>NW_026607572.1:0-329940 GCF_029499605.1 Hyla sarda
AACATTTCCCACATTCTGAGCATGAAAATGGTTTCTTTCCTGTATGAGCTCGTTGATGTCCAACACCCCTTCTGTGGCTTTTATTTTGCTGAACATCCTGTGATGACTGAGAAGACAGGACCTGTATATAAGGATGAGATGACAGATCTTGGCTGTGAAGGGCTGAGGGTGTATCTGGGATAATGGAATGTTCTTCATATGTATCTTGTGTGATATCATCATCTGCTTTATAATCTGAAGATATAAGATTCTCCTCTGATCTCCTGGTACAAGAATCTGCCAAGAACAAAACGAGTTTATTTTAACCCTATAACAACTCAGAAAATGTAAGCTTTCCTCTAAGAGGCAAAACTCTTATTTTGCCATAACTCTAATTTTTTGCGGCGCCGATCCTTCCTTCACTGTGCAGTAAAATTATTTCTCAGGTGAATACGATCACAAGTATACTCAATTTGCATAGTTTGTGTTACCCCCCCATTTTTGCATACTTTGAATCCCCCCGTTTCCATTTTTTAAAGGTCCATGCAGTTAAAATGATCCCCTACTTATATAGGTTTGATTTTGTTGTACTTCTGATAAAAATCATAACTACGAAAATTTATATAATTGTCATCTTCTGACCCCTTTAACTTTTTTATTTCTCTGCGTACGGGGCAGTATGAGGGCTAATTTTTGGTGCCGTGATCTGAAGTTTTTACTGGTATTTTTTTTGTTTTGATCCCACTTTTTGATCGCTTTTTACAGTATAAAAAGTGACCAAAAATACGCGATTTTGGACTGTGGAATTTTTTTTACGTGTACGCCATTGAAGATATATTTTTATAGTAAGGACATTTACGCATGCGGCGATACCACATGTTTATATTTATATTTCTTTACATTTTTAATTTTTTTTTAAATGGGAAAAGGGGGGTGATTCAAACTTTTGTTATGAAAGGGGTTAAATCTAATTTATCAACTATATTTTTTACACATGCCTGCATCTCAGGCATGGAGCAATAGAGCGACAATCGGACGCCGAGGAGGCAGGTGGGGACCCTCCATGTCCTCACAGCTGATCAGGACACCACGGTTTCACCAGGGTGTCCCCGATCAGCCTGACTGAGCTGTGGGAAGCAGTTTCTAAAATTTTAGATGCGGCAATCAACTTTAATCGCCGCGTCTAAGGGGTTAATACTGGGCATCATCGCAATCAGTGATGTCCAGTATTAGCCACCGGTCCCGGTCGTTGCTAGGTGCCAGGCCCGACCCACATGACCCCACAGTATAGCATGGGAGCGGGCGCACCCTGCGTCCTTAAGAGGTTAAGGTGATAGTGGTCTGTGTGCAGGGGTTTTATTCAGTATCAGTACCGTAGTATTATCCTGTCATTATATGGTGGTAACGGTAGTGGTCATGGTGCAGTGTAATTATTCATCCCTTGTATAGTGGTGATTTTGGTCTGTTTATAGTGTTTTCTGGGAAGTCTCCACGACAGAACCCGGAGATGATTGCCTCCGCCTGATTGGACAGGGAAAAGACCCTCCCACCGAGTAGAAAAGGAAAAAGTGGTAACTAAAAACCAACACCAAAATTATCACCAAAGGGTGGAATGTATGGGTGCTGTTGTGGAGACTTCCCAGAAAACAAATTATCGGTGAGTATAATTAACCCTTTCTCTAGTCGTCTCGGCAACAGCACCCCGAGAAATACCAAAGAATTATTAGGGAGGGACCACAGCACCTAGGACTTTGCATCCAAATGCCATGTCCTGCCATTACATGAAGTCTATAGTATTTGGAAAAGGTATGTCATCTTTTCCAGGTAGCAGCTTTACAGATCTGTTCCACCAAGGCTGAAGCTTTTTCTGCCCAAGAGGAGGATACAGCACGAGTGGAATGAGCCCTTATCTCTGAGGGGGATCCTGACCACTAGATGTTTAGGATTCTGAGATGGCTAAACTAATCCACCTAGAGATAGAGCTTTTAGAGGCCTTCCTACCTCTATTAAGACCTGCAAATTGTACAAACAGGTTCTTATCCTTCCTTCAGGTACTGGTGACGTCTATGTAGTTAAGGACAGCTCTCCTAACATCCAAAAAACTGAAAGATCGCTCCTGCTCATTGTTAGGATGAGCACAAAAAGATGGGATAACAATATCCTGGGATCTGTGGAAGGAAGAAGAAACTTTTGGAATCAAATTTGTGTCTAGTTGAAAAATAATCTTATAGTCTAATACTCTGAAATAAGGTTGTTGAAAGGAGAGAGCCTGAATTTCACCAACCCTTCGGGCCGAAGTGATGGTTACTAGGAACACGGTTTTGATGGTAAGAAATGTTAAGGAAATAGAGTCTAAAGGTTCAAAAGGAGCTTTAGTTAGAGCTAAGAGGACCGTATTAATATTCCAAGAAGGACATTTTTTTTAAATTCTGGGTCTTAATTTGTCTGTAGCTTTAATTAACCTAGATATATAGATATCCTCTCCCAGTTTGGTCTGATAGAGGGCACCTAGGGCTGAGACCTGTACTCTACGAGTGTTAGGAGAGAGGTCCAGATCAAACACGTCTTGGATGAAGTCAAGAATTTTAGTGATATCAAGAGAATCAAAAGAAAAAGATGACTGGGGTGTGATCTGGCCGCCGTGCTGAATGGCCGCATAGAAGAGGTGCTCCTGCTCTAGTGCCGGGAAACTAGCTGTTGCAACTCTGCCAGCGACTTCCAGCTTTTCCCAAAAGCTCTATCCACCGCTATGGCGACCTCAGGCAGAAAGAGGAACCACAAACCGAGCAGTGCACAAAAGCTAACATACTTTTCCCGCTCCGGGGACTTGACCTGCAAGCTCTCCCAAGATGGCGCCTCGGAGCGTGCACAACAAACTCCTGCAGGCCGCAATAGATAAAAAAAGAGCGGACAACGGGGAAGATGCTGTCACAACTGTGAGTCCATACCAGACCCTACCTTCCACTTGGGTGCACCAGACACTGTCGTTTGAAGACTCGGCCCTGTGGGATGGCCCCGAACCTCCGCTTCTAATCACCGGCACTCCTCAAACTCTGAGTGCTGAAGCGGTTGACAACAAGACCTCTGACGAAGATGCAGATGGCGCCCCGGGTGATTCCCCGCAGGTCAGTCCTCTTAAAAAGAAACCTTGCATGGCTGCACCAGGTGAGGCTACTACTGAGCCTGAAGATACTGCTGCTTGTCCTGACACTGACTTGTTCACAGTGTACCAGACTAAGGATGCAGCGGTTTCAGACACCTTATTAAACGACATGCTGCTTTTACTGAGAAGCTCTCTACAAGCTGACTTTTCTAAGCTTCTCCGACCCCTGCAATCTTCCACTACTCTCCTGGAACACAAGATGTCCAGAGCTGAGACGGCTAGTTTATTTCGCTAAAGCCCACAATGAGCTACAAAGTGCGCATAATGGGCTCGATGGAAAAGTGGACTCCTTACATGCCAAGATGGTGGACTTTGAGGACCGCAATAGACGTAACAACGTCAAGTTTCGGGGTATCCCAGAGAATATACCGGGCTCCCAACTGGCCCGCTATGTTCACCACCTCACTAAACAGATTCTCCCGGACATGGAGGAATACGAGTACAGCGTTGATCGGGCCCACAGAGTACCGAACCCTCGTTCCCTACCAGAAGAGGTGCCGCGCGATGTCCTAGCGCGATTCACTTTTTTCCATGCAAAAGACTTGCTCCTTCAATACTCTCGGAGTCATCCTATCCTACCAGCGCCATATGAAGAGGTGAAGATGTATGCGGACCTTTCCGCTGCTACACTGCAGGCCAGGCGAAGCTTTGCTCCCCTCACAGAAACGCTCTGCAACCTGGGGGTCCCGTACCGGTGGGGTTTCGCAGCTAAAGTGCTGATCAATCGGCAGGGAAGGGTCCATGCTCTTCTTACGGCATCCCAAGGACTTTCAATCTTACAGGAGTGGGGTATGATTTCTGATGATGTCGAGATCCCTGGTCCACGGCCCCTCTCCCCACCGCACCGAGACCCGGTTTGACTCCCTGCTTTGTTTGAGTTTGTGGTATTACGATGACTCAGTATTTCCCGGTGCTGGAGCCCTTTCCTCTAACGAGCTCAGTTATTATATCTGTCCCACCCCAACTAAATCGGTGCTACACCTCGATTTATTCACCGGAGAACCTGTGCAACTGTTGTATTCCGTTGTGTTTTATCCTCCTTTCTCTTCTTTCTTACTTTTTTTTTTTAGTGCTGCCTATACTGCCATTTCTTTTACTGACCTCATTGTATTTATGGTTAATGTTTTTGCTTAGCCTGCATTGCATACTGACCTTTGTGCTAAGATATATATCTCTCGTGACTCCCAGCCTAGTGCCTTCAAACTCCATGGGATCTCCAACCTGCAGCGCAAGTCCATCTCCTAGGTGCACCAGAGGATGATTAAGGTCTGTATTTATGACATCCCCATCTGGCCCCTTTCGGGTTCAGTCTGGATTTTAATTGTCCCCCCTCACGCACTGCTGCACCTGTGTTTTTGAGTTGTGACATCCTTGTCTGAGCCACTTGGTGGTAAGTCGAGTTTTTAATCTATCTTTACACTCCTGTGGGGCACACTCTGAATTGATAGTCATGGGTATTGATGTTTTGTCCCTGAACGTCAACGGCCTTAATAGTCCCCAAAAATGACATTTTCTATGGCGGAAGGTGGAGAAACGCAATGCATCGATTGTATGTCTGCAAGAAACGCATGTCTCTTCTGAAAATCCTCCCCCTCTCCGCCATCGGAGATTTCCAGTGATGATCCATTTCTCCTTTGCCAAAAAGAAAAGGGGCGTACTAGTTGCATTCCGAGATGACCTTGCTGTTACCATATGCCGCCAAATTGTAGACCCTCATAGTCAGTTTATCGTTATCATGCGTACCCTTGATAATACACCTTTTACTTTAGTTAATCTATATGCCCCAAACAGTGGACAAAGTCGCTTTCTGAGAAGACTCTTCAAATTGCTACTCTGGGTCCGTGTGGGTGAGGTAATAGTGTGCGGTGATTTCAACACAGTCATTGACTCCGCTCTGGAGCATCGTAGAGACGCTCATCTGCCCACGGCACTCTCCTCTCCACTTACGACCTATTTGACGTGTGGAGAATATATCATACTTCGGAACGCGACTTTACCTACTTTTCCCCCAGATTTCACACCTACTCTAGGATAGACCTCATCCTGGTCTCAAGGGGTTTGTTAGAGCGGGTCACTAGTTCGGAGATTGGGGAGATTACCTGATGGGACCATGCCCCAACCCTGCTGTCAGCAACAACTTTTAGGGGTATTCCCCCAAAGGGGTTAGCCCTAAAACTAGAAATCCCCCCTATATTAAAAGGTCAATGTTTTATTAGTTCATTTAAAACAAGAAAACAAAATAAGTGTTTGGTGCTTGTTAAAAAAACGACCTGCGCTCAGCAGATTGAGTATGTGCTTCCAACAATATGACGGGCATTCACTCTTTTTGTATATAGCAATTAGCTTCTGGATATGCACTTATATATATGCTGGTATTGATGGTCGCTATTTAAAATTAGATGCTAGCCATCCGCCCCCCAACGTTTTGTCAGCCCACGCTGACTTAATCAAGGGAGTCCGGCTAACCCTGCTGTCAGTCACATTTTCTGCTCCCACACACAGCGACTTTGTCTGGAGGGCCAACATGCATGTTATTGCCCACTCTGAACATAGAAACCCAACTTTTGGTATAAGATACGGGTACCAAAGCCCACTCCTGATATTCAGCCCTTGGTGATAGAAATTGAAATTAGAAACCACTTAATTAGGCACCAATAAGGCTAGGTTAAAACATAACTTTTACTTTATCCGATAGAAAATACATGTATTGTATTGAATAAAAGTTATGAAGATGAAGTAAAAGTTATGTTTTAACCTAGCCTTATTGGTGCCTAATTAAGTGGTTTCTAATCCCACTCTGAACATAGCAAAACTATTGAAACCTCTGTGGAGGAATACTTTCGCTTAAATTCTACTCCTGGTGTAACATGCACCTCCCTGTGGCTGGCCCACAAGGCGGTCATTAGAGGCAATTTCATTCGTCTGGGTTCCTTACGAACAGAAGACATACAAGAGGCTATCAACAAGGTCGCTGTGTTGGAAGCTTTACATAAGACTACTCCCTCGACAGACTTATATTCCCAACTCATACACTTTCGCACCCTCTTACGACAACTTTTACTCTACCAATATGAAGCAGATATTCGTAGGTCAAAATTCAATTTTTATACCTGGGATAACAAACCAACATCCCTATTAGCCAAGCATCTTAAGCCGCCCAGGACAAAATGTAAAATTGGCACTTTAAAACACCCTTCCTCTAACACTGTCCTCCTCTCCCCTAGGGACATTGCTAACGCATTCAAATCTTACTATTGTGGTTTATACAACCTACAGACTGACTCCCAGATGGTCCAGCCAACTGAGGAAGCTATCGACTCTTTCCTTCATTCTCTATCTGACTCTGCTCTCCTGTCGCTTAACTCACCTATCTTCCAGAGATTGAGACCGCTATAGCATCTTTGCCCTCACACAAAACGCCTGGTCCTGACGGCCTACCGAATGAGTATTACAAGAGATACAAGGACATTTTACGCCCCCATTTACATGCAGTCTTTAATGTCACTATGTCCTCTGGTTCTTTCCCTCAAGAAATGCTTGCAGCTCTTCTCACCACTATACAAAAATCCGGAAAACCCCTGGATCAAACTCCTAGCTATCGACCCATCTAGCTCCTGAACGGGGATGTTAAACTTTACGCAAAAATGTTATCGTCTAGATTACTGCCCATTCTACCCTACTTGTTTGGTGCCGACCAGGTTGGCTTCACTCCAGGTCGTCAAGCACCCGATAATACTAGGCGCATGCTGTCCCTCCTACAACATTGTGAGCATCACCGTACCCCTGCAGATTTCCTTACTCTTTACGCTGAAAAGGCATTCGACAGGGTGAACTGGCAATATGCATTCTCAGCACTGAGAGCATTTTGGGTTTTCGGGCCAGATTTTGGAAGCACTTTACTCCAATCCGACTGCGATGGTTTTCTCGGAGGGTTCTCTCTCTGATCGGTTCAACCTGTCGAACGGCATGAGACAGGGGTGCCAATTCTCACCCCTACTTTTTGTCCTCTCCATTGAGCCTTTAGCGTGTGCCATAAGTGCCCATCATGGAATACACGGAATTGACGTTGGAGGTTATTCTCATGAATTGGCTTTATTTGCTGACGATATCATCCTCACCCTAACCGATGTCCCGTCATCTCTATCAGCTTTATTCTCCCTCTTGGCGTGATTTAGCGATATCTCTTTCTATAAGCTCAATTCTTCAAAATCCCAAATATTGCCTGTTAACCTCCACATGCTTGTAATTGACTCTCTTAAACGACATTTCAACCTTGACTGGCAGACAGAATCCCCCCCACACCCCCACACCCCACATTTATATAGACAGCAGGCCCCCCCTTATATAGACAGCAGCCCCACACTTATATGGACAGCAGCCCCCCCACACACACACACTTATATAGACAGCAGGGCCCCCCTTATAGACAGCACTCACTCTGCTGCTAGATCAGTGGTCTCCAAAGTGTGGACCACCAGCTGTTGCAAAACTACAACTCCCAGGGGAGGAGGAATGACTTGTGTGTCACATGCTCCTCCATAGGATGCAATGATGCGATCGGGAGAACAGGACAGCAGCACTGCAGGTATTGGAGGAGGATCAGTGTAACAATAGCGAATTTTAATTCGCTATTGTCAAACAATGGGCGGGCTCGGCTGCCACAGTGAAATTATTTAAAGTTCCTCGGGCGGCCCGGTACCGTTTGATCCACGGACCGGTACTGGTCCGCGGCCCGGGGGTTGGGGAACACTACTCTAAATGATGTACTGGCACTACTACCGATGGTAACCGGCTGTTGCCGGTTGTCCCTGATCAATACAACAGCTGGCTAGCATACAAATAAGTCGCATTGCACAACGGCTTCCTAAAATCCTATCAACTTATTTTTGTTTTGTTATCTCTTCCTTTGCTTCTCTTAATTCAATTCCTTGTTTATTTTTTTTACACTTACCTATTTGTCTAGACTGAACCGGGGGCATTGTCTCCCTGAGCACTAGACCTTATAAGGCTGTTATATGTTCAACTAGTTGACATGCTTTATTTCTATGTATACAACTGTTACTTCTGCTTTATGACAAATTCGAAAACAATAAAAACTTATTGAATAAAAAAAAAGAAAAGAAAAAGATGACCCACACCAAGAGGAATATTTCTTCCACACCTTAGTGTACATTTTAGAGGTAGAAAGTTTATGACTTGCCAAGAGGGTATTGATCACTCTATCTGAGAATCCCTTCTTCTCTAGCAGGAACTTTTCAGAATCCATGCTGATAGATTGAGGTTCTGAACCTGTCTGTGTAGAATTGGTCCCTGAGAGAGCAGGTCCTGGTGAGCAGGGAACATAATTGGCTTGTGCAGCCTCATGGACTGTAGCAGAGCAAATCATCATCCCCTCTTGGGCCAGAATAGAGAAACTAAGATCAGGGTGCACTTCTCTCAACTTAGTTTTTGAAGGACCCTGGGAATTACCGGAATAGGAGGGAAGGCATAGACTAGACTGAAGTTCCATGTCTGAGCTAAGGCATCTGTCACCACTGGATGGTCCCTTGGATTGAGGGGGAAAAAAATTCAGTTTTTTTCTGGTGGCGAACAAGTCGATCTGGGGGACACCCCATTTCTCTGTTATCAATCTGAAAGCCCAGTCTGCTAGACACCATTCCCCGGGATCTAGGGTCTGCCTGCTGAGAACATCTGCCTGTAGATTCCAGACTCCTGTTAGGTGTACGGCTGTTATGGATAAGATTCTGTCTTCTGCCCAAGAAAAAATGTTCTTTGCTATTGATTGGAGATGACTGTGTCTGGGGCCTCCATAATGGCGGATAAAGGACACTGCCGTGGTATTGTTGGAGTGAAGAAGAATGTGTCTGCCTCTGCAGAATGGTTCTAGGTGTTGGAGAGACATCCACATGGCTAGAAGCGCCCTTAAGTTTGAGGATTTCTGAGCTAGTACAGGTCCCCATCTGCCCTGAACTGCATGATCCACTGTGTGGGCTCCTCACCCCCACGTGCTGGCATCTGTGGTAATAATCAGGGGATCCTCCTGAAACCAATGAACCCCCTGACTCAGGTTTTCCTGGGAGAGCCACCAAACTAACATTTTTTTTTTTTTTTTATGGGAATCAGTACATTCTCCAAGGAAAATAGGGATTTGTCTCATACTGCTAGGAGCCATCTTTGTAGTGGTCTTGAGGGAAATTGGGCCCACCTCACTGACGGGATGCAAGACGTTAGGTGACCCAATATGGACATTGCATAATGGATTAAGAAATACCTTCTAGCACAAAATTCTGTTATTAACTGCTGAATCTTCAACTTCTTTGCTGGTGGGAAGAAAGATTGTTGGACAGTCGAGTCTAGGAGGACTCCTAAAAATTGTTTTACTGGACTGGGAGAAAGATCGGACTTTTCTAAGTTGAGTATCCAGCCCAGGCTCTGAAGAATCTAAATGTTCCTGTGAATGTGGACCTGTAATCGAGGAACAGAATCGTCCAGATAGGGAATAATAATATTAAACTCCCTCCTCAGAAGGGACACCACCTCCGACATGAGTTTTGTAAATATGGGGGGGCAGAAGAAAGCCCGAAGAGCAGACAAACTAGTAGTGACGGATTCTGCCCTCCCAGGAAACGGCAAACCTCAGGAACTGCTGAGATTCCCTATGAATTGGAAGATGCTAATAGGCGTCCTTCAAATCAATAGTTGCCATTACTGAATTTTTCTTTATTAGAGCTACTGCTGATTTTATTGTTTCCATTTTGAATTTTCTGTACTTTACAAATTTGTTCAGGGGTTTAAAATTTATTATGGTTCTGAACTTCCCACTGTTTGTTTTTTACCAAAAACAGGTGAGCGTAACGTCCCTGTTTTAGTTGATGTAAGAGAACTTAGACAACCGCGCCCAATTTTAATAAATCTTGAACCCCCTGAAGAATCTGCGAGGAATGATTTGAAGTTAGAGTCATTACAAACTTTTGAGGAGGAGGGGAGGTAAATTCCACTATGTAGCCTTCCTGTATAATTTTCACAATCCAGGGATTGGGAATTAAAGCTTCCCGATTGTGGGCAAAAGAGGTTAACCGAGCCCCCCACAGGAATGGCGTCATTGTTTCTTGATATCGGATTCAGTCTGCGAGGGATTAAGAATGAATCCTCTACCTCTGCCACCCTTGCTATAAGACCAGCGTCCTGTTTTTCCTTTCCCTCCTCTATAAGATTGACTTGGTTGGCATAGGAGACGAAAAGGAGTCTTCTTTTTAGGTTCTGCTTTCTCCCGAGGAAATCCTTTTTTATTATCAGCTGCTTTAGCTGAGATGAAGTCTAACTCAGGACCAAATACAAACTGACTGTGAAAGGGAAGGGAGCATAACTTGGATTTTGATGCTAGATCCCCAGACCAGGACTTTAACCATAAGACACGTCTTGAGGAGTTCGATAACACAGCTGTACGTGCAGATAATCTGACAGACTCGGCAGAAGCATCCGATAAAAATTTTAGGCCATCTTGAGGAGAGGGAGAGATCCAAGAATCTGGTCACGAGGCGTATCACCTTGAAGATGCAGGGGCAGTTGATCTAGCCACACACCAAGGGTTCTAGCAACACATGTGGAAGCAATGCTAGGACGTAAAAGGGTCGCAGCAGCTTCCCAAGTCTTTTTATGAAGAGCTGGGTAGCGTTCTCAAAGGGTAAGGAAGTGTGTTTTGCCACCTTCGCAATAGGGATGTCTACTTTAGGTATAGTGTCCCAATCTTCCGAATCCTTATTATCAAAGGGATAGCATCCTTTAATCCCTTTGTAATGAAGGATCCTTTTTCAGGTTTGGACCATTCATCTTTAATGATTTTATGAATGTTGAATTGTTCTAGGCTCCTGAACTTCTTCTATACCAAAGGAGGATCTAATGGCTCAGATTAGTTCCTCAGTATCCTCAGGACTAAACAGGAATATTCTGAAGCCAAGGTCCTCCTCTACCTCAGGACATTCAACCACTTCTTGTTCTTCAATATCCTAAGTAGCGGTACTTTCCACTGAGTCCAAAAAAGTAATTATCTTAGGCTGTGGCACCTTAACCACAGCTGAGGTAGAAGCGACGGGCTGAGATGATTTAGCAGCTTGAATCTCTGTGTGGATAATCTCCTTAATCTCTCTCATAAGGTCAGGGGTTTCCTCCCTAACTAAATTATCCAAACATCTTTTACATATCGGCTTCTTAACACAGTCCTTATTACACAATAAACATTTCCTTTTAGTATGTTTAGGTTTAGGGACAGTAACATCCTTTTCTCTCTGAAATAAAAACAAGGGAGGAAAGGATCAGAAAAACAACTGTAGATAGGCTTGGGTATAGACCACATAGCCCTCAGTACTCCCGGATCCCGGATTCTGCAGCGTCTCACCCTCAGAGACTTTTGGTGGAGTAGACATCGTGGGCTCTGGAAGCTCCATACAGCGAGCTGAATGAAGCAGAGGACGCTAGACTAAGGATCCTTTAATAGAGGACACTGTCTGGGGTCTGGAAGCGATCCCGTTTGAATTTGCCCACCTCTTAATCCTCTAGGGCAGGCCGGAGCATGTGACACTGCCCCCTCTGCAAGTGACATAAGACACCAACCACGGGACTGGGGATCTGCCCGGAACTGACCCCACGATAGCGGAAATGAGGTCAGACGCCGGCCGGCACTGGCATTACTTCCACGGAACCGGAATGAAGGCTCCGTGCGACGCTGGAAAAAAAGTCAGCACGGGAGCGGAAGAGAAGCCGGCTCTCTGATCCGCACCCACTCTGCATAAGCCCGACCTGGATGCCGCAGAAGTAGGTGGGGAAAAATAAATATTCTATCAAGCGGGATCCATCTCCCGCACCTCTCAGGTTACCTGCCCGGATCGGGACAGGAAAAAACACTGGAGGGGAGAGGAAGGGGAGGGTCTTTTAACCTCTCAGTGTTTTTCCCTGTCCAATCAGGCAGAGGCAATCTCAGGGTGCTGTCGTGGAGACGACTAGAGAAAATAACAGTATGATGGTATAAGTCACTGCAGTAGTAATATGTTGTCCTGCTGGTTTGGGGTTATTAGTTTATGTTTCTAAACCACAACCTGTGAGAAAATCCTGCATGTGCCCCTGGTGAGCGGCGATACATACACTATATATGCATCACCATTCTCTTACATTCATAGGCTGCAGGTGGATGCACAATATTCTGCCTAGCATGGTGCTTCCAACCCGCGCTGCACCAGTGATGGGGGGGGGGGGGGACACACACACCAAATGCACCTTTATCTGTGTAGACAAAAAACATTGCATCGGCCCTGACTAAGATAAAGAAAGCCCACTCAGGACCTCAGGTGCAAATGTTTCCTGACCAAGTTTGACATTATCTGGGCAAAGGGCCCGACTTGCCACAATAAAGAGTCATGGGGGGGTGAGGGGGGCATAGGGGCAAGGGTGGCATGGGGGCGAGGGGGCATGGGAGACGGGGGAGGCATGGGAGGCGAGGGAGACATGGGAGGGCATGAAAGGAAAGGCGACAATCTGATAGAAGGCCTCCTCGAAGGGTCCCAAAATGGTGATTTCTCTCAGAACCTAGTGGTCGGCATTTATCATTGTAGGTTTAAGGTGCAAATAAACCCTGCTTGCTCCTTTTTTGCGCCTTTTCTAGACACGAAAAAACAGTCTAAAGACAATGATAAACGTCGGCCAGTGTCAATTAGGATAATTAAAGACAAAAGCTCCTCGAGATCTCTGACCACAATCTCATCTTGTATAATATGGGAGAGTCCACGAGAGAACGTGTCCACCAGCGCTTCCTTATCCCAGCACACTTCTGCTGCTAGAATACAGAACTCTATTGAATTCTTGGCCACAGTTCTCGTCCTCTGTTACATGGACATGAGCTGCTCTGCCGCAGAGGGAGAACGGACAGGGAGATTAAAGGGGAACTCCACTGCCCCAGTGGTCAGAACATTTAGTTCCAAGCGCTGGGTGTGGGCTGCGGGAATCATGATGTCACACTGTGCCCCCTCAGTGCAAGTCTATGGAAACGAGCGTGATGGCCTCGTACACATAGGGATATTTCTTGTCCATATTCCAGCTGTAGTATCACATTAGTTTGGATTTTGGGTGAATAGAAGAATATACAGCAAGAGACAGGACAGAGAGATTAAAGAATTCTACACAATTATTACAGCAGAAGAATCTGTGACTTTTCTCTATATTAAGTTGTTACTACTCACCTGGGCGGTTACCTGTAGGAACATCCTCCTTATACTGCTCATCACCGCTCATATCTGTCTCTTCTTCTTCCTTTATGTCTGTAGCATTAATATTGTTCAGATCTTTCCCTGTCGGAATGTCCTCCTTATACTGCTGATCAAGAGGATGGGGACACCTCTCTGGTGCTGTTCTCTTACTGGATCTGACTGTAGGGAACACATACAGAGACTGAATTCATTCTTTACATAGAAATAATGAGAGGACGTGTGTATATAGTCATGTCTATTACCTGGTGATGTGAGGGGCTGCTGATCCTCCATCATGACCTGATCCTTGTACTGATCCTTGTGTCCTTCTACATACTCCCACTCCTCCATGGAGAAATAGACTGCCACGTCCTGACACCTTATAGGAACCTGACACATAATAATACAGTCATCACCCCGACCCCTCCAGTGGTGTTACTGTATAATGTCCCAGCATTCCCAGCAGTGTCACCTCTCCAGTCACCACCAGACCCCTCCATTACTGTATAATGTCCCAGCATTCCCAGCAGTGTCACCTCTCCAGTCATCACCAGACCCCTCCATTACTGTATAATGTCCCAGCATTCCCAGCAGTGTCACCTCTCCAGTCATCACCAGACCCCTCCATTACTGTATAATGTCCCAGCAGTGTCACCTCTCCAGTCATCACCAGACCCCTCCATTACTGTATAATGTCCCAGCAGTGTCACCTCTCCAGTCATCACCAGACCCCTCCATTACTGTATAATGTCCCAGCAGTGTCACCTCTCCAGTCATCACCAGACCCCTCCATTACTGTATAATGTCCCAGCAGTGTCACCTCTCCAGTCATCACCAGACCCCTCCATTACTGTATAATGTCCCAGCATTCCCAGCAGTGTCACCTCTCCAGTCATCACCAGACCCCTCCATTACTGTATAATGTCCCAGGAGTGTCACCTCTCCAGTCATCATCAGACCCCTCCATTACTGTATAATGTCCCAGCAGTGTCACCTCTCCAGTCATCACCAGACCCCCCATTACTGTATAATGTCCCAGCAGTGTCACCTCTCCAGTCATCACCAGACCCCTCCATTACTGTATAATGTCCCAGCAGTGTCACCTCTCCAGTCATCACCAGACCCCTCCATTACTGTATAATGTCCCAGCAGTGTCACCTCTCCAGTCATCACCAGACCCTCCATTACTGTATAATGTCCCAGCATTCCCAGCAGTGTCACCTCTCCAGTCATCACCAGACCCCTCCATTACTGTATAATGTCCCAGCAGTGTCACCTCTCCAGTCATCACCAGACCCCTCCATTACTGTATAATGTCCCAGCAGTGTCACCCCTCCAGTCATCACCAGACCCCTCCATTACTGTATAATGTCCCAGCATTCCCAGCAGTGTCACCTCTCCAGTCATCACCAGACCCCTCCATTACTATATAATGTCCCAGCATTCCCAGCAGTGTCACCTCTCCAGCCATCACCAGACCCCTCCATTACTGTATAATGTCCCAGCAGTGTAACCTCTCCAGTCATCACCAGACCCCTCCATTACTGTATAATGTCCCAGCATTCCCAGCAGTGTCACCTCTCCAGTCATCACCAGACCCCTCCATTACTGTATAATGTCCCAGCAGTGTAACCTCTCCAGTCATCACCAGACCCCTCCATTACTGTATAATGTCCCAGCATTCCCAGCAGTGTCACCTCTCCAGTCATCACCAGACCCCTCCATTATTGTATAATGTCCCAGCAGGGTCACCTCTCCAGTCATCACCAGACCCCTCCATTACTGTATAATGTCCCAGCAGGGTCACCTCTCCAGTCAGCAGCTCCATCATCTTGTTGATGAGTTCTCGGATCTTCTGTTCATCCATTTCCTCATGTATCAGGGAGTGAGATGGGGGCCCCGGGATTGGGCTCAGGGTTCTTCCCCATCCTTCACACACAGGGGCCCGACAGCGCCCACTAGAGGACTTCTTCACTACTGTATAATCCTGTGTATGGAGAGACACATTAATATCACTACATACATTCCCAGAATCCCTCACCTCTCCAGTCATATCCATCTGTTTTTACATAGATAAGAATGAGGTCATGTGACATCACTCCCAGAATCCCTCACCTCTCCAGTCATATCCATCTGTTATTACATAGATAAGAATGAGGTCATGTGACATCACTCCCAGAATCCCTCACCTCTCCAGTCATATCCATCTGTTATTACATAGATAAGAATGAGGTCATGTGACATCACTCCCAGAATCCCTCACCTCTCCAGTCATATCCATCTGTTATTACATAGATAAGAATGAGGTCATGTGACATCACTCCCAGAATCCCTCACCTCTCCAGTAAGCCGGAAGAGTATCTGTAGGGTGAGGTTTATGATCCTGTCGGCCATCTTGTTCCTGTCTCTCTCCATGGTTGATGGGTCATCCAGGAGAATTCTCTTATATAGAAGATATCAGCAGAGGATCCTGGATTGGAGAAACCTGAAGGGAAGAAGAGGAGATGATGATAAACCGCACCAGATTCTATGGAGAAATAAAATCCATTTCCTGGAGATAATCTGGGGAAACATCTGAGGAGACATTATAGGAGTTTTCAGATTTCTCTATAAAACAAAATCCATTGTCCGAGGGCTGTAAAATAAGAGACTAGAGCGCACTCCCCTCTCCCGTCCAGTGGTGGCGCTCTGGTCCTCCAGGTCTTCTGAGGTCGCTCTCCCTGCTCTGCTGAAGACGTTGTGAATCCATTTCTCCTAATCTCTGAGGCTGCGGTGTATTCAGAACGTCTTCATCAGAGCAGGGAGAAGAATAGAGGGATTCAATATGACATTGTCCAATGAAGAATAGTGAAATGTGTCCACTAGGGGGCACAATATACATCACAATTACATCAGGATTTTATGTGAATTGTGATATGTCCCCCGGAAGAACCTGCTGTTACCTGCAGCAGAGGCCAAGCATCATATACCGTTACACACGCAGGGTCTGGGCCACCACCGGAGTCAGTGTTTCCCAAGCAGGGTGCCTCCAGCTGTTACAGCATTTGGCTGTCAGAGCATGCTGGGAGTTGTAGTTTTACAACAGCTGGAGGCACGCTGGTTTGGAAACACTGTCTTAAGTAATAATAGGGGCGCGGGAGAAACTTAAAAAACCTGATACTTACATAGTCCTGTATGGAAGAAGTGGCTGATACTCGGAGAAAAGAGACTGACCAGGTGACAGGATGGGCGGGTAAGTGACCTGATACCTTCACCATCCAGACATCCCCTGGGAGGCAGTATAGGCAGGAAATCAGGAAACAACCGCTGGTCGGCACGGCGCTCCCTAGAAAAACAACCGCAGAGTGCCATGTCTAAGCCACGCCCACCTACATTATTTTATTACAAAAATGGGATATAAACTTATTAGGGGAGGGCCTTCTATTACAAACCCTGAATAACGCTCTGCCATAGTGATCAGTGTTATCGGTGCTCGGCTTATACAGGCTGTGGAGGTGTCTGTATACTTAGAGCACCGATCTGAGCACAGAGCATGGTAAGGGGCCCTCCGGCCGTCATCTCAGCTGATCTAGACTCCGCCCCCAACAACTGCATTTTACTCATTTTAGATCCTGCAATCGACACGAGGCTGAAGTTGGTTTCTTATTCGTCCAGTTTCTTATTCACTGAAGTTGGTTTCTTATTCTCATTGTCTTATAGATGACTGTGACTAATAAACCTTTTCTCCTCTTATTTCTCTGCAGTAAATCTGTTTTTTATACATAAATGTTGAATATTATTTGGGAACAATCAGGTTCAAAAGAAAAAATCTAGATTGTTTGTATTTTTCCTGAAAAAAACAATAGTAAAAAATGGATGAAAAAATTTGTATTTTTAATAAGTAACTGATGATTTCAAAGGGTTAAACGCGATTGGGCCACTGAATTAAGTATGGAAATATAAAGAGTAAGGGCCCCTCCATAATACCCAACTGTATCCAGCCTGGCCCAAAAAGTGGATTGGCATTAATACAGGTGCCAACCTTGCCAACTATATACATTTTCTGCATTTTGAATAAGTAACTGATGATTTCAAGGGGTTAAACACTGTTGGGCCACTTACCTAAGGGATACTAAATAAAGAGTAAGGGCCCCTCTATATTTTTCAACCATATCCAGCCTGGCCCAAATTGTGGATTGGCATGAAAACAGGTGCCAACCTTGCCATGTATATACATTTTCTACATTTTGAATAAGTAACTGGTGATTTCAAGGGGTTAAATGCCATGTCTAAGCCACGCCCACCTACATTCTTTTATTACAAAAATGGGATATAAACTTATTAGGGGAGGGGCTTCTATTACAAACCCTGAATAACGCTCTGCCATAGTGATCAGTGTTATCGGTGCTCGGCTTATACAGGCTGTGGAGGTGTCTGTATACTTAGAGCCCCGATCTGAGCACAGAGCATGGTAAGGGACCCTCCGGCCGTCATCTCAGCTGATCTAGACTCCGCCCCCCAACAACTGCATTTTACTCATTTTAGATCCTGCAATCGACTTTGATCATGGAATCTAAAGGGTTAACGGCGATGAGCGTCATTAGTGGTGAGTCCTGGCTGCTTATAGCTCCTGAGCTCACCTCAAAGTCCCATATGGGGCACATAATGTAAATATACATCGTGTCCTTAAGGGTTAATAATAAGCATCCCCAATAATCCTGATCTGATGGTGACCGCACACACATACCTGTATCTGTAGAGGAGCCGTGTGCTTACAGGACCTGCGATGAAGTCACCGTCATGTGATCAGTCACATGGAGGAGGAGTCACATGATCAGGGGCTGCTGCTCTGAGAGATCTCCACAAACAACACAACAGCAGTGACTGCCCCACCAGGACCTGCTCTGTATCTGCTACATGCTGGGGGTGTAGGACCTGTGATGATGTCACAATCATGTGACCAGTACATTTGGGGGCGAAGTTTAGCAGTTTAGATGTGACTGCGGCTGAAGGACCTGCGGGAAGGATCATGTGACAGGAGTGGGCGGAGCTCAACAGTGCAGGATAGAAGACATTGTGATTGAAGGACCTGGGATAATGGTCATGTGACAGCAGAGTCCTGTATACGCTGAGCAGATGAGCCTAGAGCAGCAGCCCCTGATCATGTGACTCCTCCATGTGACTGATCACATGACTGTGACATCATGCAGGTCCTATAAGTGGCTCCTGTACAGTCTGCAGGTGGAGGTATGTGTGTGGTTACATGTGGAGGCTGTCAGATGGGGTTTTTTTAACTATTAACCCCTTCATGACTCGGTAGTTTTGAGTTTTAACCCCTTAAGGACACAGTGATTTCTCTTTTTAAATTTTTTTTTCCTTCTAATAGCCATAATGATTGCAAATTCCTCTTTACAAATCCATATGAGGCTTCTTGTACTTGTTGTTTCTTTGCACCACAGATTTGTACTTTGTAATGACATCACTCATTTTACCTCAAAACAAGGGCCAAAAAAATATTAATTGTTGGGTGAAAGTAATTTTTAAAATCTGGTGTCTTCTGTTTGGACGCAGTGCACATTACGGTAATAATTCTCTTTATTCTGTAGGTCCAAACGATTACAATGATAAATGATTTATATAGGTTTTATTTTAACACTTTTAAAATATAAAAAAGTTCAAACTTTTTGTACAAAAATGATTTTGCATCAGCTTACATACACTGATCAATGCTGTGATGCTGAGGCTGCCTGCAGGATTGGAGCGTCGTTCAGACAGCATGGAGCAAGGTTAGGGACCTCCACCCGTTCTCTCAGCTGACCGGGACCCCGCTATTTCACTGTGGGTGTCCTTATCAGCTCCACTGAGCTACCGGAAATAGATTTTTGGCATTGGTGATGTCCGGCATTAGCAATGAGTCCCAGATGCTGATAGCAGGTAGGTCCTAGGGGCTATGAATTGTGCTGAACTCCTGACTGTGCTTCATAGACTGGCAGCGGCCTCCCTCCCCTCCAAATCTTATCACTTTAATGACAGGAGTCCCTGCTCTGAAAGGGGTTTCCTGTAGGGATCGACCGATTATCAGTATGGACGATATTATTGGCCGATAATCACGATTTTGGGCATTATCGGTATCGGCAATTATCTTGCCAATAAGCCAATAATGCCCCGCCCCCCGCACCGCCCCCACCGCACCGCGACCGCCACCCCCCCGAACCGCCGCACCGCACCCCCGACCCACCGCATCGCGTCGCACCCCCCACCGTGATGCTGGGCGGTATACCGGTATGGATTTTTGCCCATACAGCTATATCGGTCGGGCCCCTCCCCCACCCTCCGAGTCAATAAAAAAATGTAACTTACCCATAATGGGGGTGGTCCGGGCCATCCATCGTTCCTGTAGTGTCCGGGGGCGTTCCGGGTGAAGAGTGAACCGGTCCGGGCTGTCCTTCTTCTCCGGCGGTCATCTTCTCCACTCCGGGCAGGCTCCGGCCTAGTACGCTGCATAGACGCCGCTACGCCGTGACGTCAGGTGCGTCACTGTGCAGCGGCGTCTATGCAGCGTACTAGGCCGGAGCCTGCCCGGAGTGGAGAAGATGGCCCCCGGAGAAGAAGGACAGCCCGGACCGGTTCACTCTTCACCCGGAACGCCCCCGGACACTACAGGAACGATGAATGGATGGCCCGGACCATCCTGACAGGTAGGGGAGAGAAGCGGGTGGTGGCGGCGGCGGCGGCCTATGGCCCCGCAAAAGCCACTGCAGATCATTGATTTAAAGCGCCCGCTTTAAATCAATGATCTGCAGCGGTGTCGCAGGGGGTTAAATAGCCGATAACTTATACCGGAATATCAGTATAAGTTATCGGCTATCGGCCCTAACCTGCACCGATTATCGGTATCGGTATCGGCCCTAAAAAACCGATATCGGTCGATCCCTAGTTTCCTGCACAAGAGCAGAAGATATGCCAGATTTGATGCGTCTCCTGCTCCGGAGCTGGGCCCATGGCTATACATTATATACCTCCTGCCCAGTCAGCCATGAAGGAGTTAAATGGTGGTGATGCATTGCTACTTACCTTTTTTGGGGCCACACACTATACAGATAGCTGCTTATTGTCCCTTCTACTCGCTGGGATAAGATCAACCAGTCTAGCTAGGGTTAAGTGGCGCACAGCACTGCCAATTCTATCCTTAGGGGCCAGACAGTAAGCAGCCATCTATATAGTCCCGGGGGAGGGGAGCAGTGATACTATGAAATATCACTTAACTCCTTACACTCCATGGGACGGGCGCTTTGGGTATAATGACCTGAACTGACAGCTGGGTCATCAGACTTGCGGTCAGTTCAGGACATGTGACCATAATATAGAGGATCTGCCCCGACAAGTATTCACCTCATCATCCGAGAGCAAGAAGATAAATCATGTGCAGGAATATCCCCTCAAATGTCTCCATATAACATCCTGGAATTGTATAGAATTAAATGTTTATTCACAATACAGGTTCCTATAAGGGGTCAGGACGTGGCGGTCTATTTCTCCATGGAGGAGTGGGAGTATGTAGAAGGACACAAGGATCAGTACAAGGATCAGGTCATGATGGAGGATCAGCAGCCCCTCACATCACCAGGTAATAGACATGACTATATAAACACGTCCTCTCATTATTTGTATGTAAAGAATGAATTCAGTCTCTGTATGTGTTCCCTACAGTCACATCCAGTAAAAGAACAGCACCAGAGAGGTGTCCCCGTCCTCTTGATGAACAGAATATGGAGGACATTACTACAAGGAAAGATCTGATCTATATTAATGCTACAGACGTAAAAGAAGAAGAAGAGACAGATGTGAGCAGTGATGAGCAGTATAAGGAGGACATTCCTACAGAGAAAGATCTCATCTCTATTAATGCTACAGACATAAAAGAAGAAGAGACAGATGTGAGCAGTGATGAGCAGTATAAGGAGGACATTTCTACAGAAAAAGATCTGATCTATATTAATACTACAGACATAAAGGAAGAACAAGGCACAGATGTGAGCAGTGATGAGCAGTATGAGGAGCACATTCCTACAGTTAAAAATCTGATCTATAATAAAACTACAGACATAAAGAAAGAAGAAGAGACAGATGGGAGCAGTGATGAGCAGTATAAGGAGTACATTCCTACAGGGAAAGATCTGATCTATATTAATACTGACACAAAGAAAGAAGAAGAAACAGATGTGGTCAGTAATGAGCAGTATAAGGAGGACGTTCCTACAGGGAAAGATCTGATATATATTAATGCTCCAGACATAATAGTAAAAGCAGAAGAGACAGATGTGAGCGGTGATGAGCAGTTTAAGGAGGACATTTCTACAGGTAACCACCCAGGTAAGTAGTGACCACTAAATACAGAGAAGGGTTACAGATTCTATTCAGTCACCGGCTACAATAATATTTTGGGGGAAGTAGTGGTGTAACTAGAATCTCTGGGACTACAGGGCAAATTTTGGAATACCTCCCCCTCCCCCAAAACATATCTCAGACTGGGGGCCTCCCAGCTCCTCTGGGCACAAGTGACCTCCGCTCCGTATAGGGATTACTGTCAACCACTGCATGAAGAGGTGCCCGACATGTCTCTCTATAAATCTCTATGGGAGAGCCGGAGATATACAAACGGGATGCCAGGCAGGAGATCGCGGGGGTCTCAGTGGTCGGACCCCTCACGATCAGACATTTATCCTCCCAGGATTCTGTGACTAGGGGATAAGTACTCATGTACTAGAGTTTTCCTTTAACACGATAACGACCATGGACGAGTATACATGTCTATGGTTCTCGTGGGTACTGTCCAGTGTACCCACAAGATCGCGGCAGGGACTCGGCTGTAACACACAGCCGGGACCCTGCCGCACTGCCGGGACCAAAGTAAACTTCAGTCCCAGCAGTTTAACCCTTACAGCCGCTGTCGGAAGTGACTGTGGGCTATAAGTGTTTTGACAGAGGGAGCTCCCTCTGTCTTCCCTGCAGCACCGTACAACGATCATGGGGGGCTGTGTGTAACCCCTGGCAGGCAGGGGCCTGCCGCACTGCCGGGACCAAAGTAATCTTCTGTCCAGGCAGTTTAACCCTTACAGCCACGGTCGGAAGCGACGACAAACTGTAAGGAGTTGGACAGAGGGAGGAGGCTCCCTCTGTCTCTCTTTTGCACCGTCCAACGATCGCAGGGTGCTGCTTGTTACCTGGACTTACAAGGACCCCCAGGTCTGCCCCGTTTATTGCCAGAGGCACGTCCTGATATGCTGCCTGCTAGTGTAAAACTGACAGGCAGCATATAACCAATGCTAAGTATTCCAAAGCATTTTCAAAAGTGTAAAAAAAAATATATAAAACAAAAAAAGTGTAAAAATAGTTAAAAAAAAGTATAAAAAGAAAAAAAAAATTATTAAATAAATATAATGAAAAATAAAAATGCATAATGTGTAGGATTACACAGCGCACATCCCATATTACATGCTGCGGATGCCCCGGCAGTCACAATAGTGAGCTCCCTGCTGCGGCTGGGTATCTTTGTGCGTTCACTCATAGCGGTGGATTTCCCGCCGGCAGTCATGAGCAGACACACTGACCTACCCAGCCGCAGCAGTGATCTCGCTCTTGTGACTACCGGAGGCATCCGCGGTGTGAAATACTCTGCGCTCTATGTGACCCTACACTGCGTCCCGTTCATACTGCGTTTCAGCGTTATGTTACAGGTATCCGTCAGCATCACGTCAATAACAGTGATTCTGACATATACTGTAGCATCTCCAGTCATTTCTGGGGGTGCGGTATATATAATGTGGTCACTTCTGGGGGTGCAGTATATATAATGGGGTCACATCTGGGGGTTCTGTATATATAATGGGGTCACTTCTGGGGGTGCGGTATATATAATGGGGTCACTTCTGGGGGTGCGGTATATATAATGGGGTCACTTCTGGGGGTGCAGTATATATAATGGGGTCACTTCTGGGGGTGCGGTATATATAATGGGGTCACTTCTGGGGGTGCGGTATATATAATGGGGTCACTTCTGGGGGTGCGGTATATATAATGGGATCACTTCTGGGGGTGCAGTATATATAATGGGGTCACTTCTTGGGGTGCGGTATATATAATGGGGTCACTTCTTGGGGTGCGGTATATATAATGGGGTCACTTCTGGGGGTGCGGTATATATAATGGGGTCACTTCTGGGGGTGCAGTATATATAATGGGGTCACTTCTGGGGGTGCGGTATATATAATGGGGTCACTTCTTGGGGTGCGGTATATATAATGGGGTCACTTCTGGGGGTGCGGTATATATAATGGGGTCACTTCTGGGGGTGCGGTATATATAATGGGGTCACTTCTGGGGGTGCAGTATATATAATGGGGTCACTTCTGGGGGTGCAGTATATATAATGGGGTCACTTCTGGGGGTGCGGTATATATAATGGGGTCACTTCTGGGGGTGCAGTATATATAATGGGGTATTTTCTGGGGGTTCTGTATATATAATGGGGTCACTTCTGGGGGTGCGGTATATATAATGGGGTCACTTCTGGGGGTGCAGTATATATAATGGGGTCACTTCTGGGGGTGCAGTATATATAATGGGGTCACTTCTGGGGGTGCGGTATATATAATGGGGTCACTTCTGGGGGTGCGGTATATATTTTGCAGATGACACCAAGCTTTGTAGCACGGTACAGTCTATAGAGGATGTGTATATAGAGGGGGGGCTGTGTATATAGAGGGGGGCTGTGTATATAGAGGGGGGCTGTGTATATAGGAGGGGGGCTGTGTATATAGAGGGGGGCTGTGTATATAGAGGGGGGGCTGTGCATATAAAGGGGGGGCTGTGTATATAGAGGGGGGCTGTGTATATAGAGGGGGGCTGTGTATATAGAGGGGGGGCTGTGTATATAGAGGGGGGGCTGTGCATATAGAGGGGGGGCTGTGTATATAGAGGGGGGGCTGTGTATATAGAGGGGGGGCTGTGTATATAGAGGGGGGCTGTGTATATAGAGGGGGGGCTGTGTATATAGAGGGGTTCTGTGTATACTAATAACCTGCATGCGTCGTATGTCTTAGGGGGATTAAACTGGCAGAGTCACTGGTAGAGAAGGATCTGGGTGACTTGTAGATCACAGACTACAGAATAGCACAATGTCAGGCTGCTGCTTCCAAAGCCGGCAGGATATTGTCATGTATAAAAAGAGGCATGGACTCAAGGGACAGGGACATAATACTCCCCCTGTCACGATGCCGGCTGGCAGGTAGTGGATCCTCTGTGCCAGAGAGGGATTGGCGTGGACCGTGCTAGTGGATCGGTTCTAAGTCACTACTGGTTTTCACCAGAGCCCGCCGCAAAGCGGGATGGACTTGCTGCGGCGGTAGTGACCAGGTCGTATCCACTAGCAACGGCTCAACCTCTCTGACTGCTGAAGATAGGCGCGGTACAAGGGAGTAGGCAGAAGCAAGGTCGGACGTAGCAGAAGGTCGGGGCAGGCAGCAAGGATCGTAGTCAGGGGCAACGGCAGGAGGTCTGGAACACAGGCTAGGAACACACAAGGAAACGCTTTCACTGGCACGATGGCAACAAGATCCGGCAAGGAAGTGCAGGGGAAGTGAGGTGATATAGGGAAGTGCACAGGTGATCAGACTAATTGGAACCACTGCGCCAATCAGCGGCGCAGTGGCCCTTTAAATCGCAAAGACCCGGCGCGCGCGCGCCCTAAGGAGCGGGGCCGCGCGCGCCGGGACAGGACCGACGGAGAGCGAGTCAGGTACGGGAGCCGGGGTGCGCATCGCGAGCGGGCGCTACCCGCATCGCGAATCGCATCCCGGCTGGAGGCAGTATCGCAGCGCCCCGGGTCAGTGGATCTGACCGGAGCGCTGCAGTGAGGAGAGTGTAGCGAGCGCTCCGGGGAGGAGCGGGGACCCGGAGCGCTCGGCGTAACAGTACCCCCCCCCTTGGGTCTCCCCCTCTTCTTAGAGCCTGAGAACCTGAGGAGCAGACTTTTGTCTAGGATATTGTCCTCAGGTTCCCAGGATCTCTCTTCTGGACCACAACCCTCCCAATCCACCAAAAAAAAGGTTTTCCCTCTGACCTTCTTAGATGCCAGAATCTCTTTGACTGAGAAGATGTCCGAGGAGCCGGAAACAGGAGTGGGAGGAACAGATTTGGGAGAGAAACGGTTGATGATGAGTGGTTTGAGAAGAGAAACGTGAAAGGCATTAGGAATACGAAGAGAAGGAGGAAGAAGAAGTTTGTAAGAGACAGGATTAATCTGACACAAAATTTTGAAAGGACCAAGATAGCGTGGTCCCAACTTGTAGCTAGGGACACGGAAGCGGACATATTTAGCGGAGAGCCATACCTTGTCTCCAGGGGAAAAAATGGGAGGAGCTCTTCTTTTCTTATCCGCGAACTTCTTCATGCGTGATGAAGCCTGTAAGAGAGAATTTTGGGTCTCTCTCCATATGATGGAAAGGTCACGAGAAATTTCATCCACAGCGGGCAGACCAGAGGGCAAGGGGGTAGGGAGGGGGGGAAGAGGGTGACGGCCGTACACCACGAAAAATGGGGATTTGGAGGAAGATTCAGAGACTCTGAAGTTATACGAGAATTCGGCCCATGGAAGGAGATCTGCCCAGTCATCCTGGCGGGAGGAAACAAAATGTCGTAAATAATCACCCAAGACCTGGTTAATTCTTTCTACTTGTCCATTGGATTGGGGATGATATGCAGAAGAAAAATTTAATTTAATCTTGAGTTGTTTACAGAGAGCCCTCCAGAATTTAGACACGAATTGGACGCCTCTATCCGAGACGATCT
Source organism: Hyla sarda (assembly GCF_029499605.1). Lineage (NCBI taxonomy): Eukaryota > Metazoa > Chordata > Amphibia > Anura > Hylidae > Hyla > Hyla sarda. Next base: position 26,206 of record NW_026607572.1, read on the forward strand.
GCGTAGGCAACCCGTGAAGACGAAAAATGTGTACAAAAAATTGTTTAGCCAACTGAGGCGCTGAAGGAAGACCAGGAAGAGGGATGAAATGTGCCATTTTGGAGAATCGATCAACGACCACCCAAATAACAGTGTTGCCACGGGAAGGGGGTAAATCAGTAATAAAATCCATACCAATCAGAGACCAAGGCTGTTCGGGGACAGGCAGGGGATGAAGAAAACCAGCGGGCTTCTGGCGAGGAGTCTTATCCCGGGCACAGATAGTGCAGGCTCGCACAAAGTCCACAACATCCGTCTCCAGAGTCGGCCACCAATAGAAGCGGGAGATGAGTTGCACAGATTTCTTGATGCCCACATGACCTGCGAGATGGGAGGAGTGACCCCATTTGAGGATTCCGAGGCGTTGGCGTGGAGAAACAAAGGTCTTTCCTGGAGGAGTTTGCCTGATGGAGGCTGGAGAAGTGGAAATCAGGCAGTCAGGAGGAATGATGTGTTGCGGAGAGAGTTCAACTTCCGAGGCATCCGAGGAACGAGAGAGAGCATCGGCCCTAATGTTCTTATCGGCAGGCCGAAAGTGAATTTCAAAATTAAATCGGGCAAAGAACAGAGACCACCGGGCCTGGCGAGGATTCAGCCGTTGGGCAGACTGGAGGTAGGAGAGGTTCTTGTGATCGGTGTAAATAATAACTGGAAATCTTGATCCCTCCAGCAGATGCCTCCATTCCTCAAGTGCTAATTTGATGGCTAGAAGCTCTCGATCCCCGATGGAGTAGTTCCTCTCCGCCGGAGAGAAGGTCCTAGAAAAAAAACCACAAGTGACAGCATGCCCGGAAGAATTTTTTTGTAGAAGAACAGCTCCAGCTCCCACTGAGGAGGCATCAACCTCCAATAGGAAGGGTTTGGAAGGGTCAGGTCTGGAGAGCACGGGAGCCGAAGAAAAGGCAGACTTGAGTCGTTTAAAGGCGTCTTCCGCTTGAGGAGGCCAAGACTTGGGATCGGCATTTTTTTTGGTTAAAGCCACGATAGGGGCCACAACGGTAGAAAAATGTGGAATAAATTGCCTGTAATAATTGGCGAACCCCAAAAAGCGTTGGATAGCACGGAGTCCGGAGGGGCGTGGCCAATCTAAGACGGCAGAGAGTTTGTCTGGATCCATTTGTAGTCCCTGGCCAGAGACCAAGTATCCTAGAAAAGGAAGAGATTGGCATTCAAACAGACATTTCTCAATTTTGGCATAGAGTTGATTGTCACGAAGTCTTTGAAGAACCATACGGACATGCTGGCGGTGTTCTTCTAGATTGGCAGAAAAAATCAGGATATCGTCCAGATATACAACAACACAGGAGTATAAAAGATCACGAAAAATTTCATTAACAAAGTCTTGGAAGACGGCAGGGGCGTTGCACAGGCCAAAGGGCATGACCAGATACTCAAAGTGTCCATCTCTGGTGTTAAATGCCGTTTTCCATTCATCCCCCTCTCTGATGCGGATGAGATTATAAGCACCTCTTAAGTCCAGTTTAGTAAAGATGTGGGCACCTTGGAGGCGATCAAAGAGTTCAGAGATGAGGGGTAGGGGGTAGCGGTTCTTAACCGTGATTTTATTAAGACCGCGGTAGTCAATGCAAGGACGTAGGGAGCCATCTTTTTTGGACACAAAGAAAAATCCGGCTCCGGCAGGAGAGGAGGATTTACGGATAAAGCCCTTTTTTAAATTTTCCTGGACGTATTCAGACATGGCAAGAGTCTCTGGGGCGGACAGAGGATAAATTCTGCCCCGGGGTGGAGTAGTGCCCGGGAGGAGGTCGATAGGACAATCATAAGGCCTGTGAGGAGGTAGAGTCTCAGCTTGTTTTTTGCAGAAAACATCCGCAAAGTCCATATAGGCCTTAGGGAGACCGGTTACTGGAGGAACCACAGAGTCACGGCAAGGGTTACTGGGAACCGGTTTTAGACAGTCCTTGGAACAAGAGGGCCCCCAACTCTTGATCTCCCCAGTGGACCAATCCAGGGTTGGGGAATGAAGTTGAAGCCAGGGAAGTCCAAGGAGAATTTCAGAAGTGCAATTGGGGAGGACCAAAAGTTCAATCCTCTCGTGATGAGATCCGATGCACATTAGAAGGGGCTCCGTGCGGAAACGTATGGTACAGTCCAATCTTTCATTGTTTACACAATTGATGAAAAGGGGTCTGGCGAGACTGGTCACTGGGATGTTGAACCTGTTGACGAGAGAGGCCAAAATAAAATTTCCTGCAGATCCAGAGTCCAAGAAGGCCATAGTAGAGAAGGAGAAGGCAGAGGCAGACATCCGCACAGGCACAGTAAGACGTGGAGAAGCAGAGTAGACATCAAGGACTGTCTCACCTTTGTGCGGAGTCAGCGTACGTTTTTCCAGGCGGGGAGGACGGATAGGACAATCCCTCAGGAAGTGTTCGGTACTAGCACAGTACAGGCAGAGATTCTCCATGCGGCGTCGTGTCCTCTCTTGAGGTGTCAGGCGAGACCGGTCGACCTGCATAGCCTCCACGGCGGGAGGCACAGGAACGGATTGCAGGGGACCAGAGGAGAGAGGAGCCGAGGAGAAGAAGCGCCTCGTGCGAACAGAGTCCATATCTTGGCGGAGCTCCTGACGCCTTTCGGAAAAACGCATGTCAATGCGAGTGGCTAGGTGAATGAGTTCATGTAGATTAGCAGGAATTTCTCGTGCGGCCAGAACATCTTTAATGTTGCTGGATAGGCCTTTTTTAAAGGTCGCGCAGAGGGCCTCATTATTTCAGGATAATTCTGAAGCAAGAGTACGGAATTGTACGGCATACTCGCCAACGGAAGAATTACCCTGGACCAGGTTCAACAGGGCAGTCTCAGCAGAAGAGGCTCGGGCAGGTTCCTCAAAGACACTTCGGATTTCCGAGAAGAAGGAGTGTACAGAGGCAGTGACGGGGTCATTGCGGTCCCAGAGCGGTGTGGCCCAAGACAGGGCTTTTCCAGACAGAAGGCTGACTACGAAAGCCACCTTAGACCTTTCAGTGGGAAACTGGTCCGACATCATCTCCAGGTGCAGGGAACATTGGGAAAGAAAGCCACAGCAAAACTTAGAGTCCCCATCAAATTTATCCGGCAAGGATAGGCGTAGACCAGAAGCGGCCACTCGCTGCGGAGGAGGTGCAGGAGATGATTGCTGAAGCTGTGGTAGTAACTGCTGTAGCATAACGGTCAGTTGAGACAGCTGTTGGCCTTGTTGCGCTATCTGTTGTGACTGCTGGGCGACCACCGTGGTGAGGTCAGCGACAACTGGCAGAGGAACTTCAGCGGGATCCATGGCCGGATCTACTGTCACGATGCCGGCTGGCAGGTAGTGGATCCTCTGTGCCAGAGAGGGATTGGCGTGGACCGTGCTAGTGGATCGGTTCTAAGTCACTACTGGTTTTCACCAGAGCCAGCCGCAAAGCGGGATGGACTTGCTGCGGCGGTAGTGACCAGGTCGTATCCACTAGCAACGGCTCAACCTCTCTGACTGCTGAAGATAGGCGCGGTACAAGGGAGTAGGCAGAAGCAAGGTCGGACGTAGCAGAAGGTCGGGGCAGGCAGCAAGGATCGTAGTCAGGGGCAACGGCAGGAGGTCTGGAACACAGGCTAGGAACACACAAGGAAACGCTTTCACTGGCACGATGGCAACAAGATCCGGCAAGGAAGTGCAGGGGAAGTGAGGTGATATAGGGAAGTGCACAGGTGATCAGACTAATTGGAACCACTGCGCCAATCAGCGGCGCAGTGGCCCTTTAAATCGCAAAGACCCGGCGCGCGCGCGCCCTAAGGAGCGGGGCCGCGCGCGCCGGGACAGGACCGACGGAGAGCGAGTCAGGTACGGGAGCCGGGGTGCGCATCGCGAGCGGGCGCTACCCGCATCGCGAATCGCATCCCGGCTGGAGGCAGTATCGCAGCGCCCCGGGTCAGTGGATCTGACCGGAGCGCTGCAGTGAGGAGAGTGTAGCGAGCGCTCCGGGGAGGAGCGGGGACCCGGAGCGCTCGGCGTAACACCCCCTTTATAAATCATTGGTACGGCCTCACCTGGAATATGCTGTTCAGTTTTGGGCACCTGTCCATAAAAGGGACACTGCGGAGTTGGAAAGGGTGCAGAGACGCGCGACTAAACTAATATGGGGCATGGAACATCTTAGCTATGAGGAGCGATTAAAGGAGTTACAATTGTTTAGTCTTGAGAAGAGACGTTTAAGGGGGGATATGATAAACGTATATAAGTATATAAATGGCCCATACAAAAAATATGGAGAAAAACTGTTCCAGGTTAAACCCCCCCAAAGGACGAGGGGGCACTCCCTCCGTCTGGAGAAGAAAAGGTTTAGTCTAAAGGGGCGACACGCCTTCTTTACCGTGAGGACTGTGAATTTATGGAACGGTCTACCTCAGGAACTGGTCACAGCAGGAACAATTAACAGCTTTAAAACAGGATTAGATACATTCATGGAACAAAATAACATTAATGCTTATGAAGAAATATAAAATCCCATCCCTTCCCAATATCGCGCCACATCCCTACCCCTTAATTCCCTGGTTGAACTTGATGGACATATGTCTTTTTTCGACCGTACTAACTATGTAACTTCTGGGGGTGCGGTATAGTAACATAGTTCATAAGGTTGAAAAAAGAGCAGAGTCCATCTAGTTCAACCTATAACCCTAATAAGTCCCTTCTGCGTTGATCCAGAGGAGGCAAAAAACCCTCATACTAGAGGTAAAAATTCCTTCCCGACTCCAAATATCAGAATAAATCCCTGGATCAACGTTCTGTCCATATAAATCTAATATACAGAACCAGCGATGTTATTATTCTCCAAAAATACATCCAGACCCCTTTTATATTCTTTTACAGAGTTCACCATGACACCTCCTCCAGGAGAGAATTCCACAGTCTCTTTGCTCTTACAGTAAAGAACCCCCATCTGTGCTGGTGTAGAAACCTTCTTTCCTGTATACGTAGAGGATGCCCCCATGTTATAGATACAGTCCTGGGTATAAATAGATCATGGAGAGATCTCTGTACTGTCCCCTGATATATTTATACATAGTTATTAGGTCTCCCCTAAGCCTTCTTTTTTCTAAACTAAATAACCCTAATTCTGATAATCTTTCTGGGTCCTGTAGTCCTCCCATTCCCCGTATTACCCTGGTTGCCCGTCTTTGAACCCTCTCCAGCTCCACTATATCTTTCTTGTACACTGGTGCCCAGTACTGTACACAGTATTCTATGTGTGGTCTGACCAGTACTGTACACAGTATTCTATGTGTGGTCTGACCAGTACTGTACACAGTATTCTATGTGTGGTCTGACCAGTACTGTACACAGTATTCTATGTGAGGTCTGACCAGTACTGTACACAGTATTCTATGTGTGATCTGACCAGTACTGTACACAGTATTCTATGTGTGGTCTGACCAGTACTGTACACAGTATTCTATGTGTGGTCTGACCAGTACTGTACACAGTATTCTATGTGTGGTCTGACCAGTACTGTACACAGTATTCCATGTGTGGTCTGACCAGTACTGTACACAGTATTCTATGTGTGGTCTGACCAGTACTGTGCACAGTATTCTATGTGTGGTCTGGCCAGTACTGTACACAGTATTCTATGTGTGATCTGACCAGTACTATACACAGTATTCTATGTGTGGTCTGACCAGTACTGTACACAGTATTCTATGTGTGGTCTGGCCAGTACTGTACACAGTATTCTATGTGTGATCTGACCAGTACTATACACAGTATTCTATGTGTGGTCTGGCCAGTACTGTACACAGTATTCTATGTGTGATCTGACCAGTACTGTACACAGTATTCTATGTGTGGTCTGACCAGTACTGTACACAGTATTCTATGTGTGGTCTGACCAGTACTGTACACAGTATTCTATGTGTGGTCTGACCAGTACTGTACACAGTATTCTATGTGTGGTCTGACCAGTACTGTACACAGTATTCTATGCGTGATCTGACCAGTACTGTACACAGTATTCTATGCGTGGTCTGACCAGTACTGTACACAGTATTCTATGTGTGGTCTGACCAGTACTGTACACAGTATTCTATGTGTGGTCTGACCAGTACTGTACACAGTATTCTATGCGTGGTCTGACCAGTACTGTTCACAGTATTCTATGTGTGGTCTGACTAGTACTGTACACAGTATTCTATGTGTGGTCTGACCAGTACTGTACACAGTATTCTATGTGTGGTCTGACCAGTACTGTACACAGTATTCTATGTGTGGTCTGACCAGTACTGTACACAGTATTCTATGTGTGGTCTGACCAGTACTGTACACAGTATTCTATGTGTGGTCTGACCAGTACTGTACACAGTATTCTATGTGTGGTCTGACCAGTACTGTACACAGTATTCTATGTGTGGCCTGACCAGTACTGTACACAGTATTCTATGTGTGGTCTGACCAGTACTGTACACAGTATTCTATGTGTGGCCTGACTAGTACTGTACACAGTATTCTATGTGTGGTCTGGCCAGTACTGTACACAGTATTCTATGTGTGGTCTGACCAGTACTGTACACAGTATTCTATGTGTGGTCTTACCAGTACTGTACACAGTATTCTATGTGTGGTCTGACCAGTACTGTACACAGTATTCTATGTGTGGTCTGACCAGTACTGTACACAGTATTCTATGTGTGGTCTGACCAGTACTGTACACAGTATTCTATGTGTGGCCTGACCAGTACTGTACACAGTATTCTATGTGTGGTCTGACCAGTACTGTACACAGTATTCTATGTGTGGCCTGACTAGTACTGTACACAGTATTCTATGTGTGGTCTGGCCAGTACTGTACACAGTATTCTATGTGTGGTCTGACCAGTACTGTACACAGTATTCTATGTGTGGTCTGACCAGTACTGTACACAGTATTCTATGTGTGGTCTGACCAGTACTGTACACAGTATTCTATGTGTGATCTGACCAGTACTGTACACAGTATTCTATGTGTGGTCTGACCAGTACTGCACACAGTATTCTATGTGTGGTCTGGCCAGTACTGTACACAGTATTCTATGTGTGGTCTGACCAGTACTGTACACAGTATTCTATGTGTGGTCTGACCAGTACTGTACACAGTATTCTATGTGTGGTCTGACCAGTACTGTACACAGTATTCTATGTGTGGTCTGACCAGTACTGTACAAAGTATTCTATGTGTGGTCTGACCAGTACTGTACACAGTATTCTATGTGTGGCCTGACCAGTACTGTACACAGTATTCTATGTGTGGTCTGACCAGTACTGTACACAGTATTCTATGTGTGGCCTGACCAGTACTGTACACAGTATTCTATGTGTGGTCTGACCAGTACTGTACACAGTATTCTATGTGTGGTCTGACTAGTACTGTACACAGTATTCTATGTGTGGTCTTACCAGTACTGTACACAGTATTCTATGTGTGGTCTGACTAGTACTGTACACAGTATTCTATGTGTGGTCTGACCAGTACTGTACACAGTATTCTATGTGTGGTCTGACCAGTACTGTACACAGTATTCTATGTATGGTCTGACCAGTACTGTACACAGTATTCTATGTGTGGTCTGACCAGTACTGTACACAGTATTCTATGTGTGATCTGACCAGTACTGTACACAGTATTCTATGTGTTATCTGACCAGTACTGTACACAGTATTCTATGTGTGGTCTGACCAGTACTGTACACAGTATTCTATGTGTGGTCTGACCAGTACTGTACACAGTATTCTATGTGTGGTCTGGCCAGTACTGTACACAGTATTCTATGTGTGGTCTGACCAGTACTGTACACAGTATTCTATGTGTGATCTGACCAGTACTGTACACAGTATTCTATGTGTGGTCTGACCAGTACTGTACACAGTATTCTATGTGTGGTCTGGCCAGTGCTGTACACAGTATTCTATGTGTGGTCTGACCAGTACTGTACACAGTATTCTATGTGTGGTCTGACCAGTACTGTACACAGTATTCTATGTGTGGTCTGGCCAGTACTGTACACAGTATTCTATGTGTGGTCTGGCCAGTACTGTACACAGTATTCTATGTGTGATCTGACCAGTACTGTACACAGTATTCTATGTGTGGTCTGACCAGTACTGTACACAGTATTCTATGTGTGATCTGACCAGTACTGTACACAGTATTCTATGTGTGGTCTGACTAGTACTGTACACAGTATTCTATGTGTGGTCTGACTAGTGATTTGTACAGCGGTAGAATTATTTCTTTGTCGTGGGCATCTATGCCCCCATTGATACACCCCATGATTTTATTTGCCATGGCAGCCGCTGCCCGACACTGGTCACTACAGCTAAATTTACTGTTAACTAAGACTCCTAAGTCCTTTTCCACGTCAGTCGTCCCAAGTGTGCTCCCATTTAATATATAACCCCAGCCCGGATTTTTCCTCCCCATGTGCATTACCTTACATTTATCAGTGTTGAACCTCATCTGCCACTTCTCAGCCCAAACCCCCAAACTATCCAGATCCATTTGTAACAGTGCACTGTCCTCTATTGTGTTTACTGCTGTACAGAGTTTAGTATCATCTGCAAAGATTCCACCATCTTTACTCATTTCCTATATCTCCGCCCAGTTGGCCCCAGCTAGAAGCCCCGTCCTCCTGTCCTTGTGGCCCTATTCCTGTTATGTCTTTACCTCTAATATGTCAGGTTCTTCTTCTCCTTCTGGTTCTCTCCCGAGTGTCCACATGTCTCCCCGGCCGCCGCCATCTTGTAGAAGGAGGTTTATAACTGTGGATCCAGGCTCTATGGTGGGGACGGGCTGCACCTCAATAGGTAGGGGGCGCTGTGCTCGGGGAGGAGATAGTGTAGATCAGTGGTTCTTTACCTGGGTTCGATCGATCCCCAGGGGTTCGGTGAGTCAGGCTTCTCTCACACTACAAAATTCTCCGTTTTTAAACATCCGTATGAAGTTCTGTCTGAAAACCAGCTGAAAACGTCAGTAACAATATCTTATACGGCCGTTAGAAAATCCCATTATAGTCTATGGGATTTTTCTTATATCCGTTTTAATCCATTATAGTCCGTTATTGATAACGGACGTTATTTTGTGACGGAAGATAGTAACGGGAGAAATAGTGCATGAACCATCAGTCATTTTACCAAAATATCCTCGGCGAAACGGAAAAAAAAATCATTGTGCGACAAAATTGAAGAAAAAATTTCATTTTGTAACTTTTGGGGGCTTCCGTTTCTACGCAGTGCATTTTTCGGTAAAAATTACACCTTTATCTTTATTACGTAGGTCCATACGATTAAAATGATCCCCTAATTATATAGGTTGGATTTTATCGTACTTTGGAAAAAATCATAAATACATGCAGGAAAATAAATATGTTAAAAATTCTCATCTTCTGACCCCTATAACTTTTTTTTTTTCCACGTACAGGGCGGTATGAGGACTAATTTTTTGCGCCGTCTTCTGAAGTTCTTATCGGTACCATTTTTGTATTGATCGGACTTTTTGATCGCTTTTTATTAATTTTTTCATGATATAAAAAGTGACCAAAAATACACTATTTTGGACTTTTGATTTTTTTTGCGCGCACGCCATTGACCGTGCAATTTAGTTAACAATATATAATAATATATAATATATAATAATTCGGACATTTTCGCACGCGGCGATACCACATATGTTTATTTTTATTTTTATTTACACTGTTTTTTTTTTATGGGAAAAGGGGGGCGATTCAAACTTTTATTAGGGAAGGGGTTAAATGACCTTTGTTATCTTTTTTTTTCCACTTTTTTTTGCAGTGTTATAGGTCCCATAGGGATCTATAACACTGCACACACTGATCTCTTACACTGATCATTGTTATCCCATAGGGATCTATAACACTGCACACACTGATCTCTTATACTGATCATTGTTATCCCATAGGGACCTATAACACTGCACACACTGATCTCTTATACTGATCATTGTTATCCCATAGGGACCTATAACACTGCACACACTGATCTCTTATACTGATCATTGTTATCCCATAGGGAGCTATAACACTGCACACACTGATCTCCTATGCTGATCATTGCAGGGATCAGTCAGAGAGGCGGTCGATTGCTCAAGCCTGTAGCTCAGGCTTGGAGCAATCAATCGACAATCAGACGCTGCGGAGAGAGGTAAGGAGACCTTCGCCTGCGTCCCAGCTGATCGGAATATCGCTATTTTATCACGATGTCCCGATCAGCCCGACTGAGCTGCTGGGAACGGTTTACTTTCGTTTTCAGACGCAGCGATCAACTTTGATCGCCGCGTCTAAGGGTTAATAGCGCACCACACTGCGATCAGTGCCGCGCGCTATTAGCCACGGGTCCCGGCTGTTGTTAAGAGGCCGTGACCCCGCGTTATAGATCGGGAGCGGACTCATGATGTAGCGGTACGTCATGAGTCCTTAAGGGGTTAAAGGGGTACTCCGGTGCTCCAGCATTCTGAACTTTTTGTTCGGAACGCTCAGAGGCAGTGATCATGAAGTTGTGGCCACGCCCCCTCTCACATGAATGGAGGGGGTGCGACATCACAAGGGGGCGTAGCCGTAACATCAAGACCACTGGAATCTGGCTTTTGTTTAGAACGGGGGGGGGGGGGGGGGGTGTTGCAGGAGATCCTCGGGGCCCCAGCAGCCGGACCCCGCGATCAGATATCTTATCCCCTTATCCTTAGGATAAGGAATAAGATGTCTAGCAGTGGCGTACCCCTTTAAATCCCTTCATTCTTTCCCTCTGATACGGTAATGTTCCGGTTCGGGTCACCTGTGTGGGTCCAAATTGAGGTATAGGTGCGGCTGGCGAGCCATGAGCCAAAATCATTAAAAATAAAGGTTCCCCTTTTAACTTGGATCCAGGAAAATGTCACTAACTTTATTAGGACATAAGTCTTTCTATACACATTAATAGACAAAAGACAAAAATGTTATACTCTCTGCCTAGACAGGATAGGGGATAGGTTATAGATCACAGGGGTCCGACCCTTGGGACTCCCCGTGATCTCCTGAACGGGGCCCCGGCAGTCTGCAGGAAGCGGTCATTCCGACCCCTACAGGATGCCGCGGCCGACACACCCCCTCCATGTATCTCTATGGGATACATTGAGGGGGAGTGTCGGCCGCCGCTCCATGCAGGGGTCTGTCCGCCCCCTTCAAGCAGACTGCCAGGGCCCCGTTCAGGATATCGCTGGGAGTCCCAAGGGTCGGACCCCCGTGATCTATAACATATCCCCTATCCTTTGTCTGAATTCTCTGGCTGGCATGAGGATTATAAAGGGGGCGGTTTGGATGACTGCCCCATTATAACCTGTGGGGTCAGGTGGATTGGGGGGCACGGTCATTTGGTCCCTGACTTAGCCCCATAGCAGTGATTTTCCCTGAGGCTGTGTCCACATGATTGTCAAAGACAGGTGTCCCTGCTCCTTATAAGCCAGTGGTGTCAAACTGTGGCCCTCCAGATATTCCAAAACTTCAAATCCCGGGCATGCTGGGAGTTGAAGTTTTGCAACATCTGAAGAGCCGCAGTTTGAAGACCACTACACTAAGGGATACCATGAGAGGGAAGCCTTGATTTACCTTTCGGGGATTTACCTTTCGGAGGAGGCAGACCGACCTTTGGTGTCCAGGGATAATGGGAGTTGAAGTTTTGCAACATCTGGAGGGCCACAGTTTGACACCACTGTTGTATGGCTGCTCCGCTATCATAGTAACTATCTTTCTTCAGTTTTGCAGTAAAACTTATTTAAAAATGAAGGGTGAATTTACAAAGTACTATTGCTTAGAAATACAAAAATGTCCTGGGTTGTTAAGGGGTTAATACTGATAATAAAATCTGTGTTATTCTCTGCAGATTCTTGTAGCAGGAGATCAGAGGAGAATCTTATATCTTCAGATTATAAAGCAGATGATGATATCACACAAGATACATATGAAGAACATTCCATTATCCCAGATACACCCTCAGCCCTTCACAGCCAAGATCTGTCATCTCATCCTTATATACAGGTCCTGTCTTCTCAGTCATCACAGGATGTTAAGAAAAATAAAAGCCACAGAAGGAATGATGGACATCAAAGAGATTGTGCAGGGGAGAAGCAATATTCATGTTCAGTATGTGGGAAATGTTTTAATAGCAAATCACAACTTATTCAACATAACATAACTCACACAGGAGCGAAGCCATATTCGTGTTCAGAATGTGGGAAATGTTATACTCATCAGCCAAGTCTTATTAGACATCAAAGAACTCACACAGGGGAAAAGCCATTTTCATGTTCAGAATGTGGGAAATGTTTTACTTTTAAATCAGGTCTTGTTGTACATCAACAAACTCACACAGGAGAGAAGCCATATTCATGTTCAGAATGTGGGAAATGTTATACTCATCAGCCAAGTCTTATTAGACATCAAAGAACTCACACAGAGGAGAAGCCATTTTCATGCTCAGAATGTGGGAAATGTTTTACTTTTAAATCAGGTCTTGTTGTACATCAAAGAACTCACACAGGAGAGAAGTCATTTCCATGTTCAGAATGTGGGAAATGTTTTACTCAGAAATTAGACCTTGATTTGCATCAAAGAACTCACACAGGGAAGCAGCCATTTTCATGTTCAGAATGTGGGAAATGTTTTGCTCAGAAATCCTATCTTTTTGTACATCAAAGAACTCACACAGGGGAAATGCCATTTTCATGTTCAATATGTGGGAAATGTTTTACATTTAAATCAGGTCTTGTTAAACATCAACGAACTCACACAGGAGAGAAGCAATTTACATGCTCAGAATGTGGGAAATGTTTTGCTCAGAAATCAGATCTTGTTAAACATCAAAGAACTCACACAGGAGAGAAGCCATTTCCATGTTCAGAATGTTGGAAATGTTTTACTCAGAAATCAGACCTTGTTGTACATCAAAGAACTCACACAGGGGAGAAGCCATTTTCATGTTCAGAATGTAGAAAATGCTTTACTCAGCAATCACATCTTATTCAACATCAAAGAACTCACACAGGAGAGAAGCCAATTCAGAGCAGTATATGATGCAGATAACACATCTATATATTATCCATGTACATAGGATATCTGACATTTATACATATATCATATACTGCATCTCCAAACTTGTTACCAATTGTTAATAAAAGTTTTCTTTCTTATATGATTTATTATTCTTATATTCATCTCCGCACACTGGACTTATAATAAATGTAATATTGTCCCTGAGGTTGTATATAGGGAATGTAACGCGTCAGTGTTGTCCCCGCCCCCTTCTCATTATGATTATAGAGACTTTAATTCAAGGCATCAGACAGGATCCGCGCGTCTCCCTTGAAGATCGTCTCTTCTGAACATAAGACGCTGCAGATACTTTTATTTATCACAAACCCTAGACCAGCGTTTCCCGTCTTGACGTCTATTTTCGGTCTCAGATCATAAAATCCATTTTTCTATATGAGAAGTCGTCAATATCTCAGCGTCCCCCGGGTTCGGTAAACATCGGTGTAATTCTTTTCCTTTTCTTTGTCCTCCCCGGGGTATAAAATCCCTAGAGATCTGATCACATCTGGTACAAGATCTCTTTACTTCACACTTTGCGCCATTATTACACGGATTGAAGACCCAGTTACACGCTCGTAAATTCCCATATATGTCGTGGATTGGAAGGAAAAAGGTTCTTAAATCTTATATTTACCAATAATATTTTATATTTTTACAGTCCGTCCCTATCATAGTACGGAATTGTTATTTTTCTTCTATCCGATGGTTATTTAGTAATTTTGTTATGATTCAGAAGAGACCACGTGTCCCGTATAGACGCTCACCCTGAAGACATTAGACGGCGGTTTTGTGTTTCCGGATTTACACACTTATTATAAAGCTTTTCCTTCGTCTGGATTATTAGAGCTCGTTCGCTCTTCTTTTTCTCATCCTCCCCTTTATATTCCTCCTCATGTGGATATTGAATTCTCCTCAGTCCCTCCTTCTATAGGGCCCATTTTGTGGCCCCCGCACTCCTCCTTGGCCTCTCTAGTTCTTTCCTCTTTTATATATAACTTTGTCGGTATTACGAGACTGCTCTACGACTGATTCTGATTTCCCTTCTCCCCTAACCCCACTTTCTTTACTCCCTATGGTTATTACTAAACACATTTTCCCTCTTCCCCTTTGTGGGAACGTTTACATTCTTTTACGTTACGAGATTTATATTCTTCTACTAAGACTTTGGCCATAGAGGAATCTCAGGCTTTCTGGGGTTTTATAAGTAAATTTCTCTTTACTCTCCAATGTTTTAAGCGTTATACTAACATACGTCCCTGAAATTGGTTAGAGAGATTGTATTTATTTCCTAAATAATAATAAAATACCAAAAACTAAAGAGCAACCCAATAGAGGTATATAAAAAAGAACTCTACACACTAATTCAAAAAGGTGTAGAACTTGGAATTTTAAGAGTTTCTGATGGTTAAGAATCCAAAGATACCGGCATTTTATCATATTCCAAAGGTGCACAAGACACTTAATAACCCCCCAGGCAGGCCCATAGTGTCGGGCATTGATTGCCTCACAGCTAATTTGTCCGGATATGTAGATCTACAGTTACAAAAATGTGTGGTGCAGTTACCGGAATATTTGAACGACACCACACATACTTTACAGTTACTACATGATATTAAGTGGAAACAGGGATATATTGTGGGCACCCTAGATGTTACCTCCCTATATACAATTATAGAACATAACAAGGGGAGGACAGCATCAGAACACTTTTTAAAGCAATACACGGACACCCCCAGGAACAGATTAATTTTATAGGGGAATGTATTTTATTCATTTTAAATCATAATAATTTTAAATATGACATTTACTTTTTACAAAGATGGGGGACTGCGATGGGGACCAGATTCGCACCCAGTTATTTTAACCTCTATGTAGGACATTGGGAAGAAAATAACATTTATAAGGGAGGTAAACGGTGCGGGTCTGGTCCTATGGTAAAAGATGTATTGATGACGTGATTTTTATATGGGAGGGGAGTGAATCCAGTCTGCAACGTTTTTTAATTGAAAATAAAAATAATATTTATTTAGATTTTTCAGCTACGTATAGTGAGACTGGAATTCACTTTTTAGATTTAAATATTCAAGTAAAAAATAATGAATTGATTACTACTACATACATAAAACCGACAGATAGCAATAGCTACATTGAAAGGACTAGCTGTCATTTACCACAGTGGTTGGATAATATTCCAAAGAGTCAATTTTTACGTTTGAGAAGGAATTGCACAATGCTGGAAGACTTTGAAAATGAAGCAAATACTCTGAAATCCAAATCTTTGAGTAAAGGATACAAGGAGGAAATATTAACCAATGCAATGGATAAAATAAGAGAAATGGAATGTAGTACACTATTAGTAGGGAAAAACGCACCTATGCCAATGGAAGAAGGAACAGAAAATGGAGAAATACAAACACTCAATATACCAATCATCACAACCTTCTCCTCGCAAAGTTTCCGGGTAAAAAAGATTATTAAAAAATATTGGAACCTTTTACATAATGACAAAGTTATTGGGGAACTGCTACCCAAAGAACCATCATTTGTGTTCCGGAAGAATAAAAATATAGGGAACAATATAGCTCCAACCATAAAAAATCCCCACGGAAATCAAACAAAAAAGAAACCGCTACTAGTTCCATCTGTACCCTAAAAAATGTTTGTTTTTACCATGCCGTCGCTGTCAACCATGTTTAGCAATGAAAAATAAAATCCCCGTGTTTTCCATTTTTGATAGAGAAAACACAGTTGAAAAAAGAATTATAAGCCATATAGATTGCAAAACCCAGGGAATAATCTATGGGTTACGCTGCCCACGTAATAAAACATACATCGGGCGTACGAAAAGAACACTCCAAAAGAATAAGAAGGCATGTATATAATATTAACCCCTTAAGGACGCAGCCCTTTTTCACCTTAAGGACTGAGCCCTTTTTCGCAATTCTGACCACCTGTCACGATGCCGGCTGGCAGGAGGTGGATCCTCTGTGCCAGAGAGGGATTGGCGTGGACCGTGCTAGTGGACCGGTTCTAAGTCACTACTGGTATTCACCAGAGCCCGCCGCAAAGCGGGATGGTCTTGCTGCGGCGGTAGTGACCAGGTCGTATCCACTAGCAACGGCTCAACCTCTCTGACTGCTGAAGATAGGCGCGGTACAAGGGAGTAGACAGAAGCAAGGTCGGACGTAGCAGAAGGTCGGGGCAGGCAGCAAGGATCGTAGTCAGGGGCAACGGCAGGAGGTCTGGAACACAGGCTAGGAACACACAAGGGAACGCTTTCACTGGCACAATGGCAACAAGATCCGGCAAGGGAGTGCAGGGGAAGTGAGGTATACATAGGGAGTGCACAGGTGAACACACTGATTAGAACCACTGCGCCAATCAGCGGCGCAGTGGCCCTTTAAATCGCAGAGACCCGGCGCGCGCGCGCCCTAGGGAGCGGGGCCGCGCGCGCCGGGACAGGACCGACGGAGAGCGAGTCAGGTACTGGAGCCGGGGTGCGCATCGCGAGCGGGCGCCACCCGCATCGCGAATCGCATCCCGGCTGGAGGCGGTATCGCAGCGCACCCGGTCAGTGGATCTGACCGGGGCGCTGCGGGAGCGAGAGTGTAGCGAGCGCTCCGGGGAGGAGCGGGGACCCGGAGCGCTCGGCGTAACAGTACCCCCCCCCTTGGGTCTCCCCCTCTTCTTGGAGCCTGAGAACCTGAGGACCAGATTTTTATCTAGGATATTGTCCTCAGGTTCCCAGGATCTCTCTTCAGGACCACAGCCCTCCCAGTCAACCAAAAAGAAGGTTTTTCCTCTGACCTTTTTGGAGGCCAGTATCTCCTTTACAGGAAAGATGTCTGAAGAACCGGAGACAGGAGTGGGAGAGATAAGTTTAGGAGAGAAACGGTTGATGATGAGTGGTTTAAGAAGAGAAACGTGAAAGGCATTAGGAATACGAAGAGAAGGAGGGAGAAGAAGTTTATAAGAGACAGGATTAATCTGGCACAAAATTTTGAAAGGACCAAGATAGCGTGGTCCCAATTTGTAGCTGGGAACACAGAAGCGGACATATTTAGCGGAGAGCCATACCTTGTCTCCGGGAGAAAAAATGGGGGGAGCTCTTCTTTTCTTATCAGCAAACTTCTTCATGCGTGATGAAGCCTGTAAGAGAGAATTTTGGGTCTCTTTCCATATGGTGGAAAGATCACGAGTTATTTCATCCACAGCGGGTACACCAGAGGGCAAGGGAGTAGGGAGGGGGGGAAGAGGGTGACGGCCGTACACCACGAAAAATGGGGATTTGGAAGAAGATTCAGAAACTCTGAAGTTATACGAGAATTCGGCCCATGGTAGAAGATCTGCCCAGTCATCCTGGCGGGAGGAAACAAAATGCCGTAAATAATCACCCAGGACCTGGTTAATTCTTTCTACTTGCCCATTGGATTGAGGATGATAAGCAGAAGAAAAGTTTAATTTAATCTTGAGTTGTTTACAGAGAGCCCTCCAGAATTTAGACACGAATTGGACGCCTCTATCCGAGACGATCTGCGTGGGCAACCCGTGAAGACGAAAAATGTGTACAAAAAATTGTTTTGCCAACTGAGGCGCAGAAGGAAGACCAGGAAGAGGGATGAAATGTGCCATCTTGGAGAATCGATCAACGACCACCCAAACAACAGTGTTGCCACGTGATGAGGGTAAGTCTGTAATAAAGTCCATACCAATCAGAGACCAAGGCTGTTCGGGAACAGGCAGAGGATGAAGAAGACCAGCGGGCTTCTGGCGAGGAGTCTTATCCCGGGCACAGACAGTGCAGGCTCGCACAAAATCCACAACATCCGTCTCCAGAGTCGGCCACCAATAGAAACGAGAGATGAGTTGCACGGATTTCTTGATGCCCGCATGACCTGCGAGATGGGAGGAGTGACCCCATTTGAGGATTCCGAGGCGTTGGCGTGGAGAGGCGAAGGTCTTCCCTGGAGGAGTTTGCCTGATGGAGGCTGGAGAAGTGGAGATCAGGCAGTCAGGAGGAATGATGTGTTGCGGAGAGAGCTCTACTTCCGAGGCATCCGAGGAACGAGAGAGAGCATCGGCCCTGATGTTCTTATCGGCAGGCCGAAAGTGAATTTCAAAATTAAATCGGGCAAAGAACAGAGACCACCTGGCCTGGCGAGGATTCAGCCGTTGGGCAGACTGGAGATAGGAGAGGTTCTTGTGATCGGTGTAAATAATAACTGGAAATCTTGATCCCTCCAGCAGATGCCTCCATTCCTCAAGTGCTAATTTAATGGCTAGTAGCTCTCGATCCCCGATGGAGTAGTTCCTCTCCGCCGGAGAGAAGGTCTTAGAAAAAAAACCACAAGTAACAGCATGCCCGGAAGAATTTTTTTGTAGAAGGACCGCTCCAGCTCCTACTGAGGAGGCATCAACCTCCAATAGGAAGGGTTTAGATGGGTCAGGTCTGGAGAGCACGGGAGCTGAAGAAAAGGCAGACTTGAGCTGTTTAAAGGCGTCTTCCGCTTGACTTAGGATTGGCATTCTTTTTGGTTAAAGCCACGATAGGAGCCACAATGGTGGAAAAATGTGGAATAAATTGTCTGTAATAATTGGCGAACCCCAAAAAACGTTGGATAGCACGGAGTCCGGAGGGGCGTGGCCAATCTAAGACGGCAGAGAGTTTGTCTGGATCCATTTGTAGTCCCTGGCCAGAGACCAAGTATCCTAGGAAAGGAAGAGATTGACATTCAAACAGAAATTTCTCCATTTTGGCATAAAGTTGATTGTCACGAAGTCTCTGAAGAACCATGCGGACATGCTGGCGGTGTTCTTCTAGGTTGGCAGAAAAAATCAGGATATCGTCCAGATACACAACAACACAGGAATATAAGAGATCATGAAAAATTTCATTAACAAAGTCTTGGAAGACGGCAGGGGCGTTGCACAGGCCAAAGGGCATGACCAGATACTCAAAGTGTCCATCTCTAGTGTTAAATGCCGTTTTCCATTCATCCCCCTCTCTGATGCGGATGAGATTATAAGCACCTCTTAAGTCCAGTTTGGTAAAGATGTGGGCACCTTGGAGGCGATCAAAGAGTTCAGAGATGAGAGGTAGAGGGTAGCGGTTCTTTACCGTGATTTTATTAAGACCGCGGTAGTCAATGCAAGGACGTAGGGAGCCATCTTTTTTGGACACAAAGAAAAATCCGGCTCCGGCAGGAGAGGAGGATTTGCGTATAAAGCCCTTTTTTAAATTTTCCTGGATGTACTCAGACATAGCAAGAGTCTCTGGGGCAGAGAGAGGATAAATTCTGCCCCGGGGTGGAGTAGTGCCCGGGAGGAGGTCAATAGGACAGTCATAAGGCCTGTGAGGAGGTAGAGTCTCAGCTTGTTTTTTGCAAAAAACATCCGCAAAGTCCATATAGGCCTTAGGGAGACCGGTTACAGGGGGAACCACAGGGTCACGGCAAGGAGTACTGGTAACCGGTTTAAGGCAGTCCTTGAAACAAGAGGGACCCCAACTCTTGATCTCCCCTGTGGACCAATCCAGGGTTGGGGAATGGTGTTGAAGCCAGGGTAGTCCAAGGAGAATTTCGGAAGTGCAATTGGAGAGGACCAAAAACTCAATTTTTTCGTGGTGAGGTCCGATGCACATTAGGAGGGGTTCCGTGCGATAACGCACGGCACAGTCCAATCTTTCATTGTTAACGCAATTGATGTAGAGAGGTCTGGCGAGACTGGTCACTGGGATGTTGAACCTGTTGATGAGAGAGGCCAGAATAAAGTTTCCTGCAGATCCGGAGTCCAAGAAGGCCTTAGTGGAGAAGGAGAAGGTAGAGGCAGATATCCGCACAGGCACAGTAAGACGTGGAGAAGCAGAGTTGACATCAAGGACTGTTTCACCTTTGTGCGGAGTCAGCGAACGTCTTTCCAGGCGGGGAGGACGGATAGGACAATCCTTCAGGAAGTGTTCGGTACCGGCACAGTACAGGCAGAGATTCTCCATGCGGCGTCGTGTCCTCTCTTGAGGTGTCAGGCGAGACCGGTCAACTTGCATAGCCTCCACGGCGGGAGGCACAGGAACGGATTGCAGAGGACCAGAGGAGAGAGGAGCCGGGGAGAAAAAACGCCTCGTGCGAACAAAGTCCATATCCTGGCGGAGCTCCTGACGCCTTTCGGAAAAACGCATGTCAATGCGAGTGGCTAGATGAATGAGTTCATGTAGGTTAGCAGGAATTTCTCGTGCGGCCAGAACATCTTTAATGTTGCTGGATAGGCCTTTTTTAAAGGTCGCGCAGAGGGCCTCATTATTCCAGGAAAGTTCTGAAGCAAGAGTACGGAATTGCACGGCGTACTCGCCAACGGAAGAATTACCCTGGACCAGGTTCAGCAGGGCAGTCTCAGCAGAAGAGGCTCGGGCAGGTTCCTCAAAGATACTTTGAATTTCCGAGAAGAAGGAGTGTACAGAGGCAGTGACGGGGTCATTGCGGTCCCAGAGCGGTGTGGCCCATGACAGAGCTTTTCCAGACAGAAGGCTGACTACGAAAGCCACCTTAGACCTTTCAGTAGGAAACTGGTCCGACATCATCTCCAAGTGCAGGGAACATTGTGAAAGAAAGCCACGGCAAAACTTAGAGTCCCCATCAAATTTATCCGGCAAGGATAGTCGTAGGCCTGAGGCGGCCACTCGCTGCGGAGGAGGTGCAGGAGCTGGCGGAGGAGATGATTGCTGAAGCTGTGGTAGTAGCTGCTGTAGCATCACGGTCAGTTGAGACAGCTGGTGGCCTTGTTGCGCTATCTGTTGTGACTGCTGGGCGACCACCGTGGTGAGGTCGGCGACAACTGGCAGAGGAACTTCAGCGGGATCCATGGCCGGATCTACTGTCACGATGCCGGCTGGCAGGAGGTGGATCCTCTGTGCCAGAGAGGGATTGGCGTGGACCGTGCTAGTGGACCGGTTCTAAGTCACTACTGGTATTCACCAGAGCCCGCCGCAAAGCGGGATGGTCTTGCTGCGGCGGTAGTGACCAGGTCGTATCCACTAGCAACGGCTCAACCTCTCTGACTGCTGAAGATAGGCGCGGTACAAGGGAGTAGACAGAAGCAAGGTCGGACGTAGCAGAAGGTCGGGGCAGGCAGCAAGGATCGTAGTCAGGGGCAACGGCAGGAGGTCTGGAACACAGGCTAGGAACACACAAGGGAACGCTTTCACTGGCACAATGGCAACAAGATCCGGCGAGGGAGTGCAGGGGAAGTGAGGTATACATAGGGAGTGCACAGGTGAACACACTGATTAGAACCACTGCGCCAATCAGCGGCGCAGTGGCCCTTTAAATCGCAGAGACCCGGCGCGCGCGCGCCCTAGGGAGCGGGGCCGCGCGCGCCGGGACAGGACCGACGGAGAGCGAGTCAGGTACTGGAGCCGGGGTGCGCATCGCGAGCGGGCGCCACCCGCATCGCGAATCGCATCCCGGCTGGAGGCGGTATCGCAGCGCACCCGGTCAGTGGATCTGACCGGGGCGCTGCGGGAGCGAGAGTGTAGCGAGCGCTCCGGGGAGGAGCGGGGACCCGGAGCGCTCGGCGTAACACCACCGTCATTTTACGAACTAATAACGCAAAAACGCTTTTACCGATTATTCTTATTCTGAGATTGTTTTTTCGTGACATATTCTACTTTATTTTGGTGGTAAATTTTCGGCGTTACTTGCATCCTTTTTTGGTGAAAAATCCCCAAATTTCATGAAAATTTTGAAAATTTTGCATTTTTCTAACTTTGAAGCTCTCTACTTGTAAGGAAAATGGATATTCACAATAAATTTTATTTTTATTCACAAAAACAATATGTCTACTTTATGTTGGCATCATAAAATGGACATATTTTTGCTTTTTGAAAAAATTAGAGGGCTTCAAAGTAGAGCAGCAATTTTCAAACATTTCATGAAAATTGCTAAATCTGAAGGGACAGATGTTACAGAACTACATCTCCCAGCATGCCTGGGCAGTCGAGGCATGCTGAGAGTTGTAGTTTGGCAACATCTGGAGGGCTACCGTTTGGGCACCACTGTAACAGTGGTCTCCAAACTGTGACCCTCCAGATGTTGCAAAACTATAACTCCCAGCATGCCCAGACAGCCTTTTGCTGTCTGGGCATGCTGGGAGTTGCAGTTTGGCCTTCCTAGTGGTTGCCACAGTAAAGATCGTTTTACTTTCACTATCAATCCCCCCCCCCCCCACCGTCGATTCCCTACCTGAGCAAGTATCCAGCAGGCTCCAGCGAAGATCCCGGGTCCCCAGGCATCTTCTCCTGCAGGTACGGCCTCCATCTTCTTCCCAGATCCCCTCGACATCCAGGGGCGGGCAGAACAAGGGGTTGCCATGGCAACCCCCTGTCCTGCGCTGCCATTGGTCAGAACTCCGACTAATGGCAGGGGATAGGAGGAGATCGCAGCTCTGCGACCTCACTCCTATCCCTTAGGCTGATCGGGGCTCTTGCTGACAACTCCGATCAGCCCTATTTTCCGGGTGATCGGGTCACCAGAGACCCGATCAGCCCGGAATTGGAGAAAATCGCATGTCTGAATTGACATGCGATTTTCTCCGATCGCCGACATGGGGGGGTCTCAGGACTGGGGCGAATGATTTCAGCAGGCATCCGGCTCCGGTCCCCAACCGGCTAGCGGTGGGGACCGGATTTCCCATGGGCGTATAGATACGCCCTCGTTCCTTAAGGACTCGGAATGCAGGGCGTATCCATACGCCCTGTGTCCTGAAGAGGTTAATAGGGGTTTTGAGGGGCATCCCCTATCTAAGCATTATAAAGAAAAACAGGATCCACATTTTTTGGACTGGAACAAATCTTCCCTCACTGGAGAGGGGGGATTACATAGCGCAAATGTTGCGAGCGGAAAGCCGATGGATTTTTTAAATGAAAACACTTGTTCCGCATGGTTTAAATATGGACATGGAAATATTTGGTTTTTATTAAACATTGATATATCAGAATAATTCACTATGGATTTATAATTATTCAGATAAAGTTACTGTACCTTTACTCGTTGGAGAATCAGCTAGGGCACCACAGGTAGATTTTGAAAACATCCAGATCCGAACCTATATACAGTAACCCCCCGACATACGATGGCCCCGACATATGATCAAATCGACATACGATGGCCCCGACATATGATCAAATCGACATACGATGGCCTCTCAGAGGCCATCGCATGTCGATGTCAGCATCGACATACAATGCTTTTTTTTTTTTTCAAAGTAAAGTTTTATTAAGTTTCCAACAATAGGCAACAGCAGATGTCAAACAGGTCATCACCGACATTTCCATAACAGTGGTAAATGGTATCGCATAGTCTGAACACAGGCCAGAAAAATGGAACTGCTATTTAAACAACACATGAAAATATGGCCCTAATGGTGTGTCAGAATAGCATGCATATTGGTAGGTATATGGCATGACTAATCAAAGTGAGACAGGGTCTGGAGTACAATAAACTAGAACTTAAGAAGTACATAAAAACTATCACATCTCTTTACTTCGTCTTGTGTATTAACCGGATATGTGTACGCATCCCATTAACGGCCAATTGCAATAATCCAACATAGGGAGCGGTACATATCTGTGGGAGTAAAGAAACGTGGTAACAAAGCCTATCAATTACTACATGCATGCGGAGAAGAACTCTAGGGTATGCTATTTCCTAGACCTGTCAAGGTTGGTGGCAAAAGGGATCGTACGAGGCTATGAGATGAGAAATGAGTGGGAGGTATAGGGAGAGAAGTGATAGTAGAATAGGGAGGAATAAGTGAAGAGGGAGGAGGGTAGGGAAAAAGATAAGGAAGCAAAGAGGTACTAGTTATGTCTGAGGACTTACCAAGTCCATCGATGAGGGTCCAAACCACCGCGTCGCCCGAGGCTATCCGTGAGACTGTGCGAGGTAATGTCTTAACCATGTGGCAAATGGGGATATCAAGTGCTAGAGGGGGCCAGGGTAGTCAGGGCGCGGAACATGACGCAGGGTGTATAGATGCGAACTCCCTAGAGTTAACAAATGAACTCCATGGGAGCCAGATCTGAGAGTATATGGCCAAGCGAGCAGGTGAGTCTGCTCTTAGCTCCTCCAGCCTGTGTATGTGTGTCAATTCTTGAAACCAGGACGAAAGGGTAGGGGGAGATGTGGACTTCCAAAGTCTGGGAATGATCGTCCTAGCTGTCAGAAGCAGAAAGGAGATTAACCTAGACGAGGATTTTGGTACATTTGGGGGTAATATTGAGAGGAGTGCAACTTCTGGGGAGAGCGGTAGTCTGACTGAGGTGATGTGAAATATGGTGTCTATGACTCCATTCCAATAGTCAGCTAGGGATGGACATTGTAACCAGATGTGTATCATCGTCCCCCTATCTCACGAACACCTCCAACACTTGTCAGTTGTGCCCGGATAGATGGAGGCTAGGAGAGAAGGGACTCGGTACCATCGTGTCAAGACCTTGTAATTGGTCTCCTGTGCTCTGCAAGAGATTGACGTTTTATGGCAGGTAATTAGGGCCTTATGCCAATCGTCATTCGGGATTGTGTGGCCAAGTTCTCTCTCCCAACCCGCTCTAAAGGGCAATGGGAGAGTTGTGGCTGTGGAGAGGAACATGGAGTAGAGAACACTGATAGTGTGGGTAACAGGATGGTTAGCGGAACAGAGACGTTCAAAGTCAGTCAAAGGGCGATGGAAGTTAAAGTGGTGCTTCATCGCATGATAGTAATGGTAGAGTTGTTGGTATTGAAATGATTGAGTAGGGCTTGTGCAAGATATAATGTCGGATAGGGGTTTTAGTGTCATCGCGTTTGTTAGCAATCTCATGGTGATGCCGTTGTCTCTAGTATAGGAGAGGAAAGAGTGAGTGGAAGCAGATGGCACAAAGGTGGGATTGTCAAATAGGGGGACCAAGGAGCCGTCACGAGGCAGAAGAGACGCACATGCCGTGTATGATCTACGAGCCTGGGTTATGGATCTTAGAACAGGGGGTAAGGATATTCCAGGCATCAACGGGGGAGCCAGTTTGGGACGCCATAAAAATGCCGCCAGGTCCGAACCTATCATGTGTCCCTCCAATCCTACCCACTGTTTATCTTTGCGGTGGTGGAAGCAATCCAGGACACGAGTCACAACCGCAGCCAGGTAATAGGATGTATAATCAGGTAAGGCCAGGCCGCCATCGCACTTCCGTCTAATCAATGCGTGTCTCGCTACTCTAGGGTGTTTGTTGGCCCAGACGAATCCACACTGGAGCGCAGAGAGTTCCCTAAAAAAGGCACGAGGCATATGTAGAGGTATGCTTGAAAAGAGGTAGAGAAGGCGGGGTAATACGTTCATTTTCAGATTATTGACTCTGCCTATCCAGGAAAAGTCCCTGCGCTCCCATCTGGACAAGCCAAGCTTGAGCATGTGGAAAAGAGGAGGAAAGTTCAGTTTATATGTGTCACTCAGGTTGGCAGGTACCTGGACTCCTAGGTATTTGAGTGACTGGGTTTGCCATCTGAAAGGGTATGACGAGCGGAGAGCGGTGATTACGTGTTCTGGGATCGTAATATTGAGGGCCTCACACTTGGACATATTAAGTTTATAATTACTATAAGAATCAAATTGTTGTATCGTAGACATGAGTGAGGGGAGAGAAATAAGGGGTGAGGAGATGTACAGTAAGAGGTCGTCCGCAAATGCTGAACATTTGTAATGGCACGGCGGCACTAGTAATCCCCTGATGTCAGGGTTCGATCTGATTGCGACTAGGAGGTGCTCCATACATAACACATACAGTAGAGGTGACAGGGGGCACCCTTGCCTTGTGCCATTACCAATGCTGAGCGGGGCTGATAGTTGCCCATTTATCCTAATCTGCGCTTGCGGTCTAGAGTATAGGGCCATGATGCGGGACAGCATTGTTGGACCTAAGCCTATTTGAGATAATGTGGCTGACAGAAAGTCCCAGTCCACCCTATGAAATGCTTTCTCTGCGTCTAGGGAGAGAAGCAGCAATGGAGTGTTATACTTTCGGGCATAATTGTCACGATGCCGGCTGGCAGGTAGTGGATCCTCTGTGCCAGAGAGGGATTGGCGTGGACCGTGCTAGAGGATCGGTTCTAAGTCACTACTGGTTTTCACCAGAGCCCGCCGCAAAGCGGGATGGTCTTGCTGCGGCGGTAGTGACCAGGTCGTATCCCCTAGCAACGGCTCAACCTCTCTGGCTGCTGAAGATAGGCGCGGTACAAGGGAGTAGACAGAAGCAAGGTCGGACGTAGCAGAAGGTCGGGGCAGGCAGCAAGGATCGTAGTCAGGGGCAACGGCAGAAGGTCTGGAATCACAGGCAAGGAACACACAAGGAACGCTTTCTCTGGCACTAGGGCAACAAGATCCGGCGAGGGAGTGAAGGGGAAGTGAGGTGATATAGGGAAGTGCACAGGTGTAAACACTAATTGGAACCACTGCACCAATCAGCGGTGCAGTGGCCCTTTAAATCGCAAAGACCCGGCGCGCGCGCGCCCTAGGGAGCGGGGCCGCGCGCGCCGGGACAGAACTGACGGGGAGCGAGTAAGGTACGGGAGCCGGGGTGCGCATCGCGAGCGGGCGCTACCCGCATCGCGAATCGCATCCCGGCCGGAGGTGGTAACGCAGCGCCCCGGGTCCGTGGAACCGACCGGGGCGCTGCAGTGAGGGAAGTGTAGCGAGCGCTCCGGGGAGGAGCGGGGACCCGGAGCGCTCGGCGTAACAGTACCCCCCCCCTTGGGTCTCCCCCTCTTCTTGGGGCCTGAGAACCTGAGGATCAGACTTTTGTCCAGGATATTGTCCTCAGGTTCCCAGGACCTCTCTTCTGGACCACAACCCTCCCAATCCACTAAAAAAAAAAGTTCTTCCCCTGACCTTTTTAGAGGCCAAAATCTCTTTGACAGAGAAGATGTCCGAGGAGCCGGAAACAGGAGTGGGAGGAACAGATTTAGGAGAAAAACGGTTGAGGATGAGAGGTTTAAGAAGAGAGACGTGAAAGGCATTAGGGATACGAAGAGAAGGAGGAAGAAGAAGTTTGTAAGAGACAGGATTAATTTGACACAAAACTTTAAAAGGACCAAGATAGCGTGGTCCCAACTTATAGCTCGGGACACGGAAACGGACATATTTAGCGGAGAGCCATACCTTGTCTCCAGGGGAAAAAATGGGAGGAGCTCTTCTTTTCTTATCTGCGAATCTCTTCATGCGAGAAGAAGCCTGTAAGAGAGAATTTTGGGTCTCTTTCCATATGGTGGAAAGATCACGAGAAATTTCATCCACAGCGGGCAGACCAGAGGGCAAGGGGGTAGGGAGGGGGGGAAGAGGGTGACGGCCGTACACCACGAAAAACGGAGATTTGGAGGAAGATTCAGAGATTCTGAAATTATACGAGAATTCGGCCCAAGGTAGAAGATCTGCCCAGTCATCCTGGCGGGAGGAAACAAAATGTCGTAAATAGTCACCCAAGATCTGGTTAATTCTCTCTACTTGTCCATTGGATTGAGGATGGTATGCAGAAGAAAAATTTAATTTAATCTTGAGTTGTTTACAGAGAGCCCTCCAGAATTTAGACACAAATTGGACGCCTCTATCCGAGACGATCTGTGTAGGCAACCCGTGAAGACGAAAAATGTGTACAAAAAATTGTTTAGCCAACTGAGGCGCTGAAGGAAGGCCAGGAAGAGGGATGAAATGTGCCATTTTGGAGAATCGATCAACGACCACCCAAATAACAGTGTTGCCATGGGATGGGGGTAAGTCAGTAATAAAATCCATACCAATCAGAGACCAAGGTTGTTCGGGGACAGGTAGAGGATGAAGAAAACCAGCGGGCTTCTGGCGAGGAGTCTTATCCCGGGCACAGATAGTGCAGGCTCGCACAAAGTCCACCACATCAGTCTCTAGAGTCGGCCACCAATAGAAGCGAGAGATGAGTTGCACAGATTTCTTGATGCCCGCATGACCTGCGAGATGGGAGGAGTGACCCCATTTGAGGATCCCAAGGCGTTGGCGTGGAGAAACAAAGGTCTTTCCTGGAGGAGTTTGCCTGATGGAGGCTGGA
The DNA here is from genome assembly GCF_029499605.1 of Hyla sarda. Taxonomy (NCBI): domain Eukaryota; kingdom Metazoa; phylum Chordata; class Amphibia; order Anura; family Hylidae; genus Hyla; species Hyla sarda. The sequence goes on from NW_026607572.1 coordinate 54,431, forward strand.
GAAGTGGAGATCAGGCAGTCAGGAGGAATGATGTGTTGAGGAGAGAGTTCAATTTCAGAGGCATCTGAGGAACGAGAGAGAGCATCGGCCCTAATGTTTTTATCAGCAGGCCGAAAGTGAATTTCAAAATTAAATCGGGCAAAGAACAGAGACCACCTGGCCTGACGAGGATTCAGCCGTTGGGCAGACTGGAGGTAGGAGAGGTTCTTGTGATCGGTGTAAATAATAACTGGAAATCTTGATCCCTCCAGCAGATGCCTCCATTCCTCAAGTGCTAATTTAATGGCTAGAAGCTCTCGATCCCCGATGGAGTAGTTCCTCTCCGCCGGAGAGAAGGTACGGGAGCCGGGGTGCGCATCGCGAGCGGGCGCTACCCGCATCGCGAATCGCATCCCGGCCGGAGGTGGTAACGCAGCGCCCCGGGTCCGTGGAACCGACCGGGGCGCTGCAGTGAGGGAAGTGTAGCGAGCGCTCCGGGGAGGAGCGGGGACCCGGAGCGCTCGGCGTAACAATAATGCACTGCGGAAAAAGTACGAAGTGTATTGTCCCTCGCCTCTCTCCCCAGTACAAAGCCCACCTGATCTGGGTGCACTAGGGACCCCATGTGAGCCGCCAGTCTGGTGGCAATTAGCTTGGCAAATAGTTTTGCATCAGTATTTATGAGGGAGATAGGGCGGTAGCTGGGACATAACATGGGGTCTTTTCCTTCTTTGGGAAGTACTGTTATAAACGCCCTTAGGAAAGATGTTGACGGGGGTTCAGAAGAGGAAATTTTGTTGAACACTTCAAGAAGGGGAGTAGACAGCTCAGGTCGAAGTGTTTTATAGAATGCCGCCGAATACCCATCGGGTCCCGGGTTTTTCCCCGAGGGCATGGAAACAATTGCCACCTCCAGCTCTTCAGCCGTGAACGGTCTCTCCCACTCCTCGTCGTGGAGGGCAACAGGGGCAAGGCCGTTGATGATATGTAATGTATCAAGGAAGGAGTTGGAGTGTTATCGGAAGCTAGGCCGGTGGGTTCGGGTAGATTATATAAATCAGAATAGTACTGACGAAAGGCTTCCAGAATATCAGATGTCAACGAACAAGGGGTTCCTGAGTTAGGTTTAATGGAGGAAATAAACAAGTTAGACCTCTTTTCCTTAAGTGCTCTAGCGAGAAGTCTACCCGGTTTATTCCCCCATTCATAAAATCGTCGGCCAGTCAGTTGGGTGTAGTACCTATGTTGGGAGGCAAGTAACGCTAGAAGCTCACTCCTTACTCTGACAATCTCCCTAAAAACGCTATCCAGTTGAGACTGTTTATGGGCCGTCTCCAGTCCTTCAAGTTCAAGGTGGAGAGCTGTCTGTTTGGCCATCCTCTCCCTCTTCAGTCTCGAGCCGTGTTTAATCAGAACACCTCTAAGGACACATTTCAATGCTTCCCATTTCGTGAGGGGGGCCGAGGTGTCAGAAGTGTGGTCACTATGAAAGTGAGTGATGGATTCTTTGAGTTCCTGAAGACAGAGAGGATCAGCCAGGAGAGTGTCGTTCAACTTCCATATCGAGTGTGGCTTAGACACTGAGGGGAGTGACAGGGAGCAAAAAACTGGGGCGTGATCTGAATGCGTCCTTGTGCCAATGTGCGTGTAGGTGATGGAGGATAATAAATGGTGTGGACAGAAAATCTAGTCGATTCTACTATAAACCTGTCTAGGGAAGGAGTAGAACGTATAGTCCCTATCTTGTGGCCTGAGTGATCTCCATGTGTCGCTAAGTTGTAAGGCGTGAAGTCTCCTTCTCAATGCTCTAAGCTTAGCGTGGGATAAACTGGAGTGACCCGCAGATGTGTCTATTTGTGGGAAGAGGGGGGTGTTGAAATCTCCGCTAAGGAGTATGGGGCCCGTAGCGTATTCAGAGAGCACATCTAGCGTTTTGAGAAGAAAGGGGATTTGCCCCTGGTTGGGAGCATATAAGGCTGCTATCGTGAGGGGCTGTCCTGCAATTATGCAATTAGTGAAAACATATCGTGCGTTTGAGTCAATGAGTGAAGAGGTGATATCAATAGGAAGGGACCTATGAAAGGCCAAAGATACACCTTTCATCCTGCTCTCCGCATTAACACTGTGTAGCCAATTGTTGTAATATTTGGTGGAGAGTTTAGGGATGTGACCCTCTTTAAAGTGGGTCTCTTGAAGGGAGAGAATTTGTACCCTTTGTTTATGAAATGAGTAGAGGATCTGTGCCCGTTTTTCAGGGGTATTAAATCCCTTTACGTTTAGAGAGGCAATCTTAATGTCAGCCGCCATGGTGATGTGTTGTGTATGTAAACAACTTACCCCGGGCATCGTCGGTGATTGGTCTCATCGATGTCCGATAGTTCGGGAGTGAGATGTAGTTGTACCTGTAAGAAAAGGGAGGGAAGAGAGTGAGGCTGAGACAAGCAAGGGGAGGAGAGAGAGTAGAAGGATGATGTAGCGGCCATAAGAGAATGGGCACAAGGGGACTAGGGAGAAAGGCGATAAGGGCCGAAATCAGTAACAGGACCAGCCTGATCAGTACGCTAATGGGGGACAAAATGGAAGAGGCGCTAACCATGAGGCAATGATGTTACTCGTTAAGCAGATGTCAAATACACTGAAAATTTGGAGAATATGTGAAGTATGCAGTGCTCGTCGAGCGTGGATCCATCTATGAAGTTAAATAGCAAAGAATGTAGGGCATTTGCATTATAATGAGACTGAGTCTGTAACATGGGAAGGTAGAAACAAATGAGCAGGTAACGAATGGCAGGGGCAATAAGTAGGTATCTGAGATCTAAGTACTTTAACATTATGTAACATAATGTGCAATTGTGGTGACCTGAATGGGACATAGTAGGTGGGTTGTTCAAACAATAGTGTGAGTATATAGGGCGCAAGAGCCAGTATTCATGGGGGGGCGGAGGGAAGGGGGGAGGAGGAGAACAGAGGGACATATGTCAATAAGGTCATCCCCAGTCAAGTACGGAAGGTAAGTAACGGAGTCTGCTTGGTTCAAGTCAGGCCTTGCGTTTCTGAAGATCAAATCTCGATGATGGGTCTGTTGTGGCTCTTCTCCCTGGGGATTTGAAACAGCTATCAGAGTTCACCGGGGCTGATGCCGGGACCGGCAGAAACATGCGTTCCCATTTTGGTAGAGAGGGTGTCGGGAGCTTGAATGTAGCCAAGAAAGCTGGGAGGTCATCCGGCCTTTTAAGGGTAGCAGTGGTAGTCCCGTATTTCGCTGTCAGGGAGAAGGGGAATCCCCATCTGTAGATAATATGGGCATTCTGCAGAAGTTGCAAGAGAGGCTTGAGCGTTGCCCTCAGTTTAAGAGTACGCAAGGAGAGATCTGGGAACAACTGGATTGTTACACCATTGTAACGGAGAGACTTCAGGCCCCTTGCCCTTCTCATGATTTCGTCTTTTATGAGGAAGTGATGTACTCTGCATATGACGTCCCTTGGTTTTTTAGGGTCCGGATCTTTGGCTTTGAGCGCCCTATGGGCTCAGTCGAGTTCGAGGGGAGAGTCAAGTGGGCGCTGTAATACTTCATTGAACAGTCTATGAAGAGTGCTAGCTATTTCTTGCGGAGGAATTGTTTCAGGGAGACCCTTGATTCTGATGTTATTTCTTCTGTTCCTGTTATCTAAGTCGTCCAGGTGTTCTATTTCCGCAGCTTGTTGTATGGTCAATGCAGCAGTTATTCCTCTAAGAGATTGGATCTGAGTGTCCATGGAGGCGCGGAACGTTTCCAATTCAGTTACTCGGTTGCGGAGTTGAGAGACCTCTGCTTTCACAGGTTTGAGGTCCTGTTTCCAGGCTACCTTGAGGTCGGTAGCAAGTGCTTGCATATCCGCTTTAGTCGGCAATAAGGCGAGCAGTGCTTGTAATTCCGGAAATAGTTTTAAGGTGTTAGCCGCTGCTTCAGGTGAAGGCAGATTGGTAACTTGTGATGGTCCATGATGTATTTGGGAATGATCTGGAGTAGACATGCGTCTACTTGGTCGTCTATCTTCAGTAGGGGTATCATCAGAGGAAGAGTGTCCCGAGTGTGGAGGAAAGCGCTTAGTGCTCTTTTTGGGTGTCTTGAACAAGGATTTTTTCGCAGGAGGACTGGCACCCCAATAGTCGGGGGAGTCACTGTCAGCAGCAGAGTCCCTAGGACCCTCATCAGATCCTGAGTCCATAATATCCGCCCAGTTCGTGACATCTTGCGGCGGCGGTCCAGGGGCCTTTTTCAAGTGCTGTTCAGGAGTTGAAGTACTAATAACCTTTTCCTTCAAGAGAGGAGAAGTGGTGTTTGCGCGGGTACGCTGTGAGTTCTCCCTGTGTCTTTTCTCCTGAGAGGGTAAAGCATCGATTGCTGTATGACTAGCAGTAACAGTAGAAGTACTTGCTGTCTGTGTACTGTGGTTTAGGGGAGACATGTCCCCTTGAAGAGGAGCTGAACCCCGAATGGCAGGAGGGGATCCCTCTGTTATAGCAGGCACGTATGTCGGCATCTCCCTCATGGCAGGGAAAGCTGCAGCTGAGGACACTATGGTTAGCTCCAGGCCGTGCAGGGGCTGAGCTGGTTGTGGGAGCTGTGGAGATTGCAGGGCTTGTTGAGGCTTGGGAGTAGAGAGGCCTACACTTCCCTCCATAGATGGCGGGGGCAGGGAGGAGGACGCTCCCCTTTGTTCTACTGGAACACTCACGTGTGCGGCGACATTTCGGCCCTCCTTAGATGACGATCCGCTTCGGTCCAGGCGCTGCGAAGAGGGATTTGCGGGTAATGACGACTGAGGTGCCGGTAAGCATGTTGGTTGTGGCGCAGACATCTCCTTATCTGATGCCACGTCCTGCGCTGGTTCACGAGGCAGCGGAGGTGGGGAGAACTCGGAGCAGGCCCGCGGCAATGAGGTTGGAGGCCGCGCTGCTGGATCCTGGGTTGGCTGCAGGCTGAAGTACGCCGCGATCGATTTCGGGTGATCCTTCGAGTGCTGTAGGGAGGGTTTACTCTTTTTGCCCCTGTGTTTCCTTCCCATAGCAGGGTAAAGAAGCCCTTATAGATGGGATCCCGGCCGGAGCTCTCACAGAACGCTGCTCATGGCCCGCGCGTCGAGCCACGCCCCCCCTACAATGCTTTTTTATGTTGGGGCAATCGCATTAAGTGCTATCCTGCAGCACAAAATGCTTAAGCTTCTGCCGGATAGCAGCTTAATGTTCCCTGTGTGGTGCGGTAAGTATTACTTACCCCTCCACGATACTCCGGGGTGCCCTTCGGGTCCAGCGCTGGTCCTCCGGTGTCTTTTCGGCCCTCTCCGGTGACGTCAATACGAAGCTGCGCACGCCGTCCCGTCATCCAATAGGAACGGCATACGCAGCGACGTAATGACATCGCTACGTAGGCCCAGTAAGGCCTTGCGGAAGTCAGCGGAGGACTGGAGAAGACCAGGAGAGCCCAGCGGAGGCCCGGGGACACCATCGGGAGCAGCGGGGACACCATCGGGAGCGGCGGGGACACCATCAGGAGCGGCGGGACGCGGTCCGGAGCGGCGGGGACAGGTGAGTATGACTTTACTTTTTTACATTGCAGGAATCCCTCAACATACGATGGGTTCGACAAACGATGGCTCGTTTGGAACGAAGTACCATCGTATGTTGAGGGACCACTGTAAAAGCAAGAAGAGACAGAATACACCATCCCAGACGAAGGAAGTCGTATTACTTCCGAAACACATCGGATTTTTGTCCTCTTCTGCTACCTGTAGTGACGTCACTAGCAGAGACCGCGAACTACCTGGACACTGGAGGATTACGGAACGGTAGAGACGCCACCGGCTGGGGCTGTCTCCCGTCCGTGTCCCATAACCTACACAGCTGCATATCTACTGCTGACATCGTGGATACCTGACACAACAGTAAGCCTACCGGAACAATACATAAAGGATTCACAGGTATTCTTTTCTTGCTACGGATGCAGAGCATTGCCCCCAAGAAAAGTACAAATCAACCTTGCACTTATATGTCCGGCTTATAGAATATTTCCTCTTTCTCAGCACAGTGCAATTCACCTCCACTAAACAAGTCATACCTTCAAGAGAAAAATACTATATCCTGAGAAGTAAGGTGTGTATATATATATATATATATATATATATATATATATATATCATTTTATACTAATTTTCAGCAGAATGTTGCACCTATTTAATCACATCCTTTGTATTTACAGCATAGTGCACCTTTTCAACCATCCAGCATTTGCAGTTCACCGATTCTTCTATATTTACCAGTATAGACAGGTAACTGCAAATTATTGCACTTTAATCACCACTGCAGACTATTGCACCTTAATTATTAGCGCTGATTATTGCACATTTATTCACACTTTTAACCTTTGTATATGGTATATAGGGAACCATATTATTTTAATCGGCAACTTACCCTGATGGTGTCCACCCTAGGTAGCGCTTGTAGTGTATATTTTCTGTACTATCTAAGCTTTATTCTTATCTGATTTCTTCTGCTCCTAATAGTAACTAGTGTTGCTCGCGAATATTCGCAATTCGAATATTATTTGCGAATATCGCATATTCGCGAATTCGCGAATTTCGCGAATATAGCGCTATATATTCGTAATTACGAATATTCGTTTATTTATAGTTTTTTTTTTCACAGCACACATCACAGTGATCACCCCTCTCTGCTTCCAGCTTGTGTGGTGTAAAGAAGGCTCTAATACTACTGTGTGAGACTGGCGCGCGAAAATTCGCATATGCGAAAATTAGCATATGCTAATGTTCGCATATGCGAATTTGCGCGTGTGCTAATTTTGTATATGCTAATATTCACATATGTTAATTTTCACATATGCGCATGTTCGCATATGCGAAAATAAAACGAGAATATAACGAATATGCGAATATTCTCGAATATATGACGAATATTCGTCCATATATTCGCGAATATTCGCGAATTCGAATATGGCCTATGCCGCTCAACACTAATAGTAACCAAAATGCATCTTATATGAGAAGAGGAGCTGAATATCCAACTCTCTGAAGAACAGTGCGGATTTATCTCTAGCGCTCACGTGGCTCCTCCCCCTGTATTCGTATACAGGAGAGTTCATATAAGTTATATTGTCGGGGGTATGGGACTCCTCCTCTCCTTTTGTCACATGGTATTCCAGAATCTTCTCAATGTTGGAGGTGTGGGATTGAGTCGTGGACTCTTTTACATATACAGGGTTCTTGCTTGAAAATTCAATCTTTCTGGTGGGAAGATATTTCAATTACCGTATTACTCGAATATAAGCACATTTTTTCATGCAGAAAGGCGTCCATTTTTACCGGGATTGACCCAGACTCCTCCAGGGTAGGGACGCTGCAGGGTCTGTCCGCATGCAGGTTGGGAAAGCGACCCGGTCTGGTGGTCCATCCACCTTCTCCACTCCGGGCTGGCCCCGAACTAGTGGCGATGGGGTAGGGTCGCTGCTGCACATTGACACCACCATGAAGGGACGCCCCTGACATCACAGACGCTTCCCTTTCCCGGCTACCAGGCAACAGGAAAATACCCACCACCGTCCAGGATGGATGATGACGGGAGGGGGGATGGATTATGACGGGGGGATGGATGATGACAGGAGGGGGGGTGGATGATGACAGGGGGGATGGATGATGACAGGAGGGGGGGGGGGAGGGGGGATGATGACGGGGGAAGGGTGTTTGTGGCAGTTGATTATAGGCTAATTCTTGAGTCAATAGGTTATTCCCAGGTTTATGTGGTCAAATTAGGCGCTTCGGCTTATACTCAAGTATATACGGTATTTTCTTGGTTACAACAAAGACTCTGGAAATGGTTCTTCTAGGACATTCTGATCTAATAGGTGTTAGATTAGTTGGGTCTCCTACTCTACACAGGGTCCTTCCTTAGGTTTTCAAGGGAAGAACAAGTTGTATTCAGCCGAAGTGCGGAGAAGAATTAACCAGGTGGCTCTATGGTTGGTTCCCAGATCTCTGAGGGGCTGAAGCCAGCTGTGCGCTCTCAGTTCAAGGAAAGGACTTGTTAGACGTCATTTGTTAATTTAAAGCTCCTGGCGCCTGGAACAACATGGCTGAATAAGACATATTCTCTCACATTTCAGCCATGTTATTCAGGTGCCTTGAGCTTTAAAGGGGCACTCCGCCCCTAGGCATCTTATCCCCTATCGAAAGGATAGAGGATAAGATGTCTGATCGCGGGGTCCCGATGGATAAGATGTCTGATCGCGGGGTCCCGATGGATAAGATGTCTGATCGTGGGGTCCAAGATGATGACATCGCTGGATCGGTGACTAAGTTATAAAAGAAAAACATTTTTTCCCCAATGTCTCCTTTATTGTTATCAAAAGATTAAAAAAAAATGTAACAAATCATCGTTCCACCACAATTATTTTCATATTGCCGCAATAATACAGAAATTACAAACATAAACTCTTTGTAGAAAAGAAAGAAAGAAATAGATAGAAAAATAAATAAATAATTATTTAATGAAAAGGTTCTAATATAAATATGGCGCAACAACATATTTTTTATGCACCATACTACATACAGTGGAGTACTGGAGAAAGACCTGGATTTCTTTTTCAACACAAATATGTCCCCAGATACACGTCCTGCGCTCCTCTGGATCACTGGCGTATATTAGGCGCCCCTTCCCATAGACGTGCATTGAGGGGGTGGGGCGTGACATCACGGGGGCATGATGTCACAAGGGGGCGGGGCGACCACGGAAGCCCGCACCTAGTGTTTGGAACTAAATGTTCCGGATGCTGGGGAGCGGAGTATCCCTTTAATAAATAAGCAACAAGAATTAGAAAACCAGAATAAGATCTCTCAGTCTTATTTTAATGACATCACTCATTTTACCATAAAATGTACGTCTAACCTAAAAAAATAATAATTTGTGATAAAATTTAAACGAAAACAACAATTTAGCAAATTTTGGAGGGTTTGGTTTTCACACTGTACACTTTACGGTAAAATGACGTTTTCTTTATCCTGTGGATCAATACAATTAAAATGATCCCCATGATTACATACTTTTCTATTATTGTACTGCTTTTGACAAAAAAGCTGCAATTTTTGACTTTTTTTTTTATGTTTAAGACGTTCACTGTAGGGGGTCATTAACGTTATAATTTGATAGTTCGGACATTTAGGCATGCGACAATACCAAATATGTTTGTTGATTTATTTTTTTTACGCTTTTTTGGGTGTAAAATGGGAAAAAGGGATTTACATTTAATTGGGGGGAGTAGATTTTTCACTTTTTTTTATACACTTTTTATGTCCCCAGAGGGGACTATTTTATAGATTAGATTGCTACTACTGTTCAGTGCTATGCATAGGACATAGCACTAATCAGTATTATCGGTCATCTTCTGCTCTGGTCTGCTCAATCTCAGACCAAAGCAGAAGTTTAGGGGACCTCCGTCCGCCATTATGGCAGCGCCGCGGGCAATCCAATCATCCAGTTAAACATGCGCATTGCTGCAGATGCCGTGATCTGTATTGATCATGACATCTGAGGGGTTAATGGCAGCATCAGTGCGATCGCTGATGTCCACCATTACTGGCAGGGTCCCTGGCTGCTGATAGCAGGCGGGTCCTGCAGTGTATGATGCTGTTGCGGTCATGTAAATGGACGTAAATGTACGTCCTGGTGTGTGAAGTACTCTGCTCCAGGACGTACATTTACGTCCGTGGTCATTAAGGGGTTAAATATGGATTTAAAAATACACACTAAAATTCTAGCAGGCCGTCTTTCCATGTGGATGCCTCAGTTGGTTTATTAAAGGTCGCCAAACATGTGACAACGCCGGGAGAATCTTGAACCTATTCCATGATGTGGCGCTGGAGGAGGAGTCTACTCTGTTTCGGTCGCTGGATGCTGAGAAGGGATTGGACCGTATAAACCGGTGGTTTACCTTCTCACCATCCAGCAGAGGGGGATGGGGGGGGACTTTTCGGATGCAGTAAAAGCTCTATATACAGCCCCATATGCTGGGGTCTTTACATACAGAGAATTATCACAAGAATTTATGATTAGTAACAGGACCCGACAAGGCCCCCCCGTCCCCCTCCCCCCCCCCCCCGTCCCCTTTTATCCTCTGCATAGATCCTATAGCTCAAGCAGTTCCACAAGATCCTGGTATTTCTGGGGTCTCAATAGGAGAAGGAACCAGACAATCTCCCTCTATGCAGATGACATAATATTCACCCGACAACAAGAGTCATTGCCTAAGTTTCTATCACTGAAGGATTTCAGCAGGATCTCTTATTACAAGCTTAAAGGGGCATTCCAGTTAAAAACTATTTTTTTCATATCAACTGGCTCCAGAAAGTTAAACAGATTTGTAAATTACTTCTATAAAAAAAATCTTTATCCTTCCAGTACTTATCAGCTGCTAAAGTTGAGTTGTCCTTTCCAGTCGGACCACAGTGCTCTCTGCTGACACCTCTGTCCATGTGAGGAACTGTCCAAAGTAGGAGAGGTTTGCTATGGGGATTTGCTTCTACTCTGCACAGTTCCTGAGACAGACAGAGGTGTCAGCAGAGAGCACTGTGGTCAGACAGAAAAGAACAACTCAACTTCAGCAGCTGATAAGTACTGGAAGGATTAAGATTTTTTTTTAATAGAAGTAAATTACAAATCTGTTTAACTTTCTGTAGCCAGTTGATGTGAAAAAATAGTTTTTACTTGAATACAACTTTAACCCCTTGGCGACTCAGGGTTTTTCATGTTTTCCTCTTCACCTTTTAAAAATCAAAACCCTTTCATTTTTGCACCTACAGACCCATATGAGGGCTTTTTTTTTGCGCCACCAATTCTACTTTGTAATGACATCAGTCATTTTACCCAAAAATCTACAGCGAAACGGAAAAAATAGATCATTGTGCAACAAAATGTAAGAAAAAACCCCATTTTGTAAATTTTGGGGGCTTCCGTTTCTACACAGTAAATTTTTCGGTAAAAATGACCCCTTCTCTTTATTCTGTAGGTCTATATGGTTACAATGATCCCCTATTTATATAGGTTGATTTTGTCGGACTTCTGGAAAAAATCATAACTACATGCTACATACGTTTATAATTGTCATCTTCTGACCCCTATAACTTTTTTATTTTTCTGTATACAGGGCAGTATGAGGGCTCATTTTTTGCGCCGTGATCTAAAGTTTTTATCGGTATCATTTGTTTTTTGATCGGACTTTTTGATTGCTTTTTATAAATTTTTTATGGTATAAAAAGTGACCAAAAATACGCTATTTTGGACTTTGGAATTTTTTACGTGTACGCCATTGACCGTGCAGTTTAATTAATGATATATTTTTATAGTTCGGACATTTACGCACGTGGCGATACCACATATGTTTATTTTTATTTACATTTTTTTTTAAATGGGAAAAGGGGGGTGATTTGATCTTTTATTAGGGAAGGGGTTAAATCTTTTTAAATCTTATTTACTCTTTTATTTTGCAGTGTTATATTTCCCATAGGAGACTATAACATACAGTACATTGATTGCCAGCACTGATCAATGCTATGCCATAGCATAGCATTGATCAGTGTTATCGGCGGTCGATTGCTCAAGCCTGGATCTCAGGCTTGGAGTAATCAATCGTCGATTGGACGCGCCGGAGGCAGGTGAAGGACCCTCCTCTTGTGTCCTTGGTACCCCCGCAGTTTTGTTGTGACGGTCCCGGTCAGCTCCCTCAGCTAGCTGGAAATGCTATTTTCCTATTTTAGATGCCACGATCAACATTGATTGCAGCATCTAAAGGGTTAGTTTGCAGCATCTAAAGGGTCAATCAGCGATGTCCGTCATTAGTTGTGGGTCCTGGCTGCTGATAACAACCGGGACCCACCAGGTATGAAGCGTGCTCAGCTTCATTTATGGCCAGTGTCCTGAAGGGGTTAATAGATTCCTTACTATACCCTGTTATAAACCTCATATAGGTAAGTGTCCTCAGGTGTCACCATGGAGGATTTCCGAGCTCTTTATTATAATCTTCCTGACAACATGGCCGACACTACATAAACAATAAATCTCCATATAATGGCCGTCCTTAGTATAGGTTATTCATATAGGAAGAGTTATATGGGCTTCAATGTCTTTAGTCTCATCTCACCCTCTTGGACTTTCTTCCCAAAGGGCCGGTTACCTCATCCAAAATGGTGGATTTCATCCTTCCAAGATGGCCGCCTCTGTCTCAGCTTCTCACAGCCTCCATTCTTCCATTCTTAGTCTCCCTCCTCATGAACTTATGTCTTAAAAGGGGCACTCCGCAGGAAAACATTTTTTTCTTTAAATCAACTGGTGCCAGAAAGTTAAACAGATTTGTAAATTGAAAATCTTAATCCTTCCAGTACTTATCAGCTGCTGTCTGCTCCACAGGAAGTTCTTTTCTGTCTGACCACAGTGCTCTCTGCTGACACCTCTGTCCGTTTTAGGAACTGTCTAGTGCAGGATAGGTTCGCTATGGGGATTTGCTCCTGCTCTGGACAGTTCCTGACATGGACAGAGGTGTCAGCAGAGAGCACTGTGGTCAGACAGAAAGGAAATTAAACAAGAAAAGAACTTCCTGTGGAGCATACAGCAGCTGATAATCGTTCCAGTACTTAAGATTTATTTTTTTTGTTTAACTTTCTGGCACAAAAATGTTCTCCAGCAGAGTACCCCTTTAACTCATACTAATAGTCATGGGTATGTCTATTATATTTTTTTTGGGGGGGGGGGGGGGGGGTGTCTATGATAATTGAGGATATGTCTATTATAATTTAGAGTGTCTCCGTTATAAATGGGGATGTGTCTATTATAATTTAGGGTGTCTCCTTTATAAATGGGGATGTGTCTATTATAATTGAGGGTGTGTATTATTTTTTGGGTCTGTCTATTATAATTTAGGGTGTCTCCTTTATAAATGGGGATGTGTCTATTATAATTGAGGGGGCGTCTATTATAAATGGGGATGTGTCTATTATAATTTAGGGTGTCTCCTTTATAAATGGGGATGTGTCTATTATAATTGAGGGGGCGTCTATTATAAATGGGGATGTGTCTATTATAATTTAGGGTGTCTCCTTTATAAATGGGGATGTGTCTATTATAATTGAGGGGGCGTCTATTATAAATGGGGATGTGTCTATTATAATTGAGGGGGCGTCTATTATAAATGGGGATGTGTCTATTATAATTTAGCGTGTCTCCTTTATAAATGGGGATGTGTCTATTATAAATGGGGATGTGTCTATTATAATTTAGGGTGTCTCCTTTATAAATGGGGATGTGTCTATTATAATTAAGGGGGCGTCTATTATAAATGGGGATGTGTCTATTATAATTTAGGGTGTCTCCTTTATAAATGGGGATGTGTCTATTATAAATGAGGGGGCGTCTATTATAAATGGGGATGTGTCTATTATAATTGGGGGTGTCTCCTTTATAAATGGGGATGTGTCTATTATAATTGAGGGGGCGTCTATTATAAATGGGGATGTGTCTATTATAATTGGGGGTGTCTCCTTTATAAATGGGGATGTGTCTATTATAATTGAGGGGGCGTCTATTATAAATGGGGATGTGTCTATTATAATTGGGGGTGTCTCCTTTATAAATGGGGATGTGTCTATTATAATTGAGGGGGCGTCTATTATAAATGGGGATGTGTCTATTATAATTGAGGGGGCGTCTATTATAAATGGTGATGTGTCTATTATAATTGGGGGTGTCTCCTTTATAAATGGGGATGTGTCTATTATAATTGAGGGGGCGTCTATTATAAATGGGGATGTGTCTATTATAATTTAGCCTGTCTCCTTTATAAATGGGGATGTGTCTATTATAATTGAGGGGGCGTCTATTATAAATGGGGATGTGTCTATTATAATTGGGGGTGTCTCCTTTATAAATGGGGATGTGTCTATTATAATTGAGGGGGCGTCTATTATAAATGGGGATGTGTCTATTATAATTGAGGGGGTGTATTATAATTGAGGGGGCGTCTATTATAAATGGGGATGTGTCTATTATAATTGGGGGTGTCTCCTTTATAAATGGGGATGTGTCTATTATAATTGAGGGGGCGTCTATTATAAATGGGGATGTGTCTATTATAATTGGGGGTGTCTCCTTTATAAATGGGGATGTGTCTATTATAATTGAGGGGGCGTCTATTATAAATGGGGATGTGTCTATTATAATTGAGGGGGCGTCTATTATAAATGGGGATGTGTCTATTATAATTTAGGGTGTCTCCGTTATAAATGGGGATGTGTCTATTATAATTGGGGGTGTCTCCTTTATAAATGAGGATGTGTCTATTATAATTGAGGGGGCGTCTATTATAAATGGGGATGTGTCTATTATAATTGGGGGTGTCTCCTTTATAAATGGGGATGTGTCTATTATAATTGAGGGGGCGTCTATTATAAATGGGGATGTGTCTATTATAATTTAGGGTGTCTCCGTTATAAATGGGGATGTGTCTATTATAATTGAGGGGGCGTCTATTATAATTCAGGGTGTATCTATTATAATTGAGGATGTGTCTATTATAATTGGGGGGGTGTATTATAATTGAGGATGTGTATATAATTGGGGTGTGTCTATTATAATTGGGGGGGTGTCTAATATAATTGGGGTTGTCTATTATAATTGAGGGTGACTCCTTTATAATAATTCTTTATTTATATAGCGCCCACAGATTCCGCAGCGCTGTACACTCATATTGGTCACTGTCCCCATTGGGGTCACATGTTTTTGAAGTGTGGGAGGAAACCGGAGGAAACCCTCACAAACATGGAAGAACATACAAACTCATTGCAGATGTTGTCTTCTGTGCTGCAAGGTAACAGTGCAAACCACTGAGCCCCCGTGCTGCCCCATGAGGGGGGTTTATCCTAATATATATCAGGCATCGCAGCTCACGACAGCCTCACTTGGGCTATCACAGGGACAGGATCTCTCCCTGTAATAGCCCGAAGCTGTACGGAGCTCTCATGGCGTCTGTGGCCCGATTCCGAAAGCGGTAGTGGACCACAGAAGCTAATACTCTTACTGTTTTATTGTCACCCGCCAGCGCGCTCGTTCGCCACCGCTATCGGGATCCCTATGCCTGATAGCGGCGTTATCAGCTTGTCACCCGCCAGCGCGATCGCTCGACAGTGCTATCAGGATCCCTATGCCCGATAGCGCTGACAACCTCTTGCCTCCCCCCCCCCGCTGCTCTACTCCCCGTCCCCTGTTAACTCTCAGGGAACGGGGAACAGAAAGTAGAGCAGCGGGCGCCGGTAAAGTAGCACTACGCAAATGCTAAAGTAGTGCTGCGCATGCGCAGCACTACGCAAATAGCATAGGTTGGTAGCGTAGCCGTACATTAGTGTAGGTTGTAATTTAGCATAGTTTAGCATTAATAGTGAAAGGAGGTTAGGCACCACAACTCCCAGCATGGGAGTTGTAGTTTAGGACTACAACTCCCAGCATGCCCAGACAGCTAAAGGCTGCCCAGGCATGCTGGGAGTGGTAGTTTAGCTTAGATTAGACAGCGAAGGGACCACAACTCACAGCATGCCCAGACAGCTAAAGTCTGCCCAGGCATGCTGGGAGTTGTAGTTTAGCTTAGATTAGACAGCAAAGGAACCACAACTCCCAGCATGCCCAGACAGCTGAAGGCTGCCCGGGCATGCTAGGAGTTGTAGTGCAGTGAAGTCACCACAACTCCCAGCATGCGTAGACAGCTAAAGGCTGCCCAGGCATGCTGGGAGTTGTAGTTTTACACAGGTATAAAGTAGTTAGGGTAGCGTTAGCTCAATTTTAGCGTAGCTTTAGTTTAGTATTAGCGCAGTTTTACAGTTTTTAGCGTAGCGTAGTGTTAGCGCAGTTGTAGCTTATTTAGCATAGCGTAGTGTTAGCGCAATTGTAGCGTAGCTTAGTGCTAGCGTACTTTTAGCGTAGTGTAGTGTTAGTGCACTTTTAGTGTAATGTTAGCATACTTTTAGTGTATTTAGCGTAGCGTATTGTTAGCGTAGTCTTAGATTAGTTAGCGTAGTGTAGTGTTAGCATACTTTTAGTATATTTAGCGTAGTGTATTGTTAGCGTAGTCTTAGATTAGTTAGCGTAGTGTTATGTTAGTCCAGTTCTAGCATAGTTAGCGTAGTGCAGTGTTAGTCCAGTTCTAGCATAGTTGGTGTAGTTGTACACGGGTGTAGTGTAGCTAACTTAGTTTTACAGGCAGATGAAGTGTAGTTTAGAGAGTTTAGCGTGGGGTGTAGCTTAGCTTAGTCATAAAGTGAAGGGGCTACAACTCCCAGCATGCCCAGAGAGCCAAAGGCCGTCCGCGCAGGATGGAAGTTGTAGTTTTGCAAAAGTAGCAGAGGCAGTTGCGCTCTGCTATGTTAATGCAGTATACAGTCACATGTATAGATGGCTGGATACGGTGATCACAAGGCCACTTACCCACCTCCGTTTCCTGCTCCGTCACTGGACTATTAGCAATGCAGGAAGATGACGGAGCTGGAACGGGGGTGGTAAGTTAGGCTCTCCAGGTAATAACCCATTTTTTTTGTGTGTTTGTCTTCTCTTTTCAGATACGTGAATGCGGAGGACTACATCGGAATCGGTGGACTACGACAATGACCTGCATTTTTTTCTTTTCTTTTAATAAAATGGTTAACGAGGGCTGTGGGGGAGTGTTTTTCCTAATAAAAATGTTTTAACTTGTGTGTGCTTTTTTTTCTTTGTTATTACTTTACAGGCTTTCTAGTGGAAGCCCTCTTGTAGACGGAGTCCATTACTAAGCCAGGGCTTAGCGTTAGCCCCAAAAACAGCTAGCACTAACCCCCAATTATTACTCCGGTATCCAACGCCACAGGGGTATCGGGAAGAGCCGATACCAACAGGCCCAGAGTGCCAAATATGGTGCTATTGGGCCTGGGCGGTAACGGGCCCTGGTAACATCAGGCTATTGCTGTTTGGTTGGTATTTGGCTGGAAATGAAAAGACGGGGAACCACACACGTTTGTTTTTTTTTTATAAAAAAAAAAAAACGTGTGTGGTTCCCAGTCTTCATTTTCAGCCAAATACGAACCAAACAGCAACAGCCTGATGTTACCAGGGTGGGCGAGGACCATCATTACTGGCCCTCCCCAGCCTACATAACACCAGCCTGTTACCGCCTAGGCCCAAGAGCGCCATTTTTGGCACTCTAGGCCTGTTGGTATCGGCTCTTCCCGGTACCCCTGTGGCGTTGGATACCGGAGTAATAATTGGGGGTTAGTGCTAGCTGTTTTTGGGGCTAACGCTAAGCCCCGGCTTAGTAATGGACTTCGTCTACAAGAGGGCTTCCACTACTAAGCCTGTAAAGTAATAACAAAGAAAAAAAGGCACACCCAAGTTAAAACATTTTTATTAGGAAAAACACTCCCCCCACAGCCCTCGTTAACCATTTTATTAAAAGAAAAGAAAAAAATGCAGGTCATCGTCGTAGTCCACCGATTCCCATGTAGTCCTCCGCATTCACGTATCTGAAAAGAGAAGACAAACACAAAAAAAATGGGTTATTACCTGGAGAGCCTAACTTACCACCCCCGTTCGAGCTCTGTCATCTTCCTGCATTGCTACATGTCCAGTGACGGAGCAGGAAACGGAGGTGGGTAAGTGGCCTTGTGATCATCGTTTCCAGCCATCTATACAGGTGGCTGTATACTGCATCAACGTAGCAGAGCGCAGCTGCCTCTGCTACTTTTGCAAAACTACAACTTCCATCCTGCACGGACGGCCTTTGGCTCTCTGGGCATGCTGGGAGTTGTAGCCCCTTCACTTTATGACTAAGCTAAGCTACACCCCATGCTAAACTCTCTAAACTACACTTCATCTGCCTGTAAAACTAAGTTAGCTACACTACACCCGTGTACAACTACACCAACTATGCTAGAACTGGACTAACACTTGTTACGCCGAGCGCTCCGGGTCCCCGCTCCTTCCCGGAGTGCTCACAGCGTTCTCTTATTCACAGCGCCCCGGTCAGACCTGCCGACCGGGTGCGCTGCGAAATTGCTCCCAGCCGAGATGCGATTCGCGACGCGCCCGCTCGCGATGCGCATCTCGATTCCCTTACCAGACCCGTTTCCCGTCTGTGCTGTCCCGGCGCGCGTGGCCCCGCTCCTTAGGGCGCGCGCCGGGTCTTTGCGATTTAAAGGGCCGGTGCGCCACTGATTGGCGCAGCAGGTTTTAATCAGTACCTTCACCTGTGCACTTCCCTACTTATACCTCACTTCCCCTGCACTCCCTCGCCGGATCTTGTTGCCATTGTGCCAGTGAAAGTGTTTCCTTGTGTGTTCCTAGCCTGTGTTCCAGACCTCCTGCCGTTGCCCCTGATTACGATCCTTGCTGCCTGCCCTGACCTTCTGCTACGTCCGACCTTGCTCTTGTCTACTCCCTTGTACCGCGCCTATCTTCAGCAGTCAGAGAGGTTGAGCCGTTGCCGGTGGATACGACCTGGTTGCTACCGCCGCTGCAAGTCCATCCCGCTTTGCGGCGGGCTCTGGTGAATACCAGTAGCAACTTAGAACCGGTCCACCAGCACGGTCCACGCCAATCCCTCTCTGGCACAGAGGATCCACCTCCAGCCAGCCGAATCGTGACAATACTACACTACGCTAACTAATCTAAGACTACGCTGCGCTCACTACTCTAAGACTACGCTAACAATACGCTACACTAAATATGCTAAAACTGTGCTAACACTACACTAAAACTGCACTAACACTACACTACGCTAAATACTCTAAAAGTACGCTAGCACTAAGCTACGCTACAACTGCGCTAACACTATGCTACGCTAAAAACTGTAAAACTGCGCTAACACTAAACTAAAGCTACGCTAAAATTGAGCTAACGCTACGCTAACTACTTTATACCTGTGTAAAACTACAACTCCCAGCATTCCTGGGCAGCCTTCAGCTGTCTGGGCATGCTGGGATTTGTGGTCCCATTACTGCACTACAACTCCCAGGATGCCCGGGCAGCCTTCAGCTGTCTGGGCATGCTGGGAGTTGTGGTCCCTTTGCTGTCCAATCTAAGCTAAACTACAACTCCCAGCATGCCTGGGCAGCCATTAGCTGTCTGGGCATGCTGGGAGTTGTGGTCCCTTCGCTGTCTAATCTAAGCTAAACTACAACTCCCAGCATGCCTGGGCAGCCTTTAGCTGTCTGGGCATGCTGGGAGTTGTAGTCCTAAACTACAACTCCCAGCATGCCTGGGCAGCCTTCAGCTGTCTGGGCATGCTGGGAGTTCTGGTCCCTTCACTGCACTACAACTCCCAGCATGCCCGGGCAGCCTTCAGCTGTCTGGGCATGCTGGGAGTTGTGGTCCCTTTGCTGTCCAATCTAAGCTAAACTACAACTCCCAGCATGCCTGGGCAGCCATTAGCTGTCTGGGCATGCTGGGAGTTGTGGTCCCTTCGCTGTCTAATCTAAGCTAAACTACAACTCCCAGCATGCCTGGGCAGCCTTTAGCTGTCTGGGCATGCTGGGAGTTGTAGTCCTAAACTACAACTCCCAGCATGCCTGGGCAGCCTTCAGCTGTCTGGGCATGCTGGGAGTTCTGGTCCCTTCACTGCACTACAACTCCCAGCATGCCCAGGCAGCCTTCAGCTGTCTGGGCATGCTGGGAGTTGTGGTCCCTTTGCTGTCTAATCTAAGCTAAACTGCAACTCCCAGCATGCCTGGGCAGCCTTTAGCTGTCTGGGCATGCTGGGAGTTGTGGTGCCTAACCCCCTTTCACTATTAATGCTAAACTATGCTAAATTACAACCTACACTAATGTACGGCTACGCTACCTACCTACGCTATTTGTGTAGTGCTGCGCATGTGCAGTACTACTTTAGCGGCGCCCGCTGCTCTACATTCTGTTCCCCGTTCCCTGAGAGTTAACAGGGGACGGGGAGCAGAGCAGTGGGCGGGGAGGCAAGAGGTTGTCAGCTCTATCGGGCATAGGGATCCCGATAGCGGTGGCGAACAAGCGCGCTGGTGGGTGACAATAAAACAGTAAAAGTATTAGCTTCTGTGGCCCAATACCGCTCTCGGAATTGGGCCACAGAGGCCATGAGAGCTCCGTACAGCTTTGGGCTATCACAGGGAGAGATCCGTGAGCTGTGATGTGTGAGTATTAAATATGTCACGTGACACTCGCACCTCCCCCCAGCCCCCGCAGTAACCAATGGTTGGGGGGTTGTGCGAGTGTCAGCCTATAGAATGTGATGGAGGCGGAGCGCTCGAGCAGGGAAAACTGCTGAGTCACTCCATCACAATCTATGGCAAATCACAATCTACGGCACTGCACCGGCATGGTATACATTAGGTGGTGGGTGTTTTCTTATTGGATACTTCATGTGTATATATGGTATATCCTCCCACTGTACTGAAATAGTATTGTCCTATGTCATTAGGTTCTATATATATATATATATACATCCAGCACTGTACAGTGTATCTCAGTGATAACCTGTAACCTTGATAATGAGAACATGTATTGAGAAATATCCCATAATATGTAACATATGTGAACAAAGAGCGATCTGTCAATCATGGCCGGTGGGGAATATCCAGTCCCAGCAGCTCCCCATGGATTATACCTGTTGGGTCTTCACCATGAGGAGCAGCGGACACATCATATCTCTACATTGTTATGGGGGATTATTTCCCAGCAGACAAAATTATAGAGATAAATGGATAAGAAACTTTATGTCTGAAAAGTAAATCTTTATTAATCACTCGTAACAATGAGAAGTTTTCAGCGGGCACTACCGTGGATTCACAGGGAGGGATACAAATCCCTTCTCCGATGGCAATAATACGGCCGCTCATAAATGCCTCTATCTGGTGGTGCTCAGCAATAAAGTCCTTAGACTAATGCAACTCCAAACAAATAAGAGAAAGAATGCGACAGCGCAACAAAATCCTTCAGGTTTTATATCATGCAGGTGTACAAACAGGTGCAAATCACAGAGCAACGTCCGGTTCACACTGACTTGTGCTTCTTCCTGCTCCCGGAGCCAGAAGAAGCACAAGTCAGTGTGAAAGGGACGTTTCTCTGTGATTTGCACCTGTCTGTACACCCGCATGATATAAAGCCTGAAGGATTTTGGTGAGCTGCCGCATTCTCTCTCTTATTTGTTTGGAGATTATATATATATATATATATATAATATTCTAGTACCTGGTGACATATATACAGATGTGTTATTTGGATTCTATTTGCATTTTGTATATCAGACATTTTCTGGAATACTAATACTTTTCCCATGTAAATTTATTGCTCTAAATTGATGTCTCTTGTGACTGACTGCAATGTTGTAGTTTTTGTACAATTTGACAAGTTAGAAGGCTACTTTGTGTGCGTTCTTTGGTGTATAAGAAGACTTGCTTTTCGAGTAAAACATTTTCCACATTCTGCACATGAATATGGCTTCTCTCCAATATGAATTTTTTGATGTTCAGACAGATGTGATCTCTGAGTAAAACATTTTCCACATTCTGAACATGAAAATGGCTTCTCTCCAATATGAATTTTTTGATGTTCAGACAGATGTGATCTCTGAGTAAAACATTTTCCACATTCTGAACATGAAAATGGCTTCTCTCCAATATGAATTTTTTGATGTTCAGACAGATGTGATTTCTGAGTAAAATATTTTCCACATTCTGAACATACAAATGGCTTCTCTCCTGTGTGAATTCTCTGATGTCTAACAAGCCGTGATTTAAAAGTAAAACATTTTCCACATTCTGAACATAAAAATGGTTTATCCCCTGTGTGAGTTCTCTGATGTTCAACAAGACTTGATTTAGAAGTAAAACATTTTCCACATACTGAACATGAATATTGCTTCTTCCCTGCACAATCTCTTTGATGCCCAACACCCCTTTTGTGACTTTTATTTTGCTGAACATCCTGTGATGACTGAGAAGACAGGACCTGTATATAAGGATGAGATGACAGATCTTGGCTGTGAAGGGCTGAGGGTGTATCTGGGATAATGGAATGTTCTTCATATGTATCTTGTGTGATATCATCATCTGCTTTATAATCTGAAGATATAAGATTCTCCTCTGATCTCCTGGTACAAGAATCTGCAGAGAATAACACAGATTTTATTTTTAAGTAAAAAAGAAAAAAAACAACAATAAAAACTTTAACCTCTTAAGGACCCAGGGCGTACATGTACGCCCGACTATCGCGATAGTCCCGATCAGCTAGGACGCGAGCGGAGACCCCCTTACCTCGCTCCGTCACATTCGATCAGCGTTTGATTGCTCCAAGCCTGAGCTACAGGCTTGAGCAAGCAACCCCCTATTATGCTGATCCATGCAAAGCTATGGCTTTGCAGGGATCAGGGGGAAAGATCAGTGTGTGCAGTGTTATAGCCCCCTATGGGATAATAATGATCAGTGTAAGAGATCAGTGTGTGCAGTGTTATAGTCTCCTATGGGATAACAATGATCAGTATAAGAGATCAGTGTGTGCAGTGTTATAGTCCCCTATAGGATAACAATGATCAGTATAAGAGATCAGTGTGTGCAGTGTTATAGTCTCCTATGGGATAATAATGATCAGTGTAAGAGATCAGTGTGTGCAGTGTTATAGTCTCCTATGGGATAACAATGATCAGTATAAGAGATCAGTGTGTGCAGTGTTATAGTCCCCTATAGGATAACAATGATCAGTATAAGAGATCAGTGTGTGCAGTGTTATAGTCTCCTATGGGATAATAATGATCAGTGTAAGAGATCAGTGTGTGCAGTGTTATAGTCTCCTATGGGATAACAATGATCAGTATAAGAGATCAGTGTGTGCAGTGTTATAGTCCCCTATGGGATAACAATGATCAGTATAAGAGATCAGTGTGTGGAGTGTTATAGTCTCCTATGGGATAATAATGATCAGTGTAAGAGATCAGTGTGTGCAGTGTTATAGTCTCCTATGGGATAACAATGTGCAGTGTTATAGGTCCCTATGGGATAATAATGATCAGTATAAGAGATCAGTGTGTGCAGTGTTATAGTCTCCTATGGGATAACAATGATCAGTATAAGAGATCAGTGTGTGCAGTGTTATAGTCTCCTATGAAAGCTATAACACTGCAAAAAAAGTGGGAAGAAAAGTTAATAAAGGTAATTTAACCCCTTCCCCAATACAAGTTTGAATCACCCTCCTTTTCCATAAAAAATATATAAAAAACTGTGTAAATAAAAATAAACATATGTGGTATCGCCGCGTGCAGAAATGTCCGAACTATAAAAATGCATCCTTAATTAAACTGCACGGTCAATGGCGTACGCGCAAAAAAATTCCAAAGTCCAAAACAGCTTATTTTTGGTCACTTTTTATATCATAAAAAAATGTTTAAAAAGCGATCAAAATGTCAGATCAATGCAAACATGGAACCGCTAAAAACTTTAGATGACGGTGCAAAAAATTAGCCCCCATACCGCCCCGTACGCGGAAAAATAAAAAAGTTATAGGGGTCAGAAGATGACAATTTTAAACGTATAAATTTTCCTGCATGTAGTTATGATTTTTTCCAGAAGTGCGACAAAATCCAACCTATATAAGTAGGGGATCATTTTAACCGTATGGACCTACAGAATAATGATAAGGTGTCATTTTTACCGAAATATTTACTGCATAGAAACAGAAGCCCCCAAAAATTACAAAATGAAATTTTTTTCTTCAATTTGTCGCACAATGATTTTTTTTCTGTTTCGCCGTGGATTTTTTGGTAAAATGACTAATGTCATTACAAAGTAGAATTGGATATCGCAAAAAATGAGCCATAATATGGAATTTTATGTGCAAAATTGAAAGCGTTATGATTTTTAGAAGATGATGAGGGGAAAAATGAAAATGCAAAAACAGAAAAACGCTGAGTCCTTAAGGGGTTAAACACTGCGCCCATATTTATAGTCTTTTTAGTAGAACATTATAAGTGCAGCATGTGACATCATGGAACCTTCTCCCCGTCCTCCGGATAATAAATAGTTAATGTAGACATAATATAGGGTCTTCAGGTCACATACACCCCACTCCTGGACCCCATCACACTCCCATCCAGCAGCAATGAACAATCCATAGGGCACAAATCAGACGACAGCCGAGGCGGTTCAGAGCCCCCAGCAATACAGAAGTGCTGGGAAATATCCCAAATTAGGGCTGGGCGGTATATACCAGTTCATACTGAATACCGAAATTTTGGGGCTCCACTATATGAATTTTTCCCATACCGCAATACCGGTTGGGCCCCTCCCCCTCGGGAATGAATTATCAGCCCAGTGCTGCGCTGTCCGCACATCAAGGAACTAATCATACGTGACCCACCAGCGCTGTTCTGCCCCCTTCCCCCCAATTAATGATCACCCCAGCGGGGCACTACTCACATATGTCACCCGCAAGCACTGCCTTCACTCCACTTTGTTGTGGCCGCCGGCGCTGGAACTCTATACTGTACGCCAGTGGTCTCCAACCTGCGGACCTCCAGATGTTGCAAAACTACAACTCCCAGCATGCCCGGACAGCCAACGGCTGTCCGGTCATGCTGGGAGTTGTAGTTTTGCAACAGCTGGAGGTCCGCAGGTTGGAGACCACTGCTGTACGCTGTATCCCTATGCCTGGGCTGCAAAAGATAAAGAAAATAAACGTTAAAGGACTTGTCCGGTGCTCACTTTTCTTATTGTATCCGTTCTGGGCTGAAAAATAAAAGAAAACGCACTTTCTCTTACCTGCCAACGAGCCCCCGGTGCTCCGGTACACTCCGGTACAGGTGTTTGGTCCCCGGGCTGTATTCTTCTTACTTCCTGTTAGCCCGGCACGTCACACGGAGCTTCAGCCTATCACCAGCAGAGGCGGGACATCACTGCGGCCGGTGATAGGCTGAAGCTCCATGTGACGTGCCGGACTAACAGGAAGTAAGAAGAATACAGCCCGGGGACCGAACACCTGTACCGGAGTGTACCGGAGCACCGGGGGCTCGTTGGCAGGTAAGAGAAAGTGCGTTTTCTTTTATTTTTCAGCCCGGACGGGATAAAATAAGAAAAGTGAGCACCGGACATGTCCTTTAACTTACCTACGTCGGCCTCACGCTGTTCCTGGGGACTGGAACGTCTGCCGTCAGCCTGTCACCAGCCGCAGCGATGTCCCGCCCCGGCCAGTGATAGGTTAAACTCACTGTCATGTAAGGAGCCGGCTTGGGGGGGGGGGAGCAGAACAGCGCTCGCGGGTCACATGATTTGGGGCAGCGCTCGCGGGTCACATGATTTGGGGGGGTGAAAGAAATACCGTTATATACCGCGGAACCGCCATAAGTTACAAAGATACCGTGATCCACATATTTGGTCACAGCGCCAGCTCTATCCCAAATTATTCCTCTAGTCGTCTACATGGAAATCCTGCTGACTATATAAGATGGAGACAACAGGGACAAGAAAAACAACAGCGCAAGGACTTTAACCCTTTAATGACACATGACTTAAATGCACGTGACTTTGCGCACCAGGACGTACATTTGTGTCCTATACATGACCGTGAGTATCGGAGCAGAGATTGCACTGATGTCCGCCATTAACCCCTCAGATGCCGTGATCAATACAGATACAGTGCGGCACGGATTGTGATCTGATTGTCAGCGGCACGGAGGCCTTCCAGCAGAATTCTAACTCTGCGCTGCGCTCTGAGGCAGGAGAACAAGCGCAGTTAGTTTACAGACAGCTCTAACGTCCTAGTGACGCGAGTCACATGTCACGTGAGCGCCGCGCTCTGAGGCAGGAGAAGAAGCGCAGTTAGTTTACAGACAGCTCTAACGTCGTAGTGACGCGAGTCACATGTCACGTGAGCGCCGCGCTCTGAGGCAGGAGAAGAAGTGCAGTTAGTTTACAGACAGCTCTAACGTCCTAGTGACGCGAGTCGCATGTCACGTGAGCACCGCGCTCTGAGGCAGGAGAAGAAGCGCAGTTAGTTTACAGATAGCTCTAACGTCGTAGTGACGCGAGTCGCATGTCACGTGAGCGCCGCGCTCTGAGGCAGGAGAAGAAGCGCAGTTAGTTTACAGACAGCGCTAATGTCCTAGTGACGCGAGTCGCATGTCACGTGAGCGCCGCGCTCTGAGGCAGGAGAACAAGCGCAGTTAGTTTACAGACAGCTCTAACGTCCTAGTGACGCGAGTCGCATGTCACGTGAGCGCCGCGCTCTGAGGCAGGAGAAGAAGCGCAGTTAGGTTACAGACAGCTCTAACGTCCTAGTGACGCGAGTCACATGTCACTTGAGCGCCGCGCTCTGAGGCAGGAGAAGAAGCGCAGTTAGTTTACAGACAGCTCTAACGTCGTAGTGACGCGAGTCGCATGTCACGTGAGCGCCGCGCTCTGAGGCAGGAGAAGAAGCGCAGTTAGTTTACAGACAGCTCTAACGTCGTAGTGACGCGAGTCACATGTCACTTGAGCGCCGCGCTCTGAGGCAGGAGAAGAAGCGCAGTTAGTTTACAGACAGCTCTAACGTCGTAGTGACGCGAGTCGCATGTCACGTGAGCGCCGCGCTCTGAGGCAGGAGAACAAGCGCAGTTAGTTTACAGACAGCTCTAACGTCGTAGTGACGCGAGTCGCATGTCACGTGAGCGCCGCGCTCTGAGGCAGGAGAAGAAGCGCAGTTAGTTTACAGACAGCTCTAACGTCCTAGTGACGCGAGTCGCATGTCACGTGAGCGCCGCGCTCTGAGGCAGGAGAAGAAGCGCAGTTAGTTTACAGACAGCTCTAACGTCCTAGTGACGCGAGTCGCATGTCACATGAGCGCCGCGCTCTGAGGCAGGAGAAGAAGCGCAGTTAGTTTACAGACAGCTCTAACGTCCTAGTGACGCGAGTCGCATGTCATGTGAGCGCCACGCTCTGAGGCCGGAGAAGAAGCGCAGTTAGTTTACAGACAGCTCTAACGTCCTAGTGACGCGAGTCACATGTCACGTGAGCGCTGCGCTCTGAGGCCGGAGAAGAAGCGCAGTTAGTTTACAGACAGCTCTAACGTCGTAGTGACGCGAGTCACATGTCACGTGAGCGCCGCGCTCTGAGGCAGGAGAAGAAGCGCAGTTAGTTTACAGACAGCTCTAACGTCGTAGTGACGCGAATCACATGTCACGTGAGCGCCGCGCTCTGAGGCCGGTCACTAGGACATGAGAGCTGTCTGTAAACTAACTGCGCTTGTTCTCCTGCCTCAGAGCACATATACTAATAGAGGCAGATTGTTTCAGGGGGCAGGAAGAAGCAGGGGGCGGACAGCCATCGGGGGTAACCGAACTGAGCACGGGACATTTGTTGGGCAATATCACAGGAGCCACTGGAGGGAATTTGGTAAGTGACCCCTCTTTGCACTCCTGGTCACCCACACTATAACCCTTTGTGTATTGGGTTTAGTGTGGGTGATCAGGGTGACAGTTTTCTTTTAAATCACCCTTTTCCCAATTTTACTAAAAAAAAAAAAAAAAATAATGATTAACCCTTTGGGGACGCAGGGTTTTTCCATTTTTGCACTTTCGTTTTTACCTCCTTACCTTTATAAAATCATAACCCTTTCAATTTTGCACCTTAAAATCCATATGAGGCTTATTTTTTGCGCCACCAATTCTACTTTGCAGTGATATTAGTCATTCTACCCAAAAATCTACGGCGAAACGGGAAAAAAATAATAATTGTGCAACAAAATGTAAGAAAAAATGCAATTTTGTAACTTTTGGGGGGTTTTACGTTTCTACATAGTACATTTTTCAGTAAAAATTACACCTTCTCTATATTCTGTAGGTCCATACGATTAAAATGATCCCCTACTTATATAGGTTTGATTTTGTCGTACTTCTGGAAAAAATCATAACTACATGCAGGTAAATGTTTAAAATTGTCATTTTCTGACCCCTATAACTTTTTTATTTTTCTGCGTACAGGGCGGTATGAGGGCGCATTTTTTGCGCCGTGATCTGAAGTTTTTATTGGTACCATTTTTGTATTGATCTTTTTGATCGCTTTTTATTCATTTTTTCATGATATTAAAAATGACCTAAAATATGCTATTTTGGACTTTGCAATTTTTTTTGTGCGTACGCCATTTACCATGCGGTTTATTTAACTATATCCTTTTATAATTCGGAAATTTCTGCCGCAGCGACATCACATATGTTTATTTTTATTTACACTGGATTTTTCAAACTTGATTCAAACTTTTATTAGGGAAGGGGTTAAATGATCTTTATTAACTTTTTTTTCACTTTTTTTTTTGCAACGTTAAAGCTCCCATAGGAGACTATAACACTGCACACACTGATCTCTTATACTGATCATTGTTATCCCATAGGAGACTATAACACTGCACACACTGATCTCTTATACTGATCATTGTTATCCCATAGGAGACTATAACACTGCACACACTGATCTCTTATACTGATCATTGTTATCCCATAGGAGGCTATAACACTGCACACACTGATCTCTTATACTGATCATTGTTATCCCACAGGAGACTATAACACTGCACACACTGATCTCTTATACTGATCATTGTTATCCCATAGGAGGCTATAACACTGCACACACTGATCTCTTATACTGATCATTGTTATCCCATAGGAGACTATAACACTGCACACACTGATCTTTACATTGATCATTGTTATCCCATAGGAGACTATAACACTGCACACACTGATCTCTTATACTGATCAATGTTATCCCATAGGGACCTATAACACTTCACACACTGATCTCTTATACTGATCATTGTTATCCCATAGGAGACTATAACACTGCACACACTGATCTCTTATACTGATCATTGTTATCCCATAGGAGACTATAACACTGCACACTGATCTTTTACATTGATCATTGTTATCCCACAGGAGACTATAACACTGAACACACTGATCTCTTATACTGATCAATGTTATCCCATAGAGGGCTACTTTGGGGGCAACTTTGAACGCCGCGTCTACAGGGTTAATAGTGCGTTGCACCGCGATCAGTCCCACGCGCTACTAGCCACAGGTTCTGGCCGTTGTTAGAGGCTGGGCCCGACCCACTAGGACGCGTGGCCCCGCATTATGGAAAGGAAGTTGGCGAAGGGCGTACAGGTATGCCCTCCGTCCCCAACAGGTTAACATAATGTTAATGATGCCGTACGGTGAATGACATGGTGCCATCACATTCACCAAAAATGTTTTCAAATTTATAAAAAGTGAATAAAAAGTCACATATATACAAAAGTGGAACTAAAAAAAACTACAGGTCATGGTGCAAGAAATGAGCCCTCATACCGTCTCGAACACAAAAAAAAAGAAAAATGGTAAAAATAGGGCGATTTTAAACATACTGATTTTGTAAAAAAAAAAAAAGTTTGAGATAAGTATTTAATCGAATTGACCCACAGAATAAAGAAAACGTAATTTTTATCGTAAAGTGTGAAAACAAAACCTGACAAAATTAGCAAAATTGTGGTTTTTATAAAAAATGTCTTTTGTTTTGTGTTTGCCGTACATTTTATGGTAAAATGATTGATGTAATTACAAAGTACAATTGGTCGCGCCTCATATGGGTCTGTGAATGTAAATTGTAAAGAGTTACGGATTTTAGATGGCGAGGAGGAAAAAACTAAAACACAAAAATAAAATTGGCCTGGTCCTTAAGGGGTTAAAAACAAAACGCATGCTCAGTATCAGTAAGAGCCACACTTTGAGACCACAGATCTAAAACATAATCCTGTCCGGCTGCAGCATCATCTCTGTCCCAGCTGAAGCACAGACCTGGCAGGACTAGTACTCCTCTGTGCTCACTCCTGTCCTATCAGACTGCAGCATGAAAGCAGAGAGGAGGGGGTTACAGAGCAGACTGCAGTGATTGGATAAAAAGAATGAATGAATGGTGAGTGAGGGCGGGCTCAGTGCTTGCCTCGGACACTCCCCTTCCTCAGCAGTTTATGTCAGAATAAGTGAGCAGCAGAACAGAGGGATTTGTGAGCCAAACACAGAAGACAAACAAAAAAGACCTGTATAGCATCTGGATGACCTAGTGAGTAACATATATGAACAGTATTTTTTTCTGTGATTATTGCAGCTGGTGACTGAGTAGAATCTGTGACCTTCTCTGTATTTAGTGGTTACTACTCACCTGTGCGGTTATCTGTATGAATGTCCTCCTTATACTGCTCATCACCGCTCACATCTGTCTCTTCTTCTTCTTCCTTTATGTCTGTAGCCTTAATATAGATCAGATCTTTCCCTGTAGTAATGTCCTCCATATTCTGTTCATCAAGAGGATGGGGACACCTCTCTGGTGCTGTTCTCTTACTGGATCTGACTGTAGGGAACACATACAGAGACTGAATTCATTCTTTACATACAAATAATGAGAGGACGTGTGTATATAGTCATGTCTATTACCTGGTGATGTGAGGGGCTGCTGATCCTCCATCATGACCTGATCCTTGTACTGATCCTTGTGTCCTTCTACATACTCCCACTCCTCCATGGAGAAATAGACCGCAACATCCTGACACCTTATAGGAACCTGACACATAATGATACAGTCATCACCCCGACCCCTCCAGTGGTGTTACTGTATAATGTCCCAGCATTCCCAGCAGTGTCACCTCTCCAGTCATCACCAGACCCCTCCATTACTGTATAATGTCCCAGCATTCCCAGCAGTGTCACCTCTCCAGTCATCACCAGACCCCTCCATTACTGTATAATGTCCCAGCAGTGTCACCTCTCCAGTCATCACCAGACCCCTCCATTACTGTATAATGTCCCAGCAGTGTCACCTCTCCAGTCATCACCAGAACCCTCCATTACTGTATAATGTCCCAGCATTCCCAGCAGTGTCACCTCTCCATTCATCACCAGACCCCTCCATTACTGTATAATGTCCCAGCAGTGTCACCTCTCCAGTCATCACCAGACCCCTCCATTACTGTATAATGTCCCAGCAGTGTCACCTCTCCACTCATCACCAGACCCCTCCATTACTGTATAATGTCCCAGCAGTGTCACCTCTCCAGTCATCACCAGACCCCTCCATTACTGTATAATGTCCCAGCAGTGTCACCTCTCCAGTCATCACCAGACCCCTCCATTACTGTATAATGTCCCAGCATTCCCAGCAGTGTCACCTCTCCAGTCATCACCAGACCCCTCCATTACTGTATAATGTCCCAGCATTCCCAGCAGTGTCACCTCTCCAGTCATCACCAGACCCCTCCATTACTGTATAATGTCCCAGCAGGGTCACCTCTCCAGTCATCACCAGACCCCTCCATTACTGTATAATGTCCTAGCAGGGTCACCTCTCCAGTCAGCAGCTCCATCATCTTGTTGATGAGTTCTCGGATCTTCTTTTCACCCATTTCCTCATGTATCAGGGAGTGAGGTGGGGGCCCTGGGATTGGGCTCAGGGTTCTTCCCCATCCTTCACACACAGGGGCCCGACAGAGGCCACTAGAGGACTTCTTCACTACTGTGTAATCCTGTGTATAGAGAGATACATTAATATCACTACATACATTCCCAGAATCCCTCACCTCTCCAGTCATATCCATCTGTTATTACATCGATAAGAATGAGGTCATGTGACATTACTCCCAGAATCCCTCACCTCTCCAGTCATATCCATCTGTTATTACATAGATAAGAATGAGGTCATGTGACATCACTCCCAGAATCCCTCACCTCTCCAGTCATATCCATCTGTTATTCCATAGATAAGAATGAGGTCATGTGACATCACTCCCAGAATCCCTCACCTCTCCGGTCATATCCATCTGTTATTACATAGATAAGAATGAGGTCATGTGACATTACTCCCAGAATCCCTCACCTCTCCAGTCATATCCATCTGTTATTACATAGATAAGAATGAGGTCATGTGACATCACTCCCAGAATCCCTCACCTCTCCAGTCATATCCATCTGAAATTACATAGATAAGAATGAGGTCATGTGACATCACTCCCAGAATCGCCGGTACCAACAGGCCCGGAGCGTCAAAAATGGTGCTCCTGGGCCTAGGCGGTAACAGGCTGGCGTTATTTAGGCTGGGGAGGGCCAGTAACAATGGTCCCCGCCCACCCTGGTAACGTCAGGCTGTTGCTGTTTGGATGGTATTGTGCTGAGAATGAAAATACGGGGAACACTATACGTTTTTATTTTTGTTTTTATTTAAATAGTTGTAGTTCTGTAACATCTGTCCCTTTTGAAAATTGCTTCTCTACTTTGAAGCCCTCTAATTTAAAAAAAAAAGCAAAAATATGTCCATTTTATGATGCCAACATAAAGTGAACATATTGTACTTGTGAAGAAAAATTAAATTTATTGTGAATATCAATTTTCCTTACAAGTAGAGAGCTTGAAAGTTAGAAAAATGCAAAATTTTCAAAATTTTCATTAAATTTGGGGATTTTTCACCAAAAAAGGATGCAAGTAACGCCGAAAATTTACCACCAAAATAAAAAAGAATATGTCACGAAAAAACAATCTCAGAATCAGAATATTCGGTAAAAGTGTTTTTGCGTTATTAATTCGTAAAGTGACGGTGGTCAGAATTGCGAAAAAGGGCCCAGTCCTTAAGGTGAAAAAGGGTTGCATCCTTAAGGGGTTAAGAAACACCTTATTTTCCGTCCGCCAATACAAAATTCTCTAATAGTGCCCCTCCCGAGACTAGACTCTGGATCCGCCCCTGGTTGTGGTTAATCTTTACTTTCCTGGAAAAGTTTCTGAGTTGCCCATAGCAACCAATCAGATTGCTTCCTTCATTTTTCAGAGGCCTTTTCAAAAATGAAAGAAGCAATCTGATTGGTTGCTATGGGCAACAGCACAACTCTTCATCTGCACTGGTTTTGCTGAATCTCCCCCAGAGAGGAAGATTTATCAAAACCCAAAACCTGTCCAGAGGAAAAGTTTCTGAGTTGCCCATAGCAACCAATCAGATCGCTTCTTTAATTTTTCATAGGCTTTTTCAAGAATAAAAGAAGCAATCTGATTGGTTGCTATGGGCATCTCAGCAGCTTTTCCACTGGTCAGGTTTTGGGTTTTGATAAATCTCTCTCTATGGGGGAGATTCATCAAAACCAGTGTAGAGGAGAGTTATGCAGTTGCCCATAGCAACCAATCAGATTGCTTCTTTCATTTTTTAAAAGACCTCTGAAAAATGAAGGAAGCAATCTGATTGGTTGCTTTGGGCAACTCAGAAACTTTTCCAGAAATGGAGGATGCTAACTTTTTGTATCTTATATGGAATTATTCCTATATTCATACATTTTGGAATCATCGATCTTATTGAAAAAAGGTATAACATTAAGATCGAACGAGACCCTTAGATGCTTATCCTTGGAGATGTCGGGGAGTCTATATATAAGAAAAGTTTAATTAGACTATTTCCTTATGCAAAGTTGCTGTCCGGGCATGCTGGGAGTTGTGGTTTTGCAGCGGTTGGGGGTTCACAGCTTAGAGACCACTGCTATAGAGGGTGCAAATGTATCCGAGCCCTGGAACTCAAATAATGTGAAATATGAGATGATCAAAATGGAGCCCCTGCACTAATTACTTGGGTTCTGGGGTCTGTAAGGTCCATAGTAGAAACATCAGGTTATGTCCATAGCAGATACTAAATCATGGCAGCTCTAAGAAACAAGCAGTCATCGTGACATCAGACATGTGATGTCATAGACAGCTGGAGGCCTGACATTCCACTGAAAGCCGCCCGAGCCTTCATTCTGTAGATTTGTACAGTGCGATTAGCAACTTCTATTTCTTCTTCTTGACTGAGATGGAGCTAAAAGGTTTGGGGTTCGTCCCCCTTCTGTTGGCGTTTTGGTGTGCGGCCTGGCTTGCCACCAGCTACATCGTGACGGTCGTCCTCGGCCATGCCGCCTCGCCACTGATGCACATCAGGTAAGATAAACAAGCACAAGATTCTTATTTCATGGGTTGGGAGTGAGGAAATATCCATAATAACATTGGTTTCTTTTCCTTCACAGTGACGTGGGAAATTTCTTTCCCGAAAACATATTATTGAGAATTGGTTTCATAGGGACGTCCATTGGCACTTTGGTACTAACCTTTCTTATTTATAAGTATATGGTTATGCATACTGAAGAGTTCAGGGGTCATCAGGTCCTGATCCAGAGGATCCTGCTGGCCATTGTGTGGGCCTCCTGTTTTGGTACAGCTGTCATGCATGTATTGTCCCCCGAAGAATATCCCAGGATACACTTTGTCAGCACGATAATTTCCATTACATGTGAAGCCTTATACTACCTTGGGCAGTCCATCCAGATGTATAAATTACCAGGAGCAAACAAAGTCATCCACCATAGTAGATGCACCTGCTGTGGCCTGACTTTTACCTGCGCAATTTTCTACTTTGGATATAAAACATTACAGGAATTATTCTATGATGATGAAGACTGGGACGAGATCCGTGAAATCACCACCATAATCATCGAGTGGGTGATGCTTCTACTGATCCTGATAAACATCGTGACCTATTATTCCACCATGCAGAGGTTAATGTTAACCGTCTCCAGGAACAGCTGCAAACTCTCTCTTAGAGTAAGAATTGATGACTTCGGGGTGTAGACCACCACGGGGGCCATCAAGTGGACTTCTGGGAGAGATACTGCACAGGACACGGGAAAACCATAAAAAAAATAATATGAGCTGGTAATATTACCTATACAAAAAAATAAAAAACATTAAAAAAAAATATTGGTGTCTGATGTGTACTACCTACCGTATATACTCGAGTATAAGCCGAGTTTTTCAGCACCATTTTTCGTGCTGAAAACGCCCCCCTCGGCTTATACTCGAGTGATCTCTCCGCCTGTCAATCCCTTTTCAGTGGTCTTCAACCTGCAGACCGCCAGATGTTGTAAAACTACAACTCCCAGCATGCCCAGACAGCCATCAGCTGTCTGGGCATGCTGGGTGTTGTAGTTTTGAAACCTCTGGAGGTCCGCAGGTTGAAGACCACTTCGGCCTTCGTCATCATCCAGCCCCCCCCCTCTTTTGTTTTGTACTCACCCCCCCCCACAGCGGGAAGTTAGGGTGAGCTGGTCCGGGCCATCTATGCTGCAGGGACCATCCGGTGGGGAGGGATACTCGTTCCGGGCTGTCCATTTTCACCGGAGGGCCCTCTTCATGCACAACGTCCCTGTGCGTCGTCGTCAAGGCAACATCACTAGGACCAGCTCACCCTAACTTCCTGCCAAGGGGAGGTGAGTACAAAACAAAAAGGCCACAGTGGTCTTCAACCTGCGGACCTCCAGAGGTTTCAAAACTACAACTCCCAGCATGCCCGGACAGCCGATAGCTGTCTGGGCATTCTGGGAGTTGTGGTTCTGCAACATCTGGAGGTCCGCAGGTTGAAGACCACTGATGAAGGGATTGACAGGCGGTGATGATGAAAGGGAGGGGGATGATGATTAAGGGGGGGATGATGATGAAGGCCGCAGTGGTATTCAACCTGCGGACCTCCAGAGGTTTCAAAACTACAACTCCCAGCATGCTGGGGGTTGTAGTTTTGCAACATCTAGAGGTCCGCAGGTTGAAAACCACTGATGAAGGGATTGACAGGCGATGATGATGAAGGGGGGGGGGATGATGACGGGGGTCTGGATGATTACATGGGGGGATGAGGTATTTCCCACCCTAGGCTTATAGTCGAGTCAATAACAAGACATATATATATATATTTTTTTTTTTTTTTTTTTTGGGGGGGGGGGGGAAATTAGGGGCCTCGGCTTATATTCGTGTCGGCTTATACTCGAGTATATACGGTAGTTAGAAAACCAGAATCAAATTCATCATTATAACCTCCCTCTGCATTACCCTGTTTATTATTTTCCAAGCAAGCACTTTGTTCTAATTCGTCCACTCTCTGGCGTGCTCCTTGTATAAGGGGTTTGGGATACACTTTTTGTTTAAAACGATTCTCCAGGTTATCTAGTTGTTGCTGGCATTTTTGTGTGGAAGAACAATTCCTCCGGATTCTTTTCATTTGACCGAATGGAATGTTCTTCTTCCATTGTTTCCGATGGCAACTGTTAAAGTCGAGGTAGTTCCTTAAAATAGGTGGCAGTATGCAAACAGCCATCCTGAATATAGATATTTAAATCCAGGAACTCAAATTTTTGGGGGGACTGATGCAGCTCTGCCTTTGGCAATCTCTGGCTCTGCCATAGCGCTTTTTTTGAAGGGGCGTGTCGGCTGCCGCTTCGTCTGGTGGTCAACAAGCGCTATCTGGCCAGCGAGCCAGGGCCCCATACAGGAGATCGCGGGGGCCCCCAGCGGTCGGACCCCTCGCAATCTGAAACTTATCCCCTACCCTTGGGATAGGGGATGTTTTTCAGCACTGGACTACTCCTTTAACCCCTTCATGATCCAGCCCATTTTCACCTTCAGGACCTGGGCATTTTTTGAAAATCTGACCACTGTCACTTTAAACATTAATAACTCTGATGCTTTTACTTATCATTCTGATTCCGAGATTGTTTTTTCGTGACATATTCTACTTTATGTTATTGGTAAAATTTCACTGATATTTTCATCCTTTCTTGGTAAAAAATCTAAAAATTTCATGAAAATTTTGAAAATTTTGCATTTTTCTAACTTTGAAAGTCTCTGCTTGAAAGGAAAATGGATATTCCAAATAAATTACATATTGATTCACATATACAATATGTCTATTTTTTGTTTGCATAAAAAAATTGACAAGTTTTTACTTTTGGAAAACATCAGAGGGCTTCAAAGTTCTGCAGCAATTTTCCAATTTTTCTCAAGATTTTCAAAATCGTAATTTTTCAGGGCCCAGTTCAGGTTGGAAGTGGATTTTAAGGGTCTTCATATTAGAAATACCCCATAAATGACCCCATTATAAAAACTGCACCCCCCAAAGTATTCAAAATGACATTCAGTAAGTGTTTTAACCCTTTAGGTGTTTCACAGGAATAGCAGCAAAGTGAAGGAGAAAATTCTAAATCTTCATTTTTTACACATTTTCTTGTAGACCCAATTTTTGAATTTTTACAAGGGGTAAAAGGAGAGAAATCACCCTAAAATTTGTAACCCAATTTCTCTCGAGTAAGGAAATACCTCATATGCATATGTAAAGTGTTCGGCGGGCGCAGTAGAGGGCTCAGAAGGGAAGGAGCGACAATGGGATTTTGGAGAGTGAGTTTTTCTGAAAGGGTTTTTGGGGGGCATGTCCCATTTAGGAAGCCCCTATGGTGCCAGAACAGGGGACCCCCCCCAAATGTGACCCCATTTTGGAAACAATACCCCTCATAGAATTGAATAAGGGGTGCAGTGAGCATTTACACCCCATTGGCGTTTGACAGATATTTGAAACAGTGGACTGTGCAAATCAAAAATTTTATTTTTCATTTTCACAGACCACTGTTCCAAAAATCTGTCATACACCAGTGGGGTGTAAATGCTCACTGTACCCCTTATTACATTCCGTGAGGGGTGTAGTTTCCAAAATGGGGTCACATATGGATATTTATTGTTTTGCGTTTGTCAGAACTGCTGTAACAATCAGCCACCCCTGTGCAAATCGCCTCAAATGAACATGGCGCACTCTCCCTTCTGGGCCTTGCTGTGCGCCCCCAGAGCACTTTGCGCCCACATATGGGGTATCGCCGTACTCGGGAGAAATTGCATTACAAATTTAGAGGGTCTTTTTTCCCTTTTACCTCTTGTGAAAATGAAAAGTATAGGGCAACACCAGCATGTCAGTGTAAATAATTTATTTTTTTACTCTAACATGCTGGTGTAGACCCCAACTTCACCTTTTCATAAGGGGTTAAAGAAGAAAAAGCCCCCCAAAATTTGTAAGGCAATTTCTCCCGAGTACGGCGATACCCCATATGTGTCCCAAAACTGTTGCCCTGAAATACGACAGGGCTCCAGAGTGAGAGAGCGCCATGCGCATTTGAGGCCTGAGTTAGGGATTTGCATAGGGGTGGACATAGGGGTATTCTATGCCAATGATTCCCAAACAGGGTGCCTCCAGCTGTTGCAAAACTCCCAGCATGCCTGGACAGTCAATGGATGTCCGGCAATACTGGGAGTTATTATTTTGCAACAGCTGGAGGCTCCGTTTTGGAAACAGTAGCGTACCAGACGTTTTTCATTTTTTTGGGGAGGGGGGGCTGTGTAGGGGTATGTGTATATGTAGTGTTTTTTACTTTTTATTTTAGGTTAGTGTCAGTGTAGTGTAGTGTTTTTAGGGTACAGTCACATGGGCAGAGGTTCACAGCAAGTTTGCCGCTGGAAGTTTGAGCTGCAGCGCAAAATTTGCGCCATCTCAAACTTGCAGCACTCACTGTAAACCTCCGCCCATGTGAGTGTACCCTGTACATTCACATTGGGGGGAGGGGGCAAACATCCAGCTGTTGCAAACTCTGAGCATGCCCTTTGGCTGTCCGTGCATGCTGGGAGTTGTAGTTTTGCAACAGCTGGAGGAACACTGGTTTGGAAACACTAAGTTAAGTAATAAACTTTCAAGTGTTTTGCAACCAAACTTAGTGTTTCCAAACCAGTGTGCCTCCAGCTGTTGCAAAACTACAACTCCCAGCATGCATGGTCTGTCAGTGCATGCTGGGAGTTATAGTTTTGCAACAATTGCAACAGCTGGAGGCACTGAGGTAGGAAACGGACAATGTTTCCCAACTAGTGTGCCTCCAGTTGTTGCAAAACTACAACTCCCAGCATGCCCAGACTGCCCAGGCATGCTGGAAGTTGTAGTTCGGCAATATCTGAAGGATCAGATGTTGCCGAACTACAACTTCCAGTATGCTTGGGCAGTCTGGGCATGCTGGGAGTTGTAGTTTTGCAACATCTGGAGGTCCACAGTTTGGAGACCACTGTATAATGGTCTCCAATCTGTGCTCTTCCAGATGTTAGAGAACTACAACTCCCAGCATGCCTGGACAGACTGAGCATGCTGAGATTTGTAGTTTTGCAACATCTGGAAGAGCACAGATTGGAGACCATTATACAGTGGTCTCCAAACTGAGGACCTCCAGATGTTGCAAAACTACAACTCCCAGCATGCCCAGAAAGCCAAAGGCTGTCTGGGCATGCTGGGAGTTGCAGTTTTGAAACTCCCAGTTTTGAAACTCACCTCCGGGACGCAGCGCCGCCGGGACCGCATGGAGGACGCCGCTCGCGCCGGGACCGCTCGGGACACTGCTCGGACGGGTAAGTGACGCCGGGGGACAGGTCAGGGACACTTAGCAGAGCGGTGTGTGTCCCGCTCCCCGTGATCGGGACTCACACACCGCGCTGCTAAGTATTCTGATAGCGAAACGCTGCTATCAGCTGGTCAGATTTGACCAGCTGATAGCAGCGATCGCTGGGGGGGGGGGGGGGTGGGGGATGAAACCCCCCGTGGTCGCATGGTAAGATGGCTGGCTATCAGTGAAAGCCACCATCTTTCCGGGCGCTGCGGGATGCCGCGAGTAGCGGCAAAAATGTTCATGACGTACCTGTATGTCATGGGTCGGGAACACCTTGCCACCCATGACGTACAGGTATGTCATAGGTCGGGAAGGGGTTAATTGCCTCCAAAATGAAGTTCCTCTGATGTATTTTTTTTCGGTCTTTATGTACCTTAGGTAGAAAATAAAAATAAGGTACATTTAGGTTGGGGTTAAATATATATCATGTTTTTCCCTCTTAACTCCTTGGGGACGGAGCCCATTATAACCCTAAGGACGGGAGCGTTTTTTGCAATTCTGATCACTGTCACTTTAAAGTGTAGCTCCCACCAAGTAATATATAATCTAATATGTCCCTACCTAGTAGTAATCTGGCCCTAACCCCCTACCTGGCTTTAAAAAAAATGTAATTGTTACGCCTAGCGCTCCGGGTCCCCGCTCCTCCCCGGAGCGCTCACGGCGTCTCTCTCCCCGCAGCGCCCCGGTCAGTCCCGCTGACCGGGAGCGCTGCACTGTCATGGCCGTCGGGGATGCGATTCGCACAGCGGGACGCGCCCGCTCGCGAATCGCATCCCAGGTCACTTACCCGTCCCGGTTCTCTGCTGTCATGTGCTGGCGCGCGCGGCTCCGCTCTCTAGGGCGCGCGCGCGCCAGCTCTCTGAGACTTAAAGGGCCAGTGCACCAATGATTGGTGCCTGGCCCAATTAGCTTAATTGGCTCCCACCTGCTCCCAGACTATATCTGCTCACTGCCCCTGCACTCCCTTGCCGGATCTTGTTGCCTTGTGCCAGTGAAAGCGTTTAGTGTGTCCAAAGCCTGTGTTACCTGAACTTCTGCTATTCATCCTGACTACGAACCTTGCCGCCTGCCCCCGACCTTCTGCTACGTCTGACCTTGCCTCTGCCTAGTCCTTCTGTCCCACGCCTTCTCAGCAGTCAGCGAGGTTGAGCCGTTGCTAGTGGATACGACCTGGTTGCTACTGCCGCAGCAAGACCATCCCGCTTTGCGGCGGGCTCTGGTGAACACCAGTAGCCTCTTAGAACCGGTCCACTAGCACGGTCCACGCCAATCCCTCGCTGACACAGAGGATCCACTACCTGGAAGCCGAATCGTGACAGTAGATCCGGCCATGGATCCCGCTGAGGTGCCGCTGCCAAGTCTCGCTGACCTTCCCACGGTGGTCGCACAGCAATCGCAGCAGATTGCCCAACAAGGACAGCAGCTGTCGCAGTTGACCGCCATGTTACAGCAACTTCTGCCTCTGCTACAGCAGCAACCATCTCCTCCGCCAGCTCCTGCACCTCCTCCGCAGCGAGTGGCCGCTCCTAGCCTCCGCTTGTCCCTGCCGGACAAATTTGATGGGGACTCTAAACTCTGCCGTGGATTTTTGTCTCAGTGTTCCCTGCATATGGAGATGTTGTTGGACTTGTTTCCTACAGAACGGTCTAAGGTGGCGTTCGTAGTAAGCCTTCTTTCAGGAAAGGCCTTGTCTTGGGCCACACCGCTCTGGGACCGCAATGATCCTGCCACAGCCACAGTCCAGTCCTTCTTCGCTGAAGTCCGGAGTGTCTTCGAGGAGCCAGCCCGAGCTTCTTCTGCCGAGACTGCCCTGTTGAACCTGGTCCAGGGTAATTCTTCAGTGGGCGAGTACGCCATCCAATTTCGTACTCTTGCTTCCGAGTTATCATGGAATAACGAGGCTCTCTGCGCGACCTTTAAAAAAGGCCTATCCAGTCGCATCAAGGATGTGCTGGCCGCACGAGAGATTCCTGCCAACCTCCAAGAACTCATCCATTTGGCTACCCGCATTGACATGCGTTTTTCTGAGCGACACCAAGAGCTCCGCTAGGAAAAAGACTTAGATCTCTGGGCACCTCTCCCACAGCATCCTTTGCAGTCTACGCCTGGGCCTCCCGCCGAGGAGGCCATGCAAGTGGATCGGTCTCGCCTGACCCAGGAAGAGAGGAATCGCCGTAGGGAAGAAAATCTCTGTCTGTACTGTGCCAGTACCGAGCATTTCTTGGTGGATTGCCCTATCCGTCCTCCACGTCTGGGAAACGCACGCACGCACCCAGCTCACGTGGGTGTGGCATCTCTTGGTTCTAAGTCTGCTTCTCCACGTCTCACGGTGCCCGTGCGGATTTCTCCTTCAGCCAACTCCTCCCTCTCAGCCATGGCCTGCTTGGACTCTGGTGCCTCCTCCCCGGAGCGCTCACGGCGTCTCTCTCCCCGCAGCGCCCCGGTCAGTCCTGCTGACCGGGAGCGCTGCACTGTCATGGCCGTCGGGGATGCGATTCGCACAGCGGGACGCGCCCGCTCGCGAATCGCATCCCAGGTCACTTACCCGTCCCGGTTCTCTGCTGTCATGTGCTGGCGCGCGCGGCTCCGCTCTCTAGGGCGCGCGCGCGCCAGCTCTCTGAGACTTAAAGGGCCAGTGCACCAATGATTGGTGCCTGGCCCAATTAGCTTAATTGGCTCCCACCTGCTCCCAGACTATATCTGCTCACTGCCCCTGCACTCCCTTGCCGGATCTTGTTGCCTTGTGCCAGTGAAAGCGTTTAGTGTGTCCAAAGCCTGTGTTACCTGAACTTCTGCTATCCATCTTGACTACGAACCTTGCCGCCTGCCCCGACCTTCTGCTACGTCTGACCTTGCCTCTGCCTAGTCCTTCTGTCCCACGCCTTCTCAGCAGTCAGCGAGGTTGAGCCGTTGCTAGTGGATACGACCTGGTTGCTACTGCCGCAGCAAGACCATCCCGCTTTGCGGCGGGCTCTGGTGAACACCAGTAGCCTCTTAGAACCGGTCCACTAGCACGGTCCACGCCAATCCCTCGCTGACACAGAGGATCCACTACCTGGAAGCCGAATCGTGACAGTAATCACTTTAGTAGAGCAGATTTAGTGCTTGTATATCTGCTCTATAAATCAGGGCAGGAAGCAGCGCTTCCCAAAAGGCGCGACGTCACTGACACCTTGCTGGGCGCTTACTTCCGCCCTCAGATTGTCTATGCAGCGCTCCTGTCGGGAGCGCGCATAGATGATCTGCCAATAGCACGGCAGGCAGCTCCGGGGCTCCTCCTCCCTGTTTACCTGTGCATGTGCTATCCAGGGAGGAGGAGGAGTAGAGGAGCATCGCCGGCCTGCAGTGCACGATATTACAGCCGAGACCCGGGACCGATTACAATAATGGTAGATATTATAAATATTTACCAATACAATTAAAAACTTTAGAAACCCCCCCAATGATCTAAATTATGCCCCGAAATAGTTTAGAATCAGCTGTAGGCACATTTATTATAGAAATACTGATGAATAATCATCAGGGTGCCTACAGCTGTTTCTAAACTACAACTACCAGCATGCACAGACAGCTGTTAGCTGTCAGGGCATGCTTGTAGTAGTAGTTTTGCAACAGCTGGAGGCACCCTGATGATTATTCATCAGTATTTCTAAACTAAATGTGCCTACAGCTGTTGAAAAACTACAACTCCCAGTGTGCCCATACAGCTGTCAGGGCATGCTTGCTGTTGTAGTTTTTCAGCAGCTGGAGGCACACTGTTTGAGAAACACTCATGTAATTATTAGGGTGGGTGCCTCCATCTAATGCAAAACTACAACTCCCAGCATTACCATACAGTCATCAGCTGTCAGGGCATGCTGGGAGTTGTAGTTGGCATGCTGGGAGTATTAGTTGCCGGATCCTAACCATAACATGTTGCTGCCATAATTATTATAGTTTTTAAAGTTATATAAGACCTCAGATCAGACTTACCCATCCGGAGGATCAGCGCAGCAATGAGTGCGAGCGCTGCCTCCGGACAGGGTAACGGGGGCGGGCGGGGCCGCGCGCGAGGCCAGTGGAGCTGGCCAATGCGCGTAGCCCCAGTTATCAGCGTGCTCGCTCTCGCCTGTTTGATTGACAGGCGGGAGCGAGCACAGCAGTGCCTGGATTTCGACTCATTGCCAGGCTGAAATGAGTCGAAATCCAGTAGTGACGTCACTGCTGAATGCATTCGGCCACTAGGAGGGCGACCCCTAGTGGCCGAATTTAAAAGTGATTTTAAACTTGTTTAAAATCACTTTTTTTTAATTAAAGTATATTAGAGATATGTTGTAGTACTTAAGTACTACAACATATCAATTTTTTTACTTCATGACAGTGCCCATTTAAGGATTAATAACTCTGGGATGTTTTTACTTTTCATTCTGATTCTGACATTGTTTTTTCGTGACATATTCTACTTTATGTTAGTGGTAAATTTTTGTCGATACTTGCATCATTTCTTGGTGGAAAAATTCCAAAATTCGATGAAAAAATTGAAAATGTTGCAGTTTTCTAACTTTGAAGCTCTCTGCTTGTAAGGATATCAGACATTCCAAATAAATTATATATTGATTTACAAATACAATATGTCTACTATATATTTGCATCATAAAGTTGACATGTTTTTACTTTTGGAAAACAT
This sequence comes from Hyla sarda, assembly GCF_029499605.1. NCBI lineage: Eukaryota > Metazoa > Chordata > Amphibia > Anura > Hylidae > Hyla > Hyla sarda. Next base: position 98,448 of record NW_026607572.1, read on the forward strand.
TAGAGGGATTAAAAGTTCAGAAGCAATTTTCCAATTTTTCACAAACTTTTCAAAATCGGAATTTTTCAGGGACCAGTTCAGTTTTGAAGTGGATTTGATGGGCCTTCATATTAGAAATTCCCCACAAATGACCCCATTATAAAAACTGCACCCCTCAAAGTATTCAAAATGACATTCAGTAAGTGTGTTAACTCTTTAGGTGTTTCACAGGAATAGCAGCATAGTGAAGGAGGAAATTCAAAATCTCAATATTTTTACACTTGCATGTTCTTGTAGACCCAGTTTTTGAATTTTTACAAGGGGTAATAGGAGAAAGAGCCCCCCAAAATTTGTAGCCCAATTTCTCTCGAGTAAGGAAATACCTCATATGTGTATGTTAAACCCCACTGGCATTTGACAGATCTTTGGAACAGTGGGCTGTACAAATGAAAAATTTTCATTTTTCATTTTCACAGACCACTGCTCAAAAAATCTATCAAACACATGTGAGGTGTAAATTCTCACTGCACCTCTTATTAGGGGTGTAGTTTCCAAAATGGGGTCAGATGTAGGGGGGGGGGTCACTGTTCCGGCACCATGGAGGCCTAAACTCACATGACCTTCAATTTCAGCCAGATTCTCTCTCCAAAAGCCCAATGGCGCTCCTTCTCTTCTGAGCCCTGTAGTTCACCCGCAGAGCACTTTACATCCACATGTGGGGTATTTTCTGACTCAGAAGAAATGGGGTTACAAATTTTGCAGGGCTTTTTCTCCTATTACCCCTTGGGAAAATGATAAAATTGGGGTAACATCTGCATTTTAGTAAAAAAAATTTTAATTTTTTTTATTTTCACCTCCAATTTGTCAAACACTTGTGGGATGTTAAGGCTCACTATACCCCTTGTTACTTTACATGAGGGATGTAGTTTTCAAAATGGGGTCACATGTGGGTGTTTTTTTTATGTTTATGTCAGAACTGCTGTGACTTTAGGCCTCAAATGTATATGGTACACTCTCCCTTCTGAGCCATGTTATGCGCCTGCAGAGCACTTTGCGTCAAAATATACAATTCCCTTACGTCCTAACCAGCAGCACAAGTGGGGTGTTCTGCCCCTGTGAAGCTGGCAGGACGGTGGAATTTTTAATTCCGCCCAAGTAATTAAACATTTAATTAGTACCCCATATAAGGCCTCCTCCCTTAGGCCACATAGCTTTTTTTCTGTCCTGTGCGGACAGCAGGACGGTGCAGGCTCTGCTGCTTTTTAGCAGAGCCTGCATGGATCCCTCTCCCTTCCCAAGTCTTAGGGGAGAGTTTTTTTTATATATATATGTTTTCTTATCTTTTTCTACTGCGGGACAGCGTTCTGTCCCAAGCTCAGCGGTCCGCGACTTCGGTCTCTGACCGAAGTTGCGAGAGTGGCGTGAGCAGCTCTGTGCGCCCCTCCTAACTGTTAGGGGTCCGCTGATGCCTCACTGTTTGGGCTAAGTCCGCCATTACCTTATTTGGCAGCGCTGTCTGTGTCGCCCCATCTCTGCGGCAGCTCCGTGGACCGGAAGTGCGTCGTCTGACGACTTCCGTCCGGCGTCTGCGCTTCTAGCGCAGATTACCTTAATTTCTAGGATTTTTCGCAAATCCTGTTGTGCATGTGCCCCTTCCAAGGGTGGGAAGGATCACATCCTGTATAATCTGCATTTCTCCATGAATTGGATGTTTTGTTCGGTATTGTACATCACATCCTGTAGGGGGCGAGGCTTAACTTAAATCTAGGCGCCCATTCCCCTATAAAAAGCAGCTGGACCTTTAGTGTGTCTCTTGCTGCTACCCTAGCTGGAGTACTTGCACTGGTTAAACCTCTGCTATACCTTGAGTGTTCTTTGCTAGAGCAAAACTATTTACCTAATAGGTATTTATTTGTAGGTTGCGCTGCAACAGGGTTAGGTAGAATTGTTTCTAACCCTTTGATTTCTTTTCTCTTAGACAATGTCTACTCCTTCCTTGAGTGATCATTTGTCTGGAGGTCGCAAATCCGCCTCTAAGAAGCGTCATTTGACATGTGCTGATTGCGGCACCCCGCTACCGGATGCCTATGAGTATAATAGGTGTCCTGGGTGTCGTCCACCTGCTAACCCTGCGGAGCCCACTGTCCATGACATGTTTTTATGGATGAAAGAGTTTATGGGCAATTCTATCTCAGAAATAAAGAGTTCCTTAGCTCCCAAAAGGCCTAGAACCTCATCTAGCCCTCCTTCGGTTGTAGAAGACCCCGCCATGTCAGTGGGAGATCAGTCGGAGCTATCTGTAGAAGAAGTAGTCTCTCAACCACTTTTTCCAATAGAGAAAATTCAGAGATTACTTAGATCCATCCGGTCAGGGGACCAGGATGTTGATCAGGGGGAAGCCTCAACATCCACCGCTAGGGAACCTTGGGTTTTCAAGGTAGATGATACCCTCAGTGTACCCATTGCCGGAGGCTGAATTAGATTCCTGGGTCCCTCCACCTAAGGTCGACATGGCGGTCAATAGACTATCTAGGAGGGTCCTTGTTCCAGCGGACGATGGAAGCAACCTTCAGGATCCCCTTGATAGAAAGGTGGACTCATTATTGAGGCGCAGTTACACTGCGGCTTCAGCTTCTGCTACTGTGGCTATCGCTTCTAACGAAATTGCTGAATTCGTGAAGGATAGAGTTCTTCGGATCCAGTCCGAGATTGAGGGAAATGTTGCCAGGGAAGATATCCTGGACAGTTTTAAAACACTACTTCAAGGAGTGGACTTTCTCTGTGAATCGACCCAACAGCACCTCAAGCTTGCGGCCAAGTCTATGGGACTCTCTTCAGCTAGTAGGCGCCCCTTATGGTTACGCCCCTGGATGGCGGACAATACCTCCAAATTTAATCTTTGTGGTATGCCTCTTGAGCCCAATTGGCTTTTTGGGTCCGAATTAGACCGCATCATGGAAGGATATGCGGAAAGAAAAGGAAAATCCTTACCTGTCCAATCCTTTCGGGGTAAGGGCAGAGCAAGGGGAGGGAGGTACCAGGGCTCTTCCAGATCCCAAAAGCGCCAGTCCAACCAGAAGCGTGGAGGGGGCCGTGGCCGTGGTAAAGATCGAAAAGCCGAGCTGTGACTCTCCTCTAGAACCCACCAACGTTTCCCCTCTCCCTTCCCTTCTATGTCAGGTAGAGAAGTCATCTACCGATCCCCCTCCGATAGGAGGTCGTTTAAGTTTATTTCTTCCAGCTTGGATGAAAGAAATCCAAGATCCCTGGGTACTGGATGTTATCCAGTCAGGTTGCAAAATAGAGTTTACGTCCCTTCCTCCAAGAAAATTTGTGTTAACAAAACTACTCCCTCAGCCAAAGCAAGCTATTCTAGAGAACTCTGTTCTCCAATACATAGAAAAGCATGCTTTGGAAGACGTTCCCCCCGATCAAAGGGGTTCAGGGGTATACTCCCCGATCTTTCTGGTGCCGAAACCGTCAGGCGATTGGCGTATGATCATAGATCTGCGCTTTTTGAACCAGTTCATAAGGAAAAGAAGGTTCAGGATGGAGACCATTCGCTCTGTCATCAGCATTCTGGCCCCTCTAGATCTTATGGTTACTATCGACCTGAAGGATGCTTACCTTCATGTTCCTATTTTTCCTGCCCACAGGAAATTCTTGAGGGTTGCTGTCTCCATAAGAGGTGTGGTAAGGCATTTCCAGTTTGCTGTGTTGCCCTTCGGCATCACTTCTGCTCCCCACACCTTCACAAAGGTGGTGGCTCCGGTAGTCTCTGCCCTCAGATTAAGAGGTTTAGAGATTATACCTTACCTGGACGACTGGCTTCTAAAGGCCGCTACTCTAGACGTACTACATTCCCATCTTCATCTGGCTCTAGATTTTCTCCAGCGTCTGGGCTGGATTATAAATTGGGAAAAATCCGAAATAATCCCTGCCACCTCCAGAAAGTTTCTGGGCTTCGTTCTCGACTCTTCTCAGATGACTTTGTCCCTCACTACAGAAAGAAGAGAATGAGTCATAAGAGCCGCCGAGTTTCTAATGGTCCCTCGCAGGGTATCCATCAGAACTCTGATGAAGATGTTGGGTCACATGTCAGCATCTGCAGAGGCAGTTCCCTGGGCCCTATGGCATCTACGACCTCTACAAGTTCAGGTCTTGACTGTCTGGAACCACAACCCCAGAGGGTTGGACAGAAAATGCACCCTGTCGACCGAAGGCCGAGCATCCCTCAGATGGTGGAGGGATCTGACAGATGGGAAGTCCTTGATTCAACCTCTTTGGATCACTTTGACAACGGACGCCTCCCTTCTGGGCTGGGGAGCCCACCTGGACGAGATTCCGGTACAAGGTACCTGGTCGCCTCAGGAGAGACTTCTCTCCTCCAACATGAGAGAACTGAGGGCAGTTCGTCTAGCTCTCCTCCACTTCACGCCTCTTGTTCTAGGGAAGGCGGTAAGAGTCCGGTCAGACAACACCACGGTAGTGGCTTACATCAACAGACAGGGTGGCACGAAGTTCCAAGTGCTCCTCAAGGAGACCGGACTGATCCTCTCTTGGGCAGAGCTCAATCTAACCCACCTTTCTGCGATCCACATCAAGGGGGATCTCAATATAGTGGCAGATCGTCTAAGTCGCGGCCTTCCGGTCCAAGGAGAATGGTCCCTGAATGAAGACATCTTCAAGAAGATAACCTTAAGGTGGGGTATGCCAGAGATAGATCTCATGGCAACTCGTCTGAACGCCAAGGTGAACAAATTCTGCTCTCTTTACAAAGAGGACAACCCAGTGGCGATAGACGCTCTGTCCATTCCATGGAGGTTCAGGCTGGCCTACATATTCCCTCCACTTTCCATGATACCGAAGGTATTGATGAAAGTCAGGCAAGACCAGACCTCAGTGATTGCCATCATACCATTCTGGCCCAAGAGGTCCTGGTTCACCCAACTCATGAGGATGAGTCAGGGTTGTTATTGGAGGCTTCCCCACGTGCAGAACCTTGTGTCTCACAACACAGGCTCCTGCCTAGATCTGAGGAGACTCAATCTGACAGCCTGGAGATTGACAGGACCCTACTAAGTAGTGGGCTTCCTGCGGAGGTCTTGAGAACCATTGCACACTCTAGAGCAGAGTCTACAAATAAGGTCTATTCCAGGATAAAGAAGATTTTCCTTCAATGGTGTGCTACGAAAGAGGTAGTAACCTCAGATCCTCCTCTTTCTGCAATACTACGGTTTATTCAGGATGGCCTTGACAAGGGTCTTAGCCCATCCACTCTAAAGGTACAAGTCTCAGCACTCTCTGCCTTTTTAGGCAGGTCCTTATCTCAAGAATCTCTAATCAAAAGATTCTTTAAGGGAGCTGAAAGACTTAAACCTACAGTTCTCAGACCCATTCCCAAATGGGATTTGCCTACTGTTCTTAAAGGGTTATGCTCTCATCCCTTTGAACCGCTAGAAGAGGTCGACTTTAGGTATTTGTCCCTTAAAGTCACCTTCTTGTTGGCCATAACCTCAGCCAAAAGGGTTGGCGAGCTCCAGGCCCTTTCGTCCCTTGAGCCTTATACATTGTTTCTCCAGGACAGAGTCCTGTTGAGATATTTACCCACCTTTGTTCCTAAGGTTCCGACGTTTTCCAACACCAACCAGGTCATATCCCTTCCAGTTCTGTGTCCTAATCCAGCTTCTCCTGAGGAAGTTGCTGACCACACTCTGGACATCTCAAGAATTCTCAGAGTCTACATCTCCAGAACTGAAGAATTTAGAAGATCGGAGCACCTTCTTGTTTCGTTTTCAGGAAAGAACAAGGGTCTTAAAGCCTCTAAACCCTCTCTGAGTAGATGGATTAAGGAGGCAATCCGGGAGGCCTTTGTAGCCCAGGACTTAACTCCTCCTGCCTTTGTTACTGCCCATTCTACTAGGGCAGTCTCTACTTCCTTTGCAGAAAGGAAAGCTGTTCCTCTTGATCAAATTTGTACGGCTGCCTCCTGGGGCACCCATAATACATTTATTAGTCATTACAGGGTCAATGCCAAACGATCGGAAGAGTTGGCCTTTGGGCAATCAATCCTAAGTGCCACTCTGCCGTAGTCCCTCCCTATTTGTGTTGTTACTTGCTAAGTCCCCACTTGTGCTGCTGATTAGGACGTAAGGGAAGCGTTAATTTTTAACGTAAATTTGTTTTCCCTTAGTCCTAACAGCAGCACACAAATTTCCCGCCCGTATATTTTTGTTTGTTACTTGTTATAAAGCAATGTGGCCTAAGGGAGGAGGCCTTATATGGGGTACTAATTAAATGTTTAATTACTTGGGCGGAATTAAAAATTCCACCGTCCTGCCGGCTTCACAGGGGCAGAACACCCCACTTGTGCTGCTGTTAGGACTAAGGGAAAACAAATTTACGTTAAAAATTAACGCTTTTTTTTTCCTTTTACCTCTTGTGAAAATTAAAAGTATGGGGCAACACCAGCATGTTAGTGTAAAAAATGTAATTTGTTTACACTAACATGCTGGTGTAGACCCCAAATTTACCTTTTCTTAAGGGGTAAAAGAAGAGAAAAAAAATGTGTAACCCATAACTGTTCCGTTGAAATATGAGAGGGCTCCAAAGTGAAAGAGCACCATGCGCATTTGAGGCCTAAATTAGGGATTTGCATCCACCACCAAATTACCCTACGGCAGTGCTTCCCAAATTGGGTGTCTCCAGCTGTTGCAAAACTCCCAGCGTGCCAGGACAGTCAATGGCTATGCCGATGTTCTGGCCCCTATATCACCCGTCATTACACACAGAGCAAGTATGCTGACAGCAGGGTGCTGCAACCGAGATCACGGGGGTCCTCTGGAGAGGGGATAAGATGTCTAGGTGCGTAGTACCCCTTTAACCCCTTAAGGACGCAGGACGTAAATGTATGTCCTGGTGAGGTGGTACTTAACGCACCAGGACGTACATTTACGTCCTGTGCATAACCGCGGGCATCGGAGCGATGCCCGTGTCATGCGCGGCTGATCCCGGCTGCTGATCACAGCCAGGGACCCGCCGGCAATGGCCGACGCCCGCGATCTCGCGGGCGTCCGCCATTAACCCCTCAGGTGCCGGGATCAATACAGATCCCGGCATCTGCGGCAGTGCGCAATTTGAATGAATGATCGGATCGCCCGCAGCACTGTTGCGGGGATCCGATCATTCATAACGCCGCACGGAGGTCCCCTCTCCTTTCTCCGTCCGGCTCCCGGCGTCTCCTGCTCTGGTCTGTGATCGAGCAGACCAGAGCAGAAGATGACCGAAAACACTGATCTGTTCTATGTCCTATACATAGAACAGATCAGTATTAGCAATCATGGTATTGCTATGAATAGTCCCCTATGGGGACTATTCAAGTGTAAAAAAAAATGTAAAAAAATGTAAAAGTAAAAGTAAAAAAAAAAGTGAAAAATCCCCTCCCCCAATAAAAAAGTAAAACGTCAGTTTTTTCCTATTTTACCCCCAAAAAGCATAAAAAATCTTTTTTTATAGACATATTTGGTATCACCACGTGCGTAAATGTCCGAACTATTAAAATAAAATGTTAATGATCCCGTACGGTGAACAGCGTGAACGAAAAAAAAAAAAGTTCAAAATTTCTACTTTTTTAATACATTTTATTAAAAAAAAATTTGAAAAAAGGTATTAAAAGTTTTTTGTATACAAATGTGGTATCAAAAAAAAGTACGGATCATGGCGCAAAAAATGAGCCCCCATACCGCCGCTTATACGGAAAAATAAAAAAGTTAGAGGTCATCAAAATAAAGGGATTATAAACGTACTAATTTGGTTAAAAAGTTTGTGATTTTTTTTAAGCGCAACAATAATATAAAAGTATGTAATAACGGGTATCATTTTAATCGTATTGACCCTCAGAATAAAGAACACATGTCATTTTTACCATAAATTGTACGGCGTGAAAACGAAACCTTCCAAAATTAGCAAAATTGCGTTTTTCGTTTTAATTTCCCCACAAAAATAGTGTTTTTTGGTTGCGCCATACATTTTATGATATAATGAGTGATGTCACTACAAAGGACAACTGGTCGCGCAAAAAACAAGCCCTCATACTAGTCTGTGGATGAAAATATAAAAGAGTTATGATTTTTAGAAGGCGAGGAGGAAAAAATGAAAACGTAAAAATTAAATTGTCTGAGTCCTTAAGGCCAAAATGGGCTGAGTCCTTAAGGGGTTAAGAGGGAAAAACATGATATATATTTAAAACCAACCCAAATGTACCTTATTTTTATTTTCTACCTAAGGTACATAAAGACCGGGAAAAAAAAATCCCCTTGTTGTCCGATAGTTGCCTGATGTTTATCTGAATATATAGACCATCAGTTACAGAAATGTGCGGTGTCTTTACCAGCAAACCTCAGAGATAAAGGGCGTTTATTAACCCTATAGAGAGATATCATACGGGAAGAGGACTATATGTGGGCAACACTAGATGTTTCTTCATTATATAGTAATATACCACATGACAGAGGAGTGGAAGCTGTGTCATCTTTTTTAGTGGAAGATCCCTTGATGTCCATACATCGGAGGAACTTCATTTTGGAGGCCATTAAAGGAGTAGTCCAGTGCTGAAAAGCATCCCCTATCCCAAGGAAAGGGGATAAGTTTCAGATTGCAAGGAGTCCGACCGCTGGTGGGCCCCCGCGATCTCCTGTACGAGGCCCTGGCTCGCTGGCCAGATAGCGCTTGTTGACCACCAGACGAAGCGGCAGCCGACACGCCCCTTCAAAAAAAGCGCTATGGCAGAGCCAGAGATTGCCAAAGGCAGAGCTGCATCAGTCCCCCCAAAAATTTGAGTTCCTGGATTTAAATATCTATATTCCGGATGGCTGTTTGCATACTGACACCTATTTTGAGAAGGTGGATGCAAACAGCTACCTCGACTTTAACAGTTGCCATCGGAAACAATGGAAGAAGAACATTCCATTCGGTCAAATGAAAAGAACCTGATGAATTTGATTCTGGTTTTCTAACCCGACCCGAATATAAGCCGAGGCCCTTAATTTCACCCCAAAAACCCAGGAAAAGTTATTGACCCGACTGTAAGCCTAGGGTGGGAAATACATCAACCCCCCATGTAATCATCCAGACCCCCGTCATCATCCCACCCCCTGCATCATCACCGCCTGTCAATCCCTTCATTAGTGGTCTTCAACCTGCGGACCTCCAGATGTTGCAAAACTACAACTCCCAGCTTGCCCGGACAGCCATCGGCTGTCTGGGTATGCTGGGAGTTGTAGTTTTGAAACCTCTGGAGGTCCGCAGGTTGAAGACCACTGCGGCCTTCTTCATCATCCCCCTCCCCTTCATCATCACCCCCCCCCCCCCCTTCATCATCACCGCCTGTCAATCCCTTCATCAGTGGTCTTCAACCGGCGGGCCTCCAGATGTTGCAAAACTACAACTCCCAGCATGCCCGGACAGCCATCAGCTGTCCGGGCATGCTGGGATTTGTAGTTTTGAAACCTCTGGAGGTCCGCAGGTAGAAGACCAGTGCGGCCTTCGTCATCATCCAGCCCCCCCCCCCCCCCCCCCTCACCTTTTTGTTTTGTACTCGCCTCCCCTCGGCAGGAAGTTAGGGTGAGCTGGTCCTAGTGACGTTGCCCTGACGACGATGCACAGGGACATTGTGCATGAACGTCCCTGTGCGTCGTCATCAAGGCAACGTCACTAGTCCGGGACCGGACCCGAAGCGTGGAAAAGAGGGCCCCCTGGTGAAAATGGACAGCCCGCAACGACTAACCCTCCCCACCGGATGGTCCCTGCACCATAGAGGGCCCGAACCAGCTAACCCTTCCTTCCCACCGAGGGGAGGTGAGTACAAAACAAAAGGAGGGGGCTGGATGATGACGAAGGCCGCAGTGGTCTTTAACCTGCGGACCTCCAGAGGTTTCAAAACTACAACACTCAGCATGCCCGGGCATGCTGGGAGTTGTAGTTTTGCATCATCTGGAGGTCCGCAGGTTGAAGACCACTGAGAAGGGATTGACAGGCGGAGAGATCACTTGAGTATAAGCCGAGGGGGGCGTTTTCAGCACGAAAAATGGTGCTGAAAAACTCGGCTTATACTCGAGTATATACGGTAGGTATTACACATCACACACCAATATTTTTTTTTAATGTTTTTTATTTTTTTGTATAGGTAATATTACCAGCTCATATTATTTTTTTTATGGTTTTCCCGTGTCCTGTGCAGTATCTCTCCCAGAAGTCCACTTGATGGCCCCCGTGGTGGTCTACACCCCGAAGTCATCAATTCTTACTCTAAGAGAGAGTTTGCAGCTGTTCCTGGAGACGGTTAACATTAACCTCTGCATGGTGGAATAATAGGTCACGGTGTTTATCAGGATCAGTAGAAGCATCACCCACTCGATGATTATGGTGGTGATTTCACGGATCTCGTCCCAGTCTTCATCATCATAGAATAATTCCTGTAATGTTTTATATCCAAAGTAGAAAATTGCGCAGGTAAAAGTCAGGCCACAGCAGGTGCATCTACTATGGCGGATGACTTTTTTTGCTCCTGGTAATTTATACATCTGGATGGACTGCCCAAGGTAGTATAAGGCTTCACATGTAATGGAAATTACCGTGCTGACAAAGTGTATCCTGGGATATTCTTCGGGGGACAATACATGCATGACAGCTGTACCAAAACAGGAGGCCCACACAATGGCCAGCAGGATCCTCTGGATCAGGACCTGATGACCCCTGAACTCTTCAGTATGCATAACCATATACTTATAAATAAGAAAGGTTAGTACCAAAGTGCCAATGGATGTCCCTATGAAACCAATTCTCAATAATATGTTTTCGGGAAAGAAATTTCCCACGTCACTGTGAAGGAAAAGAAACCAATGTTATTATGGATATTTCCTCTCTCCCAACCCATGAAATAAGAATCTTGTGCTTGTTTATCTTACCTGATGTGCATCAGTGGCGAGGCGGCATGGCCGAGGACGACCGTCACGATGTAGCTGGTGGCAAGCCAGGCCGCACACCAAAACGCCAACAGAAGGGGGACGAACCCCAAACCTTTTAGCTCCATCTCAGTCAAGAAGAAGAAATAGAAGTTGCTAATCGCACTGTAACAATCTACAGAATGAAGGCTCGGGCGGCTGTCAGTGGAATGTCAGGCCTCCAGCTGTCTATGACATCACATGTCTGATGTCACGATGACTGCTTGTTTCTTAGAGCTGCCATGATTTAGTATCTGCTATGGACAGAACCTGATGTTTCTACTATGGACCTTACAGACCCCAGAACCCAAGTAATTAGTGCAGGGGCTCCATTTTGATCATCTCATATTTCACATTATTTGAGTTCCAGGGCTCGGATACATTTGCACCCTCTATAGCAGTGGTCTCTAAGCTGTGAACCCCCAACCGCTGCAAAACCACAACTCCCAGCATGCCCGGACAGCACCTTTGCATAAGGAAATAGTCTAATTAAACTTTTCTTATATATAGACTCCCCGACATCTCCAAGGATAAGCATCTAAGGGTCTCGTTCGATCTTAATGTTATACCTTTTTTCAATAAGATCGATGATTCCAAAATGTATGAATATAGGAATAATTCCATATAAGATACAAAAAGTTAGCATCCTCCATTTCTGGAAAAGTTTCTGAGTTGCCCAAAGCAACCAATCAGATTGCTTCCTTCATTTTTCAGAGGTCTTTTCAAAAATGAAAGAAGCAATCTGATTGGTTGCTATGGGCAACTGCATAACTCTTCCTCTACACTGGTTTTGATGAATCTCCCCATAGAGAGAGATTTATCAAAACCTGACCAGTGGAAAAGCTGCTGAGATGCCCATAGCAACCAATCAGATTGCTTCTTTTATTCTTGAAAAAGCCTATGAAAAATTAAAGAAGCGATCTGATTGGTTGCTATGGGCAACTCAGAAACTTTTCCTCTGGACAGGTTTTGGGTTTTGATAAATCTTCCTCTCTGGGGGAGATTCAGCAAAACCAGTGCAGATGAAGAGTTGTGCTGTTGCCCATAGCAACCAATCAGATTGCTTCTTTCATTTTTGAAAAGGCCTCTGAAAAATGAAGGAAGCAATCTGATTGGTTGCTATGGGCAACTCAGAAACTTTTCCAGGAAAGTAAAGTTTAACCACAACCAGGGGCGGATCCAGAGTCTAGTCTCGGGAGGGGCACTATTAGAGAATTTTGCATTGGCGGACAGAAAATAAGGTGTTTCTTAACCCCTTAAGGACGCAACCCTTTTTCACCTTAAGGACTGGGCCCTTTTTCGCAATTCTGACCACCGTCACTTTACGAATTAATAACGCGAAAACACTTTTACCGAATATTCTGATTCTGAGATTGTTTTTTCGTGACATATTCTATTTTATTTTGGTGGTACATTTTCGGCGTTACTTGCATCCTTTTTTTGGTGAAAAATCCCCAAATTTAATGAAAATTTTGAAGCTCTCTACTTGTAAGGAAAATTGATATTCACAATAAATTTTATTTTTCTTCACAAGTACAATATGTTCACTTTATGTTGGCATCATAAAATGGACATATTTTTGCTTTTTTTTTAAATTAGAGGGCTTCAAAGTAGAGAAGCAATTTTCAAAAATTTCATGAAAATTGCTAAATCTGAAGGGACAGATGTTACAGAACTACAACTATTTAAAAAAAAAACAAAAAAAAAACAAAAACGTATAGGGTTCCCCGTATTTTCATTCTCAGCACAATACCAACCAAACAGCAACAGCCTGATGTTACCAGGGTGGGCGGGGACCATTGTTACTGGCCCTCCCAAGCCTAAATATCGCCAGCCTGTTACCGCCTAGGCCCAGGAGCACCATTTTTGACGCTCCGGGCCTGTTGGTACCGGCTCTTCCCGGCACCCCTGTGGCGGTGGGTACCGGGGTAATAATTGGGGGTTAGCGCTAGCTGTTTTTGGGGCTAGCGCTAAGCCCTGGCTTAGTAATGGATTCAGTCAATAAGACCAGCTTCCACTACTAATCCTGAAAATTCATTAAAAAAAACACAACACATTGGAAAAATTATTTTATTTAAAAAAACACTCCCCCACAGCCCTCATTAACCATTTTATTAAAAGAAAAAAATAATAATCCACCGTAATCCATCGAATCCGCAGTAATCCTCTGCATACACGGATCTGAAACGAGAAGAAAAAAAACACAAAAAAATGGTTATGACATTTTTGCCGCTGTCCGCTGGGGAGAGCACCCATGATACAATGTCTACCCAAACAGGGAGCCACCAATTGGTGCAAAACTACAACTCCTAGCATGCCCAGACAGCCTCTGGCTGTCTGGGCATGCTGGGAGTTGTAGTTTAGCAACAGCTGGAGTCTCCCTGTCTGGGTAGACACTGCCAGAAAGGTCTGTTCACATTATACAAAACGGACAATGTGAACAGAGCTTCAGATTAACTAGCCTTGTTCCCTGCTGTAGCCCCGCCCCCTAATGACATCATCACTAGGGGGCGGAGCTACACGGACCTGCCCGGTACTCGAGAGAAGTAAGCGGACTTCGTCTTCTGTATACACTATATACAGCTATCTATAGATAGCTGTATATAGTGTATACCGCCCAAAGGGTTAACCTACACTGTCCAGCAGTGTAAGTTCACTCTTCCCTTGCTGGGCTTGCGCATAGCGCACAGCTCAGCAAGGGGTTAAGTGAGCCAGCAATGTGTATACTGTATACACATTGCAGGCTCACTGTAAGTTCTTGCTGGGCAGTAGATATACCATGTATACCTACGGCTCAGCGTCAGCTGTTCTCCCGGCTCTGTAGCCATGAGAACAGCTGATCCCGACATTCACATCAGGACATTGCAGAAGGTGTCAGGAGGAGTGACATCCGCTGGGATCTGTCCCTTACTGCAGGTACTAATAGTCCCAACATGGAACACACTCTGCTCCATGCTGGGAGCTGTAGTACCTGCATTAATAGACATATCGTAGCGAGACATATCACAGCTCTGCGGGAAATATGAATATGTGTATATATACGTGAGTGCAGGGGACCATAGAAGAGCTGCCGCCCCATCTATACAATAAGATCGCAAGGGACCCCAGCGATCTGTCAATTAGTACAGGTAACTACTACTCCCAACATGGAAGAGTGTGTTCCATGCTGGGAGTAGTAGTACTACCTAAAAAATGTTTTTAAAAAAAAGTGAAAAACACGCACACACTACATTTTCATTATTGTCGGCTACATTTTTAGTGCTTTACCCGCTCACATAAATTGATCCCTGTTTAAAAATTAATAAACATTTCATAATAAAAAAGATACATTTCGTTAGATACAATTTTTTCCATCACTACTGTATCTTTTTTGTTATGATTTTTTTTATGGTACCCAACGAAATTTTAATAAAAAAGGCATCTCCATAAATTTTTTTGGATCGCTAAAGTCCAAAAAAAGAATAAAAAGATTTACCGAATGTACCCGAATACCGAATGTATACGAAAAAAATCAACCCCAAACACCCGAATATCGAATGTATCCGAAAAAAAATCAGCCCCGAACACCCGAATACTGAATACTGAATGTATCCGAAGAATCAAAACCGAAAATATTGCCGAAGCGAAAAGTTTTTTCCAAAACGAAAAAACGAAACGAAACAAAACAAAAAATTTTGTAGTGCACAAGTCTAATGTGTGGCAGTGACTGGGACACAATGTCAATGACAGAAAGGTAATATATTATTAATATTAATGCCAAGTAATATTCTTAACCCCTTAAGGACCCATGACGTATGCATACGTCATGGTCTTTTCCTGGTCTCCGCCGCTCACCAGGTGGAGATCGCAAGCGGATCCCTGCTGAAATCCTTCAGCAGGGATCCAGGGCAAACGCCATGTAGGCCCCCCATGTCAGTGATCGCAGCAAATCGCTAGGGAAATCGCCCCTGTGATCTGCGGCGATAACGGACTGATTGGGTCTCTGGGACCCGATCGCCCCGTTACTTACCTCGTCCCTGAAGACCCGAATCCCGGCGATGAAGACGGCGGCGGCGACAGGTGAGTGGATCTTCAGCCGCGGTCGGGCCCTTTACAGCAATGCACGTCGCCATAAAGCCCTGTATACTACAACTCCCAGCATGCCCAGACAGTCCTTGGAGTTTTGCAACATCTGTAGGTCCGCAGTTTTGGGACCACCGTGCCCTTCCAGATGTTGCAAAACTACACATCCTCAGCATGCCCTTACTGTCCAGTCATGCTGGGAGTTGTAGTTCTGTAACATCTGGCCCTTCAGTTGTTGCAGAATTACAACTCCCAGCATGCCTGGACAGTTTTGGCATACTGGGAGTTGTAGTTTTGCAACATCTGGAAGGGCACAGATTGGGAACCACTGTATAAGTAGTCTGCAAACTGTAGTCCTCCAGATGTTGCAAAACTACAACTCCAAGTATGCTGGGAGATGTAGTTCAGCAACATCTGGCTCTAAAGATGTCGCCGAACTACTACTTCCAGCATGCCTGAGAATGTTTGGAGTTGTGGTTTTGCAACAACTGGAGGCACACTGGTTGGGAAATATTGTCTGTTTCCTAACTCAGCGTTTCCCAACCCGTGTGCCTCCAGCTGTTGCAAAACTATAACTACCAGCATGCACTGATAGACTGTGCATGCTGGGAGATTCCCCCCCCCCCCTGTGAATGTACAGGGTACATTCACATGGGCAGGGGCTTACAGTGAGTATCAGGCTGCAAGTTTGCGATGCAGCAAATTTTGTGCGGCAGCTCAAACTCGCAGCGGGAAACTTGCTGTAATCCCCCGCCCATGTGACTGTACCCTAAAAACACTAGACTACACTAACACAAAATAAAATAAAAAGTAAAAAACACTACATATACACATACCCCTACACAGTCCCCCTCCCCAATAAAAATGAAAAACGTCTGGTACGCCACTGTTTTCAAAATGGAGCCTCCAGCTGTTGCAAAACAACAACTCCCAGTATTGCCAGACAGCCGTTGACTGTCCAAGCATGCTGGGAGTTTTGCAACAGCTGGAGGCACCCTGTTTGGGAATCACTGACGTAGAATACCCCTATGTCCACCCCTATTAAATCCCTAATTCAGGCCTCAAATGCACATGGCGCTCTCACTTTGGAGCCCTGTCGTATTTCAAGGCAACAGTTTAGGGCCTAACAAATTTTGGGGGGCTTTTTCTACTTTCACCCCTTATGAAAAGGTGAAGTTGGGGTCTACATCATGCTACAGCATGTTAGTGTAAAAAAATAAAAAACATTTACAATAACATTCTGATGTTGCCCTATACTTTTCATTTTGACAAGAGGTAAAAGGGAAAAAAGCCCCCCAAAATTTGAAATGCAATTTCTCCCGACTACGGAGATACCCCATATGTGGGCACAAACAAGGCCCAGAAGGGAGAGTGCACCATGTACATTTGAGGTGATTTGCACTGGGGTGGCTGATTGTTATAGAGGTTTTGACAAACGGAAAAAAAAAAAAAAAAAAAAAAAAACACATGTGACCCCATTTCGGAAACTAGGGGTGCAGTGAGAATTGACACCCCACTGGTGTCTGACAGATCTTTGGAACAGTGGGCTGTGCACATTAAAAATTTTGTACAGCCCACTTTTCCAAAGATTTGAAAGACACCAGTGGGGGTAAATGCTCACTGTACCCCTTGTAATGTTCCTCAAGGGGTCTAGTTTCAAAAATGGTATGCCATGTGGGGGTTATTTTGCTGTCCTGGCAACATAGGGGCTTCCTAAATGCGACATGCCCCTCGAGCAAAATTTGCTCTCAAAAAGCCAAATATGACTCCTTCTCTTGAGCATTGTAGTTCGCCCGTAGTACGCTTAAGGTCAACTTATGGGGTATCTCCATACTCGTAAGAGATGGAGTTACAAATTTTGGGGGGTATTTTCTGCTATTAACCCTTGCAAAAATGTGAAATTTGGGGGGGAAACACACATTTTAGTGAAAAAAAAAATTTTTTTTTTACGTATGCAAAAGTCGTGAAACCTCTGTGGGGTATTAAGGCTCACTTTATTCCTTGTTACGTTCCTGAAGGGGTCTAGTTTCCAAAATGGTATGCCATGTGGGTATTTTTTGCTGTCCTGGCACCATAGGGGCTTCCTAAATGCGACATGCCCCCGAGCAAAATTTGCTCTCAAAAAGCCAAATATGACCCCTTCTCTTCTGAGCATTGTAGTTCGCCCATAGTGCACTTCAGGTCAACTTATGGGGTACCTCCATACTCAGAAGAGATGGGGTTACAAATTTTGGGGGGTATTTTCTGCTATTAACTCTTGCAAAAATGTGAAATTTGGGGGTAAACACACATTTTTGTGAAATTTTATTTTTCTTTTTTTACATGCAAAAGTCGTGAAACACCTGTGGGGTATTAAGGCTCACTTTATTCCTTGTTACGTTCCTCAAGAGGTCTAGTTTCCAAAATTGTATGCCATGTGTTTTTTTTTCCTGTTCTGGCACCATAGGGGCTTCCTAAATGCAACATATCCCCCAAAAACCATTTCAGAAAAACGTACTCTCCAAAATCCCCTTTTCGCTCCTTCGCTTCTGAGCCCTCTACTGCGCCCGCCGAACACTTTACATAGACATATGAGGTATGTGCTTACTCGAGAGAAATTGGGCTACAAATATAAGCATACATTTTCTCCTTTTACCCCTTGTAAAAATAAAAAAATTGGGTCTACAAGAACATGCGAGTGTAAAAAATGAAGATTGTGAATTTTCTCCTTCACTTTGCTGCTATTCCTGTGAAACACCTAAAGGGTTAAAATGCTGACTGAATATCATTTTGAATACTTTGAGGGGTGCAGTTATAATGGGATCATTTGTGGGGTATTTCTAAGATGAAGACCCTTCAAATCCACTTCAAACCTGAACTGGTCCCTGAAAAATTGTGATTTTGGAAATTTTGTGAAAAATTGGAAAATTGCGTCAGAACTTTGAAGCCTTCTGGTGTCTTCCAAAAGTAAAAACATGTAAATTTTATGATGCAAACATAAAGTGGACATATTGTATATGTGAATAAAAAAAATTATTTGGAATATCCATTTTCCTTATAAGCAGAGAGCTTCAAAGTTAGAAAAATGCAAAATGTTCAAATTTTTCATCAAATTTTGGGATTTTTCACCAAGAAAGGATGCAAGTTACCAAAAAATTTTACCACTATGTTAAAGTAGAATATGTCACGAAAAAATTCTCGGAATCAGAATGATAACTAAAAGCATTCCAGAGTTATTAATGTTTAAAATGACAGTGGTCAGATGTGCAAAAAATGGCTGGGTCCTATGGTGTAAAATGGCTGGGTCCTTAAGGGGTTAATATTTGTCCAGCAAGAGACTATTGGAAAACCAGAGGGCTAAATGAGTAAAGAGAAACAACTAGTTGGAGAAAATACTGAGAATCTGAAGACTCCAATGACACGGCAGTCTGAGGAGCCTGTGAGGTAACGGGCGCGTAATGCTGAATAGTGGAGAGAGGGACAGAGATAGAATCTTGCGGGAACCGCCCAGTTTAGAAGCAAATTCCCATAGCAAACCTCTTCTAAACTGGGCGGTTACCGAGACACGTGTCATCAGAGATTACTTAGACAGAAAATAACAACCTAAACTTCAGAAGCTCATAAGTACTGAAAGGATTAAGATTTTTTAATAGAAGTAATTTACAAATCTGTTTAACTTTCTGGAGCCAGTTGATATTTAAAAAAAAACGTTTTCCCCTGGATAACCCCTTTAAGGGGTTAAGGAACGCCTATACCTCTTATAACCTATGCCGTGTGCTGATTGGTGGATACCTTGCTGATTACATACCTGCTATCACCTGCGTTCACCTGTGTTTTTTCTCTTCTTATTTCCGTTAACTCTTTTGCTGCTGTTTTTTCACTAAAAGAAAGATTTGGCACTATAATACTCGCCTCTTGCTTGTAATAAAATCCTGTATTAGTAGGTCTCTCCCATTGACTATGCGTGAAGCAAACATAATTCTGCTGTTAAAAATGGGAAAGAACCTTCTTTCAGCTGATTCATATAGACCCATCTCTCTATTAAATTCAGATGCCAAAACTATTGCCAAGTTTTTGGCAATGAGATTGGCAAAGGTTTGTAACAAAATTATTGCTACTGACCAAATCGGCTTTGTACCGAGCCGAAATGGTCATGATAATTTGATTAAGCTGTCTGCTAATATTCATATGCCGGAGTAGGGGCTCCGATCCATCCTGTCGATAGATGCCATGAAGGCCTTCGACAGGGTAGATTGTAGCTACCTCAGGCCGGCGATGGAGAGGTTTGGGTGGCAGATTTTTGGAATGGGTCAGGGTCCTGTATGTTTTAGATCTTAATAAAAATATCAGATTTAAAAAAAAAGAGAAGTTTTCCAGGTCCTTATACGGCAAGGACTGAAGGTCAAGCCATCCAAGTGTCACCTGTTAAAGCCACAAGTGCACTATCTAGGACCTGTCGTAAGTGCCGATGGTGTCCAACCTGACCCCCAGAAAATAAGTGCTGTGAGGAACTGGCCTACACCCAAGACAGTACGAGACGTCATAAGTTTCCTGGGATTTGCCGGCTACTACCGACTTTTCATCCCTCGCTTTGCACAAATTGCTGGCCCCTTGACTGCCTTACTGAGGGGTACTGCCAAGGAAAATTATAATGGGAGGCTCCCGACACAATGGGCTGAAGACCAAGAAACTGCCTTCCGAGCTTTAAAGTACCTTCTTACAGAACCTCCTATCTTGGCCTATCCTGACTACGGTAAGCCGTTCCGCTTATATACTAAGGCCAGTTTCGAAGGACTGGGAGCCGTCTTATCTCACCTCCAAGTTGGTAAAGAGAGGGTAATAGCCTACGCCAGCCGTCATCTTCGAGGCGCGGAAATGAACGATGACAACTATAGCTCTTTCAAGTTGGAGCTCTTGGCCCTGGTCTGGGCCATCACTGAAAAATTCAAGGATTATCTGGTGGCCACCCCCTTCACGGTCTATACGGACAACAATCCCTTGGCCCACTTGAACGCTGCTAAGTTGGGGGCTATTGAACAGTGCTGGGTCTCCCGGTTGGCCAATTATAACTTCAGTATTAAGTACTGCAGTGGAAAATCCAATGTCAAGGCGGATGCTCTCTCCCGGATGGCCCCAGGTGGAGAACCCCCTGCAGGGGACGAATGGGAAGATGTGGAAATGCCACCCTTCTACCAACGGTTCATGAGCCAGAATGCTCTAACGGCCCAAGAGGGTGACGAACCCGGACCTCTGGAAGTCCCTGAAGACCAATACACGTGGAAGACTCTGCAGGATGAAAACTGGGTCATAGGGGACCTCTTGAATTACTGCCTCCACAAGAAGGTGCCCACTCGACTCCACAAGCAGCAAGGGGACTTTGAACTGAGACAGTTGTGGCGACAGCGAAATCGCCTATTCCTCCATAAGGGGCTGCAATACAGAAACTCATTGAACCCGGTGTCTGGAGAACGGGTGCATCAAATTGTAATCCCCAGAAGAGATGCAGCTATGGTCTTGAATGCATATCACGACCAGTCGGGGCATTTTGGAATCCATTAGACAGAGGCCACTATTCGCCGAAGATTTTATTGGATAGGAATGCGAGGAGACATCGAAATATGGTGTGCTGAATGCACCACGTGCAATGTCATCAGGAACCCCAAAAAAGATGCAAGAGCACCCTTGCACCCCATCCATACTGAGAGGCCTAATCAAATGGTTGCCCTTGACCATGTGAAGCTGACCCCCACTGGATCTGGCTATTGCTATGCCTTGACCATGGTGGAACATTACTCTAAGTGGATGGTTGTTGTTCCCGTCTAGGATCTGACCGCCAAGACGGCAGCATAACTCTTCTACAGCCACTGGATCCAGCCCTTGGGGTGTCCCGAAGCAGTCCTCACTGATCGAGGGACGGCCTTCGAAGCTCAGTTGTTCCAGGAACTCTGCCAGCTGCATGATTGTAAGAAGCTCGGAACGATAGCTTACCATCCTCAAGGAAATGGGCTCTGTGAAAGGATCAACCAGGTATTTATCCATATGCTCCGAGCAGCTTCTGTCTCGAAACATGAAGAGTGGCCCCGACTACTGCCTGAGTTATTGGAAATCTACAACAACACTACTCATTGTTCTACAGGGTATACCCCCTTCTTTCTCATGATGGGAAGACATGGTCAATTGCCGAAGGACAGAACTTTTGGGCTACAGGCCCCTTTCAATAACTCCCCTCAAGTCTTGCAGGACTGGGTCTCTGAACATCGCAGGAGAATCAAAGAAGCCCGAGACATTGTGGAGAAAAAATGGGCGAAGCCCAGGGCCGACAGCAAAAAAGTCGGCATGCCTCGGCTTAACCCCTGCAGCTGGGAGACAAAGTTTGGCTCAGGAAATTCCCAAGAACTCATGAGCTGGATTCTCTATGGGAACCCTATACTATTACTGCAATTCCTTATCCCGACACAGATGTGTATGAGATACAGAAAAAAGGGTTTGAGCCACAGGTGGTCCACCAAAACCGAATAAAAGTGTGCTTGAAGGAAGACTTACCGGGACCCCCTCCTCCTGCACTTCTCCCTACTCCTCCTCCAGCCAGGCCAGCCAGGGAATATGTACCAGGAGAAGGAATTCATCCCAGTATGGACGTTCCTTTATTCTCTTCTCACCAACCTGTCATGTTTTGGGGTATGCCATGTTCAGCTTCAAGCCAGCCGCCCCTTGTTGCTCCACCTAGCCAGCCTCCACTGGTTGCTCCGCCCAGCCAGCTACCAATAGCTGCTCCATCCAGTCAGCCACCATTGGTTGCTTCCTCCAGCACCAGTCCTGCTCCTGTGGCTACTCCAAGTCCTGCTACACCTTCTCTACCTGACTTCAGAGAATCTCCCAGTCCAACCGAAGATGTTGCTCCTGTGTCCAGCCTTCAAGCTGGTCCCTCGGGGACTGAAGTTTCCGCAGAATCTCTATGTGAAGAGACTCCTGCCAGCCCGGGGGTGATGTTGCGAGAGTCTCAAAGGACTACTCAGGGTGAACTACCCTTAAGGTATTAAGACTAACTTTTAAGCAGTACGTGCACACATAGTACCTCAAATAGCTCACTCAAATTTACTTATCTCAGTCTTCTTCAATACACAAAGTAAAATATAAATATGTCTCACACTCAAGAAACACTTTAGGAATTGTAGCCTATTGAAATTCTATTCCTGCCACTGTTAGGTACACTAATCTCTCTTTTCTTTATTACGTGTATGAAATGCTCTACCTGGCCAGTAGATGCTTTTGAGTGCTAAAATTAAACACATATTTCTAAAGGTAACCTAGGTAAGGGTATACTGTTGTGTTCTAGAGGTAAGAAGCGTGTAGCCAATAGACCCTGGTGGCTAAACTTATTGGTAGATAGCCTCAGGCAAGCCAATATAACTTTTGTGTACTAACAGGTGACTCATCGTGGCAAAACAAAAGAAAATGTGGTGAGTTTTCAAAAATGTCTAGACAGCTTGAGACTAAATGTATAGAGAGCTCTCTATAAAAATCCAGGGAGCTTGAGACTAAATGTTAGACAGCTTCATCCAATGTCTAGTGAGCTTTATCAACGTCTAGTTAGCCTCATAAATGTATAGAAAGAGCTATAAAGATGTCTAAGGAGCTAGAGACTAAATGTTAGATAGCTTCATAATTGTTTAGTAAGAATACTAGGCAAATTAAAAGAAAATGTTGTCAGGATGTATAGACTCTTTAATAATTCTGTCCTTGTCCTAGTCCCTCTGCCTTAGGGGACAGGCGTCGGGGTCTACTTGTTTTAAGTAAGGGGGTTTGTGGTGTCCTGGCACGTATTTCATACTGTGCCTTGTTTGGGGGGGCCCCAAAGTCACAGTCCCTGTCAGGGTCCGCTTCCCTAGTTATATCCTAGTCACCCCTTAGTAAGTTAACTCCATAAGGACACATGACGTACTGGAACGTCATGTGTCCGCTCCCGATCTATAATAGCGGGTCGGGCCGTGGCTAATAGCGCACGGCATTGATCGCGGTGCCGCGCGCTATTAATCCTTTAGACTCGGCGTTCAAAGTTGAACGCCGCGTCTAAAGTGAAAGTATGCCGGTTAGCTCAGTGGGCTGTTCAGGATAGCCGCGGCGAAATCGCGGCATCCCGAACAGCTTACAGGACAGCAGGAGGCTCCCTACCTGCCTCCTCGCTGTCCGATCGCCGAATGACTGCTCAGTGCCCGAGATCAAGGCATGAGCAGTCAAGCGGCAGAATCATCGATCACTGGTTTCCTATGAGAAATAAGTGATCAATGTAATAGATCAGTGTGTGCAGTGTTATAGGTCCCTATGGGAGCTATAACACTGCAAAAAAAAAAGTGGGAAAAAAAAGTGAATAAAGATCATTTAACCCCTTCCCTATTAAAAGTTTGAATCGCCCCCCTTTTCCCATAAAAAAAAAAACACTGTGTAAATAAAAATAAACATATGTGGTATCGCCGCGTGCGGAAATATCTAAATTATAAAAATATATCGTTAATGAAACCGCATGGTCAATGGTGTACGTGCAAAAAAATTCCAAAATCCCAAATAGTGAATTTTTGGTCACTTTTTATATCATGAAAAAATTAATAAAAAGTGATCAATAAGTCCTATCAATGCAAAAATAGGGGTCAGAAGATGATAATTTTAAACGCATTAATTTTCCTGCATGTACCATATTTATCGGCGTATAACACGCACTTTTAAAACTTACATTTAAGGCAACAAGTCTTCCTGCGTGTTATACGCCGATAAGTCTTCTGGTCCCTGATTTAAAGCGGCCGCAGCAGCGTCTGCTTGTTAAGTATTAACAGCACGACCGTGGCCACTTTAAATCAGTGACCAGCGGTGTCTCCTCCCCGCACTGTCACTTGTTTTCTCCCGCACTATCCACAGATACTGGTGTGGTGGATAGTGCGGGAGATGCTGATTAAAATGAGCCCTACCTTGTCCGGATCTGCGCTACCTTTTAATTAGCGTCTCCCGCACTATCAACCAGTTCCTGTGGATAGTGCAGGAGAAAACAAGTGAGTTTTACTTTTCATTTTCCCTCCCTCCCCCCTCCCTCATCATTCCCCCTTTTCCTGCTTTTTATAGTTTCGTTTATTTTCCTTGCCTGTCTGCGCTTCGGCAGGTCAGGCGGAGGGTCTTGCGGGGTCAGTGAGGCAGATGAGTTACGTCCTCTGCCGACTTCTTTGTGCGGCATCACTTTATTTCCTGTAGTCGCCGCCGAAAAGTGACCTCCGTGATGCCGTGCAGAGGAGCCGGGAGAGGGCGTAACTCATCTGCTTCACTGACCCCGCAAGACAGCCGAAGTGCAGACAAGTAAGGAAAGGGGAAGAGTGGTCTTCAACCTGTGGACCTCCAGATGTTGCAAAACTACAACTCCCAGCATGCCCGGACAGCAGCTGGCTGTCCGGGCATGCTGGGAGTTGTAGTTTTGCAACATCTGGAGGTCCGCAGGTTGAAGACCACTGAATGCCATAGGAGGAACATGATGGGGGAATAATGAGACGGGGAAATGATGAGGGGGGGATGAGACAGGGGGAAATGATGAGAGGGAAGAATGATGGGGGATGAGACAGGGGGAAATGATGGGGGGATGAGACAGGGGGATGAGACAGGGGGAAATGATGAGGGGGGATGATGGGGGGATGAGACGGGGGAAATGATGAGGGGGGGTGATGGGGGGATGAGGCAGGGGGAAATGATGGGGGGATGAGACAGGGGGGAATGATGGGGGGGATGAGGGGGGATGAGACAGGTGGAAATGATGAGGGGGATGATGGGGGGATGAGACAGGGGGAAATGATGAGGGGGGGTGATGGGGGATGAGGCAGGGGGAAATGATGGGGGGGATGAGACAGGGGGAAATGATGGGGGGGATGAGGGGGGATGAGACAGGGGGAAATGATGAGAGGGGGGATGATGGGGGGAAGAGGGGGGAAATGATGAGGGGGGATAAGACGGGGAAATGATGAGGGGGGGATGAGACAGGGGGAAATGATGAGACAGGGTGGGGGATGATGAGGGGGGAATGATGAGATATGGGGGGTGGCGATGAGAGGGGTAAATGTGGCACAGGAACAGATAAAAGGGAAGGAATGATGTGGCACTGGAGGGGACGGGACCAAACTGAGGTGCAGAAGAAAACGAAGTTGGGGGGATGATGTGGCATTTAGTCCAAGTCATTTATTTTACATTTTATTTTTTTTACTTAAATTTCCCTGTTAAAATGGGGGTGCGTGTTATACACCGATAAATACGGTAGTTATGACTTTTTCCAGAAGTACGACAAAATCAAACCTATATAAGTAGGGTATTATTTTAATCGTATGGACCTACAGAATAAAGATAAGGTGTCATTTTTACCAAAAAATGTACTACGTAGAAACGGAAGCCACCAAAAGTTACAAAACAGCGGTTTTTTTTTTTCAATTTTGTCTCACAATGATTTTTTTTTCCATTTCGCCGTAGATTTTTGGGCAAAATGACTGACGTAATTAAAAAGTAGAATAGGTGGTGCAAAAAATAAGCCATCATATGGATTTTTAGGTGCAAAATTGAAAGAGTTATTATTTTTTTAAAGGCAAGGAGGAAAAAACGAAATTGCAAAAACTGAAAAACCCTCGGTCCTTAACCCCTTAAGGACTCAGCCCATTTTGGCCTTAAGGACTCAGACAATTTAATTTTTACGTTTTCATTTTTTCCTCCTCGCCTTCTAAAAATCATAACTCTTTTATATTTTCATCCACAGACTAGTATGAGGGCTTGTTTTTTGCGCGACCAGTTGTCCTTTGTAGTGACATCACTCATTATATCATAAAATGTATGGCGCAACCAAAAAACACTATTTTTGTGGGGAAATTAAAACGAAAAACGCAATTTTGCTAATTTTGGAAGGTTTCGTTTTCACGCCGTACAATTTATGGTAAAAATGACGTGTGTTCTTTATTCTGAGGGTCAATACGATTAAAATGATACCCATTATTACATACTTTTATATTATTGTTGCGCTTAAAAAAAATCACAAACTTTTTAACCAAATTAGTACGTTTATAATCCCTTTATTTTGATGACCTCTAACTTTTTTATTTTTCCATATAAGCGGCGGTATGGGTGCTCATTTTTTGCGCCATGATCTGTACTTTTTTTTATACCACATTTGCATATAAAAAAACTTTTAATACATTTTTTATAATTTTTTTTAAAAAAGTAGGAATTTTGGACTTTTTTTTTTTTTTTCATTCACGCCGTTCACCGTACGGGATCATTGACATTTTATTTTAATAGTTCGGACATTTACGCACGCGGCGATACCAAATATGTCTATAAAAAATGTTTTTTACGCTTTTTGGGGGTAAAATAGGAAAAAACTGACGTTTTACTTTTTTATTGGGGGAGGGGATTTTTCACTTTTTTTTTACTTTTACATTTTTTTACATTTTTTTTTACACTTGAATAGTCCCCATAGGGGACTATTCATAGCAATACCATGATTGCTAATACTGATCTGTTCTATGTATAGGACATAGAACAGATCAGTATTATCGGTCATCTCCTGCTCTGTCTGCTCGATCACAGACCAGAGCAGGAGACGCCGGGAGCCGGACGGAGGAAGGAGAGGGGACCTCCGTCCGGCGTTCTGAATGATCGGATCCCCGCAGCAGCGCTGCGGCCGATCCGATCGTTCATTTAAATCGCGCACTGCCGCAGATGCCGGGATCTGTATTGATCCCGGCACCTGAGGGGTTAATGGCGGACACCCACGAGATCGCGGGCGTCGGCCATTGCCGGCGGGTACCTGGCTGCGATAAGCAGCCGGGATAAGCCGCGCATGACACGGGCATCGCTCCGATGCCCGCGGTTCTGCACAGGACGTAAATGTACGTCCTGGTGCGTTAAGTACCACCTCACCAGGACGTACACTTACGTCCTGCGTCCTTAAGGGGTTAAATAAAATAATTTTTCCAATGTGTTTTTTTTAATGAATTTTCAGGGTTAGTAGTGGAAGCTTGTCTTATTGGCTGAATCCATTACTAAGCCAGGGCTTAGCGCTAGCCCCAAAAACAGCTAGCGCTAACCCCCAATTATTACCCCGGTACCCACCGCCACAGGGGTGCCGGGAAGAGCCGGTACCAACAGGCCCGGAGCGTCAAAAATGGTGCTCCTGGGCCTAGGCGGTAACAGGCTGGCATTATTTAGGCTGGGGAGGGCCAGTAACAATGGTCCCCGCCCACCCTGGTAACGTCAGGCTGTTGCTGTTTGGATGGTATTGTGCTGAGAATGAAAATACGGGGAACCCTATACGTTTTTTTTTTGTTTTTATTTAAATAGTTGTAGTTCTGTAACATCTGTCCCTTTTGAAAATTGCTTCTCTACTTTGAAGCCCTCTAATTAAAAAAAAAAAAAGCAAAAATATGTCCATTTTATGATGCCAACATAAAGTGAACATATTGTACTTGTGAAGAAAAATAAAATTTATTGTGAATATCAATTTTCCTTACAAGTAGAGAGCTTCAAAGTTAGAAAAATGCAAAATTTTCAAAATTTTCATTAAATTTGGGGATTTTTCACCAAAAAAGGATGCAAGTAACGCCGAAAATTTACCACCAAAATAAAATAGAATATGTCACGAAAAACAATCTCAGAATCAGAATATTCGGTAAAAGTTTTTTCGCGTTATTAATTCGTAAAGTGACGGTGGTCAGAATTGCGAAAAAGGGCCCAGTCCTTAAGGTGAAAAAGGGTTGCGTCCTTAAGGGGTTAAGAAACACCTTATTTTCTGTCCGCCAATACAAAATTCTCTAATAGTGCCCCTCCCGAGACTAGACTCTGGATCCGCCCCTGGTTGTGGTTAAACTTTATTTTCCTGGAAAAGTTTCTGAGTTGCCCATAGCAACCAATCAGATTGCTTCCTTCATTTTTCAGAGGCCTTTTCAAAAATGAAAGAAGCAATCTGATTGGTTGCTATGGGCAACAGCACAACTCTTCCTCTGCACTGGTTTTGCTGAATCTCCCCCAGAGAGGAAGATTTATCAAAACCCAAAACCTGTCCAGAGGAAAAGTTTCTGAGTTGCCCATAGCAACCAATCAGATCGCTTCTTTAATTTTTCATAGGCTTTTTCAAGAATAAAAGAAGCAATCTGATTGGTTGCTATGGGAAACTCAGCAGCTTTTCCTCTGGACAGGTTTTGATAAATCTCTCTCTATGGGGGAGATTCATCAAAACCAGTGTAGAGGAAGAGTTGTGCAGTTGCCCATAGCAACCAATCAGATTGCTTCTTTCATTTTTTAAAAGACCTCTGAAAAATGAAGGAAGCAATCTGATTGGTTGCTTTGGGCAACTCAGAAACTTTTCCAGAAATGGAGGATGCTAACTTTTTGTATCTTATATGGAATTATTCCTATATTCATACATTTTGGAATCATCGATCTTATTGAAAAAAGGTATAACATTAAGATCGAACGAGACCCTTAGATGCTTATCCTTGGAGATGTCGGGGAGTCTATATATAAGAAAAGTTTAATTAGGCTATTTCCTTATGCAAAGTTGCTGTCCGGGCATGCTGGGAGTTGTGGTTTTGCAGCGGTTGGGGGTTCACAGCTTAGAGACCACTGCTATAGAGGGTGCAAATGTATCCGAGCCCTGGAGCTCAAATAATGTGAAATATGAGATGATCAAAATGGAGCCCCTGCACTTATTACTTGGGTTCTGGGGTCTGTAAGGTCCATAGTAGAAACATCAGGTTCTGTCCATAGCAGATACTAAATCATGGCAGCAGTCATCGTGACATCAGACATGTGATGTCATAGACAGCTGGAGTCCTGACATTCCACTGACAGCCGCCCGAGCCTTCATTCTGTAGATTGGTACAGTGCAATTAGCAACTTCTATTTCTTCTTCTTGACTGAGATGGAGCTAAAAGGTTTGGGGTTCGTCCCCCTTCTGTTGGCGTTTTGGTGTGCGGCCTGGCTTGCCACCAGCTACATCGTGACGGTCGTCCTCGGCCATGCCGCCTCGCCACTGATGCACATCAGGTAAGATAAACAAGCACAAGATTCTTATTTCATGGGTTGGGAGTGAGGAAATATCCACAATAACATTGGTTTCTTTTCCTTCACAGTGACGTGGGAAATGTATTTCCCGAAAACATATTATTGAGAATTGGTTTCATAGGGACATCCATTGGCACTTTGGTACTAACCTTTCTTATTTATAAGTATATGGTTATGCATACTGAAGAGTTCAGGGGTCATCAGGTCCTGATCCAGAGGATCCTGCTCGCCATTGTGTGGGCCTCCTGTTTTGGTACAGCTGTCATGCATGTATTGTCCCCCGAAGAATATCCCAGGATACACTTTGTCAGCACGATAATTTCCATTACATGTGAAGCCTTATACTACCTTGGGCAGTCCATCCAGATGTATAAATTACCAGGAGCAAACAAAGTCATCCACCATAGTAGATGCACCTGCTGTGGCCTGACTTTTACCTGCGCAATTTTCTACTTTGGATATAAAACATTACAGGAATTATTCTATGATGATGAAGACTGGGACGAGATCCGTGAAATCACCACCATAATCATCGAGTGGGTGATGCTTCTACTGATCCTGATAAACACCGTGACCTATTATTCCACCATGCAGAGGTTAATGTTAACCGTCTCCAGGAACAGCTGCAAACTCTCTCTTAGAGTAAGAATTGATGACTTCGGGGTGTAGACCACCACGTGGGCCATCAAGTGGACTTCTGGGAGAGATACTGCACAGGACACGGAAAAACCATAAAAAAAATAATATGAGCTGGTAATATTACCTATACAAAAAAATAATATGAGCTGGTGATATTACCTATACAAAAAAATAAAAAACATTAAAAAAAAATATTGGTGTGTGACGTGTAATACCTACCGTATATACTCGAGTATAACCATTTTTCTTGCTGAAAACGCCCCCCTCGGCTTATACTCGAGTGATCTCTCCGCCTGTCAATCCCTTTTCAGTGGTCTTCAACCTGCGGACCTCCAGATGTTGTAAAACTACAACTCCCAGCATGCCCAGACAGCCACTTCGGCCTTCGTCATCATCCAGCCCCCCCCCCCCTCTTTTGTTTTGTACTCACCCCCCCAGTTTGGGTGAGCTGGTCCGGGCCATCTATGCTGCAGGGACCATCCGGTGGGGAGGGATACTCATTCCGGGCTGTCCATTTTCACCGGAGGGCCCTCTTCATGCGCAACGTCCCTGTGCGTCGTCGTCAAGGCAACATCACTAGGACCAGCTCACCCTAACTTCCTGCCAAGGGGAGGTGAGTACAAAACAAAAAGGCCACAGTGGTCTTCAACCTGCGGACCTCCAGAGGTTTTAAAACTACAACTCCCAGCATTCCCGGACTGTCCGGGCATGCTGGGAGTTGTGGTTTTGCAACATCTGGAGGTCCGCAGGTTGAAGACCACTGATGAAGGGATTGACAGGCGGTGATGATGAAAGGGAGGGGGATGATGATTAAGGGGGGGATGATGATGAAGGGGGGGATGATGATAAAGGCCGCAGTGGTCTTCAACCTGCAGACCTCCAGAGGTTTCAAAACTACAATCCCAGCATGCCCAGACAGCTGATGGCTGTCCGGGCATGCTGGAGGTTGTAGTTTTGCAACATCTAGAGGTCCGCAGGTTGAAAACCACTGATGAAGGGATTGACAGGCGGTGATGATGAAGGGGGGGGGGGATAATGACGGGGGTCTGGATGATTACATGGGGGGATGATGTATTTCCCACCCTAGGCTTATAGTGAAATTAGGGGCCCCGGCTTATATTCGGGTCGGCTTATACTCGAGTATATACGGTAGTTAGAAAACCAGAATCAAATTCATCATTATAACCTCCCTCTGCATTACCCTGTTTATTATTTTCCAAGCAAGCACTTTGTTCTAATTCGTCCACTCTCTGGCGTGCTCCTTGTATAAGGGGTTTGGGATACACTTTTTGTTTAAAACGATCCTCCAGGTTATCTAGTTGTTGCCGGCATTTTTGTGTGGAAGAACAATTCCTCCGGATTCTTTTCATTTGACCGAATGGAATGTTCTTCTTCCATTGTTTCCGATGGCAACTGTTAAAGTCGAGGTAGTTCCTTAAAATAGGTGGCAGTATGCAAACAGCCATCCGGAATATAGATATTTAAATCCAGGAACTCAAATGTTTTGGGGGACTGATGCAGCGCTGCCTTTGGCAATCTCTGGCTCTGCCATAGCGCTTTTTTTGAAGGGGCGTGTCAGCTGCCGCTTCGTCTGGTGGTCAACATGCGCTATCTGGCCAGCGAGCCAGGGCCCGGTACAGGAGATCGCGGGGGCCCCCAGCGGTCAGACCCCTCCCCCGCAATCTGAAACTTATCCCCTACCCTTGGGATAGGGGATGTTTTTCAGCACTGGACTACTCCTTTAATTGCCTCCAAAATGACGTTCCTCTGATGTATTTTTTTTCGGTCTTTATGTACCTTAGGTAGAAAATAAAAATAAGGTACATTTAGGTTGGGGTTAAATATATATCATGTTTTTCCCTCTTAACTCCTTGGGGACGGAGCCCATTATAACCCTAAGGACGGGAGCATTTTTTGCAATTCTCATCACTATCACTTTAAGCATTAATAACTCTGGGATGTTTTTACTTTCATTCTGATTCCGAGAATGTTTTTTCGTGACATATTCTACTTTATGTTAGTGGTAAATTTTTGTCAGTACTTGCATCATTTCTTGGTGAAAAATTCCAAAATTTGATGAAAGAATTGAAAATTTTGCATTTTTCTAACTTTGAAGCTCTCTGCTTATAAGGAAATCAGACATTCCAAATAAATTATATATTGATTTACAAATACAATATGTCTACTATATATTTGCATCATAAAGTTGAGATGTTTTTACTTTTGGAAAATGTTCTTGTAGACCCAGTTTTTGAAATTTTACAAGGGGTAATAGGAGAAAAAGCCCCCCAAAATTTGTAACCCAATTTCTCTCGAGTATGGAAGTACCTCAAATGTGTATGGCAAGTATTCAGCGGGCGCAGTAGAGGGCTCAGAAGGGAAGGAGCCACAAGGGGATTTTGGAGAGTGAATTTTGCTGAAATGATTTTTGGGGGCATGTCACATTTAGGAAGCCCCTATGGTGCCAGAACAGCAAAAAAAAAACATGGCATACTATTTTGGAAACTACACCCCTCAAGGCACGTAACAAGGGGTCCGGTGAGCCTTAACACCCCACAGATGTTTGACGACTTTTCGTTAAATTCGGATGAGTAAATGAAAAAAAAAATTTTTCACTAAAGTGCAGTTTTTTCCCCCAAATTTAGTATTTGTACAAAGGGTAATGGGAGAAAAATCCCCCCAAAATTTGTAACACATTCTCTCCCGAGTACGGAGATACCCAATATGTGGCCCTAAACTGTTGCCTTGAAATACGACAGGGCTCTGAAGTGAGAGAGCGCCATGCGCATTTGAGGCCTGAATGAGGAATTTGCAGTAGGGGTGGACCCGGTTACAAGGATGGGGCTTGTCTCCACCAAAAACCTACAGCAGTGTTACCAAACAGGGGGCCTCCAGCTGTTGCAAGACTCCAAGCCTGTCAGGACAGTCTATGGCTGTCAGGCAACACTGGGAGTTGTGGGTTTGCAACAGCTGGAGGCGCTGTTTAGGAAACACTGCCGTATGAGACGTTTTTCATTTTTATTGGGGGGGGGGGGGGTGACGTGTAAGGGGTGTATGTGTAGTGTTTTACTTTTTATTATTTGTTAGTGTAGTGTTTTTAGGGTACATTCATTTCCTTGAAGGAAACCCACTGTAAACCCGCCCGTGTAAATGTACCCTGTACAAACCAAACCTTCAGCTGTGGCAAAATGACAACTCCCAGAATGCACTGACAGACCGTACATGCTGGGAGTTGTAGTTTTACAACAGCTGTAGGCACACTGGTGGGGAACCACTGAGTTAGAAAACAGACTCTAGCTCAGTGATTCCAACTCATGTGCCTCCAGCTGTTGCAAGACTACAACTCCCAGCATGTATGGTCTGTCAGTGCATTCTGGGAGTTGTAGTTTTTCAACAGATGGAGGCACACGGGTTGGAATCACTGAGTTGGGAAACAGACTCTAGCTCAGTGTTTCCCAACCAGTGTGCCTACAGCTGTTGCAAAACTACAATTCCCAGCATGGCCAGACAGTCAGGGATGCTGGGCATGTAGTTCTGCAATATCTGTCCCTTCAGATGTTGCAGAACTACAACTCCCAGCATGCCTGGACAGTCTGGGCATGCTAGGAGTTGTAGTTATGCAACATCTGAAGGGACAGATATTGCAGAACTACACGCCCAGCATCCCTGACTGTCTGGGCATGCTGGGAGTTGTAGTTTTGCAACATCTGGAAGGCTACAGTTTGGAGACCACCATATAGTGGTCTCCAAACTGTGCCACTTCAGATGTTGCAAAACTACAACTCCCAGCATGCCCAGACAGTCAGTGCATGCTGAAAGTTGTAGTTTTGTAACGTCTGGAGGACCATAGTTTAGAGACCACTACACAATGGTCTCCAAACTGTGACCCTCCAGATGTTGCAAAACTACAACTCCCAGCATGCCCAGACAGCCTTTGGCTGTCTGGGCATGCTGGGAGTTGTAGTTTTGCAGCTTTTAGAAGGTCACAGTAAAGATCATTTATCGCGATCTTCACTGCAGCCTTCTCAGCCACACTTTCCGGCCGCCGCTCTTCCTGCTGCAGCTGCTGCTCCGTGGATGCCGCCGATGCCGCCTCCGAAGGTCCAGGTAAGCCGGGCCATGCTCCCCCCTCTCCGCCCGTGTTCCCCCCGCTCTGTACCGACTTCCGATCGGTGGCCAGAGCGGGGGAAATTAACTCTACCCCCCCGCCCCCCTCCTGCCATTGGTGGTCAGCCTGACCAACCAATGGCAGGGGATAGGAGGGGGTGGCAACACTGCCACCTCGCTCTTATCCTTTAGGCTGGTCGGAGCTGTCTCTGACAGCTCCGATCAGTCTTATTTTCCGGGAGATCGGGTCACCAGTGACCCGATTTGCCCGGATCGCGGCAAATCACAGGTCTGTATTGACCTGCGATTTGCTGCGATCGCCGATATGAGGGGGTCTCAGGACCATCCTTGGCATAGCCACGGGATGCCTGCTGATAGATATCAGCAGTCATCCCGGTCCGATCACTGCCGCTCGCCGTCCTTAAGTGACGGGACGCGAGGGCGTATGCATACGCCCTTCATCTCCAACGAGTTAAAGGGGTACTATTAACATTTGACAGCTAAGCGGTCACTAAGACCCTATATTTCCCACCCAATATAAAACTTAACGTTTATTGAGCCAAGATTAAAATAACCTCACACATATTGATCCATAATCCATTGATTGGCATGACACTGCATGCTATCTTAATTGAATTGAAAAGATAGATTGTGGCTGCAGTCCACAATCTATAGTGTGAGACAATTAAAAATCTAACACATTGCCCGCCCGACGTTTCGCCACAGGCTGTGGCTTTATCAAGGGCTAAGAGGCTAAGGGCGTGTCGGCTGCCGCTTCGTCTGGTGGTCAACATGCGCTATCTGGCCAGCGAGCCAGGGCCCCGTACAGGAGATTGCGGGGGCCCCCAGCGGTCGGACCCCCCGCAATCTGAATCTTATCCCCTATCCTTGGGATAGGGGATGCTTTTCAGCACTGGACTACTCCTTTAATGGCCTCCAAAATGAAGTTCCTCTGATGTATGGGCATCAAGGGATCTTCCACTAAAAAAGATGACACAGCTTCCACTCCTCTGTCATGTGATATATTACTATATAATGAAGAAACATCTAGTGTTGCCCACATATAGTCCTCTTCCCGTATGATATCTCTCAATAGGGTTAATAAATGCCCTTTATCTCTGAGGTTTGCTGGTAAAGAGACCGCACATTTCTGTAACTGATGGTCTATA
This sequence comes from Hyla sarda, assembly GCF_029499605.1. Lineage (NCBI taxonomy): Eukaryota > Metazoa > Chordata > Amphibia > Anura > Hylidae > Hyla > Hyla sarda. The sequence continues at coordinate 133,456 of NW_026607572.1, forward strand.
TATTCAGATAAACATCAGGCAACTATCGGACGACAAGGTGTTTTTTTTTTTGGTCTTTATGTACCTTAGGTAGAAAATAAAAATAAGGTACATTTGGGTTGGGGTTAAATATATATCATGTTTTTCCCTCTTAAAGGGGTACTACGCACCTAGACATCTTATCCCCTCTCCAAAGGACCCCCGTGATCTCGGTTGCAGCACCCTGCTGTCAGCAAACTTGCTCTGTGTGTAATGACGGGTGATACAGGGGCCAGAACATCGGCATAGCCATTGACTGTCCTGGCATGCTGGGAGTTTTGCAACAGCTGGAGACACCCAATTTGGGAAGCACTGCAGTAGGATAATTTGTTGGTGGATGCAAATCCCTAATTTAGGCCTCAAATGCGCATGGTGCTCTTTCACTTTGGAGCCCTCTCATATTTCAAGGGAACAGTTTTGGGTTACAATTTTTTTTCTCTTCTTTTACCCCTTAGGGAAAGGTAAATTTGGGGTCTACACCAGCATGTTAGTGTAAACAAATTTAATATTTTACACTAACATGCTGGTGTTGCCCCATACTTTTAATTTTCCCAAGAGGTAAAAGGGAAAAAAAATTGTATATTTTGATGCAAAGTGCTCTGCAGGCGCATAACATGGCTCAGAAGGGAGAGTGCACCATATACATTTAAGGCCTAAAGTCACAGCAGTTCTGACATAAACATAAAAAAAAACACCCACATGTGACCCCATTTTGAAAACTACATCCCTCATGTAAAGTAACAAGGGGTATAGTGAGCCTTAACATCCCACAGGTGTTTGACAAATTGGAGGTGAAAATAAAAAAAAATTAAACATTTTTTTACTAAGATGCTGGTGTTACCCCAATTTTATCATTTTCCCAAGGGGTAATAGGAGAAAAAGCCCTGCAAAATTTGTAACCCCAATTCTTCTGAGTCAGAAAATACCCCACATGTGGATGTAAAGTGCTCTGCGGGTGAACTACAGGGCTCAGAAGAGAAGGAGCGCCATTGGGCTTTTGGAGAGAGAATCTGTCTGAAATTGAAGGCCATGTGAGTTTAGGCCTCCATGGTGCCGGAACAGTGACCCCCCCCCCCCCTACATCTGACCCCATTTTGGAAACTACACCCCTAATAAGAGGTGCAATGAGCATTTACACCTCACAGGTGTCTGATAGATTTTTTTATTTGTACAGCCCACTGTTCCAAAGATCTGTCAAGTGCCAGTGGGGTTTAACCCCTTAACCCCTTCCCGACCTATGACATACCTGTACGTCATGGGTGGCAAGGTGTTCCCGACCCATGACATACAGGTACGTCATGGACATTACTGCCGCTACTCGCGGCATCCCGCAGCGCCCGGAAAGATGGTGGCTATCACTGATAGCCAGCCATCTTACCGTGCGACCACGGGGGGTTTCGTCCCCCACCCCCCCCCCCCCCCCAGCGATCGCTGCTATCAGCTGGTCAAATCTGACTAGCTGATAGCAGCGTTTCGCTATGAAAATACTTAGCAGCGCGGTGTGTGAGTCCCGATCACGGGGATCGGGACACACACCGCTCTGCTAAGTGTCCCTGACCCGTCCCCCGGCGTCACTTACCCGTCGGAGCAGTGTCCCGAGCGGTCCCGGCGTCCTCCGTGCGGTCCCGACGTCCTCCAGGCGGTCCCGGCGGCGCTGCGTCCCGGAGGTGAGTTTCCGGCAGCAGGGCGGCATCTTCATTGGCAGCAGTGAGATCGCCGTAAAGCGATCTCACTGCTGCCTCTGAGAGTTTCAAAACTGCAACTCCCAGCATGCCCAGACAGCCTTTGGCTTTCTGGGCATGCTGGGAGTTGTAGTTTTGCAACATCTGGAGGTCCACAGTTTGGAGACCACTGTATAATGGTCTCCAATCTGTGCTCTTCCAGATGTTGCAAAACTACAAATCTCAGCATGCTCAGTCTGTCCAGGCATGCTGGGAGTTGTAGTTCTCTAACATCTGGAAGAGCACAGATTGGAGACCATTATACAGTGGTCTCCAAACTGTGGACCTCCAGATGTTGCAAAACTACAACTCCCAGCATGCCCAGACTGCCCAAGCATGCTGGAAGTTGTAGTTCGGCAACATCTGATCCTTCAGATATTGCCGAACTACAACTTCCAGCATGCCTTGGCAGTCTGGGCATGCTGGGAGTTGTAGTTTTGCAACAACTGGAGGCACACTAGTTGGGAAACATTGTCCGTTTCCTACCTCAGTGCCTCCAGCTGTTGCAATTGTTGCAAAACTATAACTCCCAGCATGCACTGACAGACCATGCATGCTGGGAGTTGTAGTTTTGCAACAGCTGGAGGCACACTGGTTTGGAAACACTAAGTTTGGTTGCAAAACACTTGAAAGTTTATTACTTAACTTAGTGTTTCCAAACCAGTGTTCCTCCAGCTGTTGCAAAACTACAACTCCCAGCATGCACGGACAGCCAAAGGGCATGCTCGGAGTTTGCAACAGCTGGATGTTTGCCCCCTCCCCCCAATGTGAATGTACAGGGTACACTCACATGGGCGGAGGTTCACAGTGAGTGCTGGAAGTTTGAGATGGCGCAAATTTTGCGCTGCAGCTCAAACTTCCAGCGGCAAACTTGCTGTGAACCTCTGCCCATGTGACTGTACCCTAAAAACACTACACTACACTAACACTAACCTAAAATAAAAAGTAAAAAACACTACATATACACATACCCCTACACAGCCCCCCTCCCCCCAAAAAATGAAAAACGTCTGGTACGCTACTGTTTCCAAAACGGAGCCTCCAGCTGTTGCAAAATAATAACTCCCAGTATTGCCAGACAGCCATTGACTGTCCAGGCATGCTGGGAGTTTTGCAACAGCTGGAGGCACCCTGTTTGGGAATCACTGGCATAGAATACCCCTATGTCCACCCGTATGCAAATCCCTAATTCAGGCCTCAAATGCGCATGGCGCTCTCTCACTTTGGAGCCCTGTCGTATTTCAGGGCAACAGTTTTGGGACACATATGGGGTATCGCCGTACTCGGGAGAAATTGCCTTACAAATTTTGGGGGGCTTTTTCTTCTTTAACCCCTTATGAAAAGGTGAAGTTGGGGTCTACACCAGCATGTTAGTGTAAAAAAATAATTTTTTTACACTGACATGCTGGTGTTGCCCTATACTTTTCATTTTCACAAGAGGTAAAAGGGAAAAAAGACCCTCTAAATTTGTAACGCAATTTCTCCTGAGTACGGAGATACCCCATATGTGGGTGCAAAGTGCTCTGAGGGCGCACAACAAGGCCCAGAAGGGAGAGTGCCCCATGTACATTTGAGGCGATTTGCACAGGGGTGGCTGATTGTTACAGCAGTTCTGACAAACGCAAAACAATAAATATCCATATGTGACCCCATTTTGGAAACTACACCCCTCACGGAATGTAATAAGGGGTGCAGTGAGCATTTACACCCCACTGGTGTATGACAGATTTTTGGAACAGTGGTCTGTGAAAATGAAAAATAAAATTTTTGATTTGCACAGTCCACCGTTTCAAATATCTGTCAAACGCCAGTGGGGTGTAAATACTCACTGCACCCCTTATTACATTCCATGAGGGGTATAGTTTCCAAAATGGGGTCACATGTGGGGGGGTCCACTGTTCTGGCACCATAGGGGCTTCCTAAATGGGACATGCCCCCCAAAAACCCTTTCAGAAAAACTCACTCTCCAAAATCCCATTGTCGCTCCTTCCCTTCTGAGCCCTCTACTGCGCCCGCCGAACATTTTACATACGCATATGAGGTATTTCCTTACTCGAGAGAAATTGGGTTACAAATTTTAGGGTGATTTCTCTCCTTTTACCCCTTGTAAAAATTAAAAAATTGGGTCTACAAGAAAATGCGAGTGTAAAAAATGAAGATTTAGAATTTTCTCCTTCACTTTGCTGCTATTCCTGTGAAACACCTAAAGGGTTAAAACACTTACTGAATGTCATTTTGAATACTTTGGGGGGTGCAGTGTTTATAATGGGGTCATTTATGGGGTATTTCTAATATGAAGGCCCTTCAAATCCACTTCCAACCTGAACTGGGCCCTGAAAAATTACGATTTTGAAAATCTTGAGAAAAATTTGAAAATTGCTGCGGAACTTTGAAGCCCTCTGGTGTCTTCCAAAAGTAAAAAACTTGTCAATTTTTTAATGCAAACACAAAGTAGACATATTGTATATGTGAATCAATATGTAATTTATTTGGAATATCCATTTTCCTTTCAAGCAGAGACTTTCAAAGTTAGAAAAATGCTAAATTTTCAAAATTTTCATGAAATTTTTAGATTTTTTACCAAGAAAGGATACAAATATCAGTGAAATTTTACCGATAAAATAAAGTAGAATATGTCACGAAAAAACAATCTCGGAATCAGAATGATAAGTAAAAGCATTCCAAAGTTATTAATGTTTAAAGTGACAGTGGTCAGATTTTCAAAAAATGCCCAGGTCATGAAGGTGAAAATGGGCTGGGTCATGAAGGGGTTAAGGAACCAGCCCATTTTCACCTTAAGGACGCAGCCATTTTTTGCACATCTGACCACTGGAATCTCTGGGCAGAATTTCTGCTGGAGATTTAGCCGGCAGCACTAAGACCGCACAGACTGCATTGCTGTCCCCATAGATGGCAATGCATTTCTGGGTGGATCTTTAGGGAGATCTGCTCAGAAATGCATTGGCATCTATGGGGACGACAATGCAGTCTGCGGGGTCCTAGTGCTGCACGTAACAAGGGGTCCAGTTAGCCTTAACACTAGAGATGAGCGAATCGAAGTTGACAAACCCGAATTCGTTACGAATTTTATGAAAAATTCGATTCGTAACGAATACGAATATCGCCGCGATTCTATCGCACAAATCGCTTCATTAAACTCCATTTTACAGCGTTCCAGGCTATTGGAGACCTAAGATGGCGGATCCACATGTGAGTACATGGGGCAGGGGATTATGGCGGGAAACAGCGGCGGGAATGAAGGTAGGCGGGCTGACCCTGAACCACATGTGAGATGCAGCCTATCAGTGTTCACTAACCCCTGTGATGTCACAGCCCCTATATAATCGGCGGCCATCTTGCCTCTCTTCATTTCATCTATGCAGTCAGATGGAGAGGACGGGACTGTGTGTGTGTGAATAGCTCATACCACAGCGTTACACTGAAACTGCTAGTCACATCAGCATTAGGGAAAGGCAGGAGAGCAGAGTGCTGTGCTGTTACTCTGAGAAGGATCATTGATTGCTAAACCTCCTATTCACGTTATAGAGCATTGCAGCAGAGAGGGGCAGATAGCTGTCAGCTGCCTCATACAGATCTCCAAGCTGCCTGAACTTTATCATCCATCTTATCTCCTCATTTTTCAGCTCTATTGAGTTTTTATTCTCCACAAATCTTCTGCTGCTCAGAATTGTGTGACAGAGTGCAATTTAGGGTTTAATCCCTGGATTATTTTTTTTGTGGTTCTGCACTGTTGGGTCCTGCTGCTGTTCAGAAATAAGTCATATTAGTGTGGACTTTAGTGCCTTTTTACCATTTTTCACCTGTTACTCTGTCTCTGTGCTAAATTCAGTGTTATACCACACGTTATATACCTGCCGGTGTATTAAAGAAAAATAGTTTTTTCCTGAGTACAAATACGCTTTTTCAGTGGCCTTATCATTGCAAAGGGCCTAAATACAAGAAAATAGTGTACCATATACCACCTTTTTTTCTGTCTCTGTGCTAAATTAAGTGTTATACCCCACGTTATATACCTGCCGGTGTATTAAAGAAAAAAAAAGTTTTTCCTGCGTACAAATACACTTAACAGTGCGCTCATCATTGCAAAGGGCATACATACAACCAAGTAGTGTACTATTTAGTACCTGTATTTCTGTCTCGGTGCTAAATTCAGTGCTATTCCACACATTAGTATACACTGGCTGGTGTATACAACAAAAAAAGAGTTTTTTTCTGCGTATAAATACGCTTAACAGTGCGCTCATCAGTGCAAAGGGCATACATACAACCAAGGAGTGTACTATTCAGTAACTGTTATTCTGTCTAGGGCCTAAATACTTTGAAAGGACAGCCGTAAGTGATCTCCTGCTGCTGTTCTATACCCTCATAAACGCACTAAGTATGTCAGGCAGGGAAGTGCCAGGACGTGCACAGAGAAGGGGCAGAGGCCTACATACGTCAGGCAGAGTTGGCAGCAGACTTGGGGCGAGCGGCAGCAGGAGTCGCAGCAATAGGCCTGAGCTCCCATTAACACCCAGCGGTCAACCCATCTCTCCTCGTCAATTGGTTTGCACACTCATCCCCATCATCACAAGCGACATCTGACAACCCCAGTCGGTGGGTTCCTCAGACACAACCCTCAGTTGGCATGGCCCGGGAGCAGTCCCTGTAATCCCATTGCCTTTGTCCTATGCTGTTCCCTCTCCCAAAGAAGTATCTCATGCTTTGGGTTCAGCTCCACTATTTAGCGAGGACGATGTAATAGAGGACAGTCAGCAGCTAATGGGCAGCCAAGAATGTGAGGAGACATGCGTCCCTTGCTCCGCAAGGCGGGCAAGTAGTGATGAGGAGAGTGACGTGGGAGGCGGTGTTTCAATTGTTCAGGGTCCTGAGGCAGACACTGTTGTGGAACACGAGGAGGACATCAGTGACGTGCACACATCTTTTGATGATGATGATGAAGCCGATTGCAATTGGGAGCCGGGTGCAGAAGCCGGGGCTTCATCATCATCAGGAGAAGAGATTTGCTCTTTGTCTATGAGGCAGCAAGGCGGTAGAATGGTTGGCAATCAGCGCGGTGGTGGCAGTAGTGAAAATTCAGGAGCCAAACGTGCCAGGGGGAGACCACCTGCTTCGCGGCAAGCTACCATTCAGGGAGGTAGTGGAACAGGGGTTCCTGGAGACGGCGCCAATAGCAGTGAAATATTGCGGACTGCGGGTGGGAAAATCAGCTACTCTGCGGTGTGGTTGTTCTTCATAAAGAATCCGGAAGACCATAGCGTAGTCACATGCAAAATCTGTGGGCAGTGTGGCCAGGGTCCCAATCTCGGCACCACGGCCCTGCATCAACACATGATTCGCCACCATAAAGCGGCCTGGGATAACCGTGGCTCTGAGGTACTGGTCCAGCCTGCCGCATCACCTAGTGGCCATCCGCTCCCTCCGTCATCCAGCCAAGGCTCCACCACCTCAGCCGAAGGGAGCATTGTGTCAAACCCTCCTTCTTGCGCTCCTGCTTCCTCCGCTCGTAGTCAGCCATTCCTCCAACAATCGATCGGCGAAGCCATGTCCAAGAGACAACAGTATGCGCCCACTCATCCAACGGCGCAGAAGTTGAATGTGCTCCTGAAGTTGCTGGTGTTGCAGTCCCTCCCTTTCCAACTGGTGGACTCTGCAGCTTTCAGGGAATTGATGGCTTGTGCCGAGCCGAGGTGGAGAGTCCCAAGCCGTCATTTCTTTGCGAAGAAGGCAGTACCAGCCCTGCATAAGTTTGTACAAGAGAAGGTGGGCCAGTTCTTGAGCCTTTCGGTGTGTTCAAAAGTGCACGGCAGCGCCGACGTGTGGAGCTGTAACTACGGGCAGGGACAATACATGTCTTTTACAGCCCACTGGGTAAATGTTGTTCCTGCACAGCCACAACAGGAACTTGGACAGGTCACACCGCTTCCTCCTCCACTCTCTGGCTCCCAGGCAGTTGGTCCTTTTACAGTGTGCACCTCCTCCCCGTGTCCTCGGCCTCCACTGCACGTCCAAATCTCGGTGGCCCTTCATCATACCACGTGTGTAGGGCACAGCGGTGTCAAGCCGTCCTTCACATGGTTTGCCTTGGTGAATGGAGTCACACAGGGGAGGAACTGCTAAAGTTCATTAGGGAAGAAATCCGAGTATGGCTTACTCCACGAAATCTGGAAATGGGAACCATGGTGACCGACAATGGGAAGAACATTGTGGCCGCGCTGCGACAAGGAAGTGTGAACCATTCGCCCTGCATGGCACACGTGTTGAATTTGGTTGTCAAGAAGTTCATCGAGTCTTCACCCCATTTGCAAGACGTCCTGACAATGGCAAGGAAACTGTGCATGCACTTCAGCCACTCGTACACCGCCAAGCACACTTTGCTTGAGCTGCAGCGTCAGAACGGTATCCCACAACATAGTCTCATTTGTGACGTTGCCACACTTTGGAATTCCACCCTCCATATGTTGGACAGACTATACGAACAAAGAAAAGCCATCACAGATTTTTTGATGATACAAGCAGATAGGAGTACTCCCCTGTGTAACTTCAATGTGAACGAGTTGCAGCTCATACGTGACACCTGCCGTTTGCTGAGGCCTTTTGAGGAAGCCACATTTTTGTTAGTCGCTCGAATTACGCCATGAATGACGTAATTCCACTCCTACATTTACTCCAAAAATTTTTTGAAAACATGGCTGGTCACGGCAATGGAGACGTTGCACCTACATCAGAAGGCTACATGAGTCCTGTGGGGGATGAACTGGAGGAGGATGATGAGGGGCAGAGGGGCGGAGCACAGTTTACGGTGGATGAGATGGCCAGTGTTTCTGGTCATTGGACAGGAGAGGAGGAGCAGGAGCAGCCAGAGGAGCTGGAGGGTTATTACGAGGGAGGCGAGACAGAGGACCCAGACACACCGTGGCAGTATGCAGTGGAGATGGAGGCAGGTAGTCACAGCGAGTCACTGTCACAAATGGCACGATGCATGCTGAGTTGCTTGCGTAGTGACCCCCGAATTGTCACAATTCGTCAGCGCGATGACGTCCACATGGTCCATCCACTCGCAGGTCTGACTCGGGGGGCCCTCTGCGCTCACCTTCCACTGGCACGGTTGCTGGGGAGGGGAGGGGTGGCAGGAGCAGTACCGGCTCAATCAGCAGCAGCCTGAGTTTACAGTCGCTGATGAGTAGCTTCCTTCAGCCGCATAGTGAAGCTACTCATCAGCAGCAGGTGGACATGGAGCAGGACCTAAACCAGCAGGTGGTGGCTTACTTCGACATGACCCTGCCAACAACCGTTGAAGATCCGCTGGACTCATTCTGTGTCTTTCAGGAACTACTTGCCTCCCTGGTGCCTCTGGCCTTGGGCCTTACGCAAATTTTCGCATATGCGCAAATTCGGACACCAGTCTCACACAGTAGTATTAGAGCCTTCTTTACACCACACAAGCTGGAAGCAGAGAGGGATGATCACTGTGATGTGTACTGTGAATAAAAAAATAAATAAAAAAAAAGAATATTCGTAATTGCGAATATATAGTGCTATATTTGCGAATATTCACAAATTCGCGAATATGCGATATTCGTGAATAAAATTTGCATTGCAAAAATTTGCGAGCAACACTAGATCCGAGGACCTCACTAACCAACTCACTACAATCGCTTATAGCGACGGGCGGTGTGTACAAAGGGCAAGGACTTAATAAACACCAGCTTATGACCCTCACTTACTGGTAATTCCTCGTTTTAAGATTAAATAATTGCAATCACAGATCCCTATCACGAACTGGTTTCAGCGTGCAACACGCACCTGTCCTTAAAAGATAGAGACACGCTAATCCGTTCAGTGGAGCGCTAGTGCGGCCCAGGACATCTGAGGCCATAACACACCGGTTATTGCTCCATCTCGCAATTGATCGGGCAAGGTAAGGGGTTATTAAAACCTCTTGGGTACTGCTGAGACCTACTCCTGACTGCTCCTGGTGCAATGTATGGGGTAATTAAACACTCTTGGGTAGTGTTATTGTTAAATTTACTGGTAATTTTATCAGTAATAAAATAGAATTTTGCAGAATGCTAACCGTTACACAACGGAACGCTTGTTGCGTGTGATTTTTTAATGAAAAAAAAAAATTTGATGGAGAGGGATTAACTCTGCTTAATCATTTTTGGTGAATAGAATCCTTTTGCCATCTGATCTTTTGGAGACAGATGCGCTTACACACATGTAACATTTTTTTGAACCAAATTTCAAACATTGTGTGGTTTATTATATTATAGAAGAATGTCTTTGGGTGGTCCACCATCCTTCATTATAGAGTCTTCTGAACTGCTGTATATGCGCTTGTTTTAAAAAAAAAGGTATTTTGTCACACAATTTCGATAAAAATTAAGCGTTTTTTTGGGGTGGATTGTGAAGCCTGGGTGACGGGTGTGTAGTGTGTACTCATGCATCAGTCAACTCCAGTCTGTGTCCGTTAGGCAATATATGGGTTAATGATGCAGCAGAGGTGGGGCCTTGGTCTTGGAATTTCAATTATTTAAAAAAATTTAACATATTGTGTGGTTTATTATATTATAGAAGAATGTCTTTGGGTGGTCCACCATCCTGCATTATAGAGTCTTCTGAACTGCTGTATATGCGCTTGTTTTAACAAAAAGATATTTTGTCAGACAATTTTTTAAAAAATTGTGTTTTTTTGGGGTGGATTGTGAAGCCCGGGTGTGTACTCGTGCATCAGCCAACTCCAGGCTGTGTCTTTTAGGCAATCTATGGGTTACTGATGCAGCTGAGGTGGGGCCTGGGTCTAGGAATTTCAATAAAAAAAAAATCAACAATTGTGTGGTTCATTATTTTTGAGAAGAAAGTCTTTGGGTGGTCCACCGTCCTGCCTTATAGAGTCTTCTGAAATGTTGGATATGCGCTTGTGCTTACACAAAGTTGTAAATTAAAAAAAAAATGTATACAATTTTGTTGATTTTGGGGTGGATTGTGAAGCCCTGTGTGTACTGGTGCATCAGCCAACTCCAGACTGTGTTCTTCAGGCAATAAATGGGTTCCTGATGCCGCAGAGGTGGGGCCTGGGTCTGGGAATTAAACATTTTTGGATTGCGGGTGCTACAAAAAAAGATGGACACACCCTACTCCGTTCAGTGGAGCGAGCCTGCGGCCCCGGACATCTGAGGGCATAACACACCTGTTATTGCTCGATCTCAGGAGAAGGGGGTTCATCATCGGGAGAAGAGAGTTGCAGGTTGCCCTTGAGTCAGCAGTAGTGGAAATTCTGGAGCCAAACGTGCCGGGGGAGACCACCTGCTTCGCGGCAGCTTACCTTTCCGGGAGTTAGCAGGTTACCAGCACCGGTCGATGAAAGATAGAGACACGCTAATCCGTTCAGTGGAGCGCGTCTGCGGCCCCGGAAATCAGAGGGCATAACACACCTGGTATTGCTCGATCTCGCAATTGATCGTGCAAAGGTAGGGGGTTATTAAAGCCTCTTGGGTACTGCTGTGGCCCACTCTTGACTGCTTCTGGTGCAATGTATGGGGTAATTAAACACTCTTGGGTAGTTTTTTTTTTTTTTTTTTATTTACTGATAATTATATCAGTAATAAAATAAAATTTTCCAGAATGCTAATCGTTACACAACGGAACGCTTGTTGCGTGTGATTTTTTAATGAAAAAAAAAATTAAGGACAGGGATTAAAGGGGTACTCCGCCCCTAGACATCTTATCCCCTATCCAAAGGATAGGGGATAAGATGTCAGATCGCCGGGGTCCCGCTGTTGGGGACCCCGGGAATCATTGCTGCAGCACCCCACTATCATGACTGCGCAGAGCGAGTTCGCTCTGCACGTAATGACGGGCAATACAGGGGCCCTCGTGACGTCATGGCCCACCCCCGTCAATACAAGTCTATGGGAGGGGGCGTGGTGGTCGTCACGCCCCCTGCCATAGACTTGCATTAAGGGGACGAGCCGTGATGTCATGAGGGGCGGGGCCATGATGTCCCGCTGCTCCAGCCCCTGTATCGTCTGTCATTACGCGCAGAGCGAACTCACTCTGTGCAGTCATGATGGCCGGGTGCTGCAGCAGCGATCCCCGGGGTCCCCAGCAGAGGGAACGCGGCGATCTAACATCTTATCCCCTATCCTTTGGATAGGGGATAAGATGCCAGGGGCGGAGTACCCCTTTAACTCTGCTTTATCATTTTGGGCGAAAAAAGTCCTTTGGTGATCTGATCTTTTGGAGACAGATGCGCTTACACACATATTGAATTTATTTTTTTGTAAAAACATTTCAAACATTATGTCGTTTATTATTTTTGAGAAGAATGTCTTTGGGTGGTCCACCATCCTGCATTATAGAGTCTTGTGAACTGTTGGATATGCGCTTGTTCTTATAGAAAGGTATTTCTTTAAAAAATTTCAAAAATGTTGTTGTTTTTTGGAGGGGATTGTGAAGCCCGGGTGTGTACTGGTGCATCAGCCAACTCCAGGCTGTGTCCTTCAGGCAATATATGGGTTCCTGATGCCACAGAGGTGGGGCCTGGGTCTGGAAATTTCTAAATTTTGGATAGCGGGTGCTACCTATGAGAAATCTTTGTCAAAAATTTCATATATTGTGTTGTTTTTTGGGGGGGATTGTGAAGCCCTGGTGTGTACTCTTGCATCAGCCAACTCCAGGCTGGGTCATGAAGGCAATATATGGGTTACTGATGCCGCAGAGGTGGGGCCTGGGTCTGTTAATTTCAAATTTTTGGATAGCGGGTGCTACCAATGAGAAATCTTTGTCAAAAATTTCATATATTGTGTTGTTTTTTTGGGGGGGGATTGTGAAGCCCTGGTGTGTAGTGTACTAGTGCATCAGCCAACTCCACGCTGTCCATTCAGCCACTAAATGGTCTCCTCTTGCTGCCAACATGTCCACGTTATGTCATTCAGTCACTAAATGGTCTCCTGACACTGACGCCACCACCAGGCTCTGTCATTGTACTGCTGTGCGGCAGTGATTATAAGAACGATGCCGATAATCTGCATGCTATTCTGAATAACAGTATTATTTCACTACCCCAGCACACTCCATATGCTTTTTAGGACACAGCAAATTGTTCTATACCCCTATAGAGGCTGTATGTAGGCTAGAAACAGCCTTTTTTAATATCGATTCGCTGCAAATAAATTCGGATCGAAACAAACTTTTAGGGAAAATTCGGCGAATCGGCCTAATCGAATTTTTGAAAAGTTTGCTCATATCTACTCCTCCTCTTCTGTGCATTGTAGTGTGCCAGCAGAGCACTTGATGTCCACACATGGGGTATTTCCATACTCAGAAGAAAGGGGGTTACAAATTTTGGGGGTAATTTTCTCCTATTACCCCTTGTAAAAATGTAAAATTTGGGGGGAAAACTGCATTTTAGTGAAATTTTTTTTTCCATTTACACATCCAAATTTTACAAAAAGTTGTCAAACACCTGTGGGGTGTTAAGGCTCACTGTACCCCTTGTTATGATCCTTAAGGGGTGTAGTTTCCAAAATAGTGTGCCACGTGTTTTTTTTTTTTTGCTCTTCTGGCACCATAGGGGCTTCCTAAATGTGACATGCCCCCCAAAAACTATTTCAGCAAAATTTACTTTCCAAAAGTGACTCCTTCTCTTCTGAGCATTGTAGTTCACCCGCAGAGAATTTTACATCCTATCATGGGGTATTTCCATACTCAGAAGAGATGGGGTTATATATTTTGGGGGTCATTTTCTCCCATTACCCTTTGCAAAAATGGTTAACTTGGGGAAAAAAACTGAACTTTAGTGAAAAATGTTTATTTTTAATTTACACATCCGACTCGTCAAACACCTGTGGGGTTTTAAGGCTCACTGGACCCCTTGTTACGTGCCGTGTGGGGTTTAGTTTCCAAAAAGGTATGCCATGTGGGGGTTTTCTGCTGTTCTGGCACCAAAGGGGCTTCCTAAATGCGACATTGAGCCACGGGGACATGCCCCCCAAAAACCATTTCAGCAAAATTCAATCTCCAAAATCCCATTGTTGTTCCTTCCCTTCTGAGCCCTCTACTGCGCCCTCTGAACACTTGACATACACATATGATGTATTTCCTTACTCGAGAGAAATTGGGCTACAAATTTTGGGGGGATTTTTCTCCTATTACCCCCTAGTAAAAATTCAAAAACTGGGTCTACAAGAACATGCGAGTGTAAAAAAATTGAGATTTTGAATTTCCTCCTTCACTTTGCTGCTATTCCTGTGAAACACCTAAAGGGTTAACACACTTTTGAATACTTTGAGGGGTGCAGTTTTTATAATGGGGTCATTTGTGGGGAATTTTTAATATGAAGGCCCTTCAAATCCACTTCAAAACTGAACTGGTCCCTGAAAAATTCAGATTTTGAAAATGTTGTGAAAAATTGGAAAATTGCTGCAGATCTTTAAAGCCCTCTGGTGTCTTCCAAAAGTAAAAACATCTCAACTTTATGATGAAAATATAAAGTAGACATATTGTATTTGTGAATAAATATATAATTTATTTGGAATGCCTGTTTTCGTTACAAGCAGAGAGCTTCAAAGTTAGAAAAATGCTAAATTTTCTATTTTTTCATAAAATTTTGGAATTTTTCACCATGAAATGATGCAAGTATCGACAAAAATTTACCACTAACATGAAGTAGAATATGTCACAAAAAAACTATCTCAGAATCAGAATGAAAAGTAGAAGCATCCCAGAGTTATTAACGCTTAGGCTGGGTTCACACTGTGGAATTTCTGGGCAGAATTTCTGCCGGAGATCAAGATGGCAGCACTAGGACCCCGCAGACTGCATTGTCGTCCCTATAGATGCCAATGCATTTCTGAGCAGATCTCCAAAAAGATCCACCCAGAAATGCATTGCCATCTATGGGGACGGCAATGCAGTCTGTGCGATCTTAGTGCCGCCGGATAAATCTCCAGCAGAAATTCTGCCCAGAGATTCCGTAGTGTGAACCTAGCCTTAAAGTTACAGTGGTCAGATGTGCAAAAAATGGCTGCGTCCTTAAGGTGAAAATGGGCTGGTTCCTTAAGGGGTTAAACCCCACTGGCATTTGACAGATCTTTGGAACAGTGGGCTGTACAAATGAAAAATTTTCATTTTTCATTTTCACAGACCACTGCTCAAAAAATCTATCAGACACCTGTGAGCTCACTGCACCTCTTATTATGGGTGTAGTTTCCAAAATGGGGTCAGATGTAGGGGGGGGGGGTCACTGTTCCGGCACCATGGAGGCCTAAACGCACATGGCCTTCAATTTCAGCCAGATTCTCTCTCCAAAAACCCAATGGTGCTCCTTCTCTTCTGAGCCCTGTAGTTCACCCGCAGAGCACTTTACATCCACATGTGGGGTATTTTCTGACTCAGAAGAATTGGGGTTACAAATTTTGTGGGGCTTTTTCTCCTATTACCCCTTGTGAAAATGATAAAATTGGGGTAACACCAGTATTTTAGTGAAAAAAAATATGCATTTTTTTATTTTCACCTCCAACTTTACCGAAAATTTGTCAAACACCTGTGGGATGTTAAGGCTCACTATACCCCTTGTTACTTTACGTGAGGGATGTAGTTTTCAAAATAGGGTCACATGTGGGTGTTTTTTTTATGTTTATGCCAGAACCGCTGTAACTACCAGCAACCCCGGTGAAAATCACCAATTTAGGCCTTAAATGTATATGGTACACTCTCCCTTCTGAGCCATGTTATGCGCCTGCAGAGCACTTTGCGTCAAAATATACAATTTTTTCTCCTTTTACCTCTTGTGAAAATTAAAAGTATGGGGCAACACCAGCATGTTAGTGTAAAAAATGTAATTTGTTTACACTAACATACTGGTGTAGACCCCAAATTTACCTTTTCTTAAGGGGTAAAAGAAGAGAAAAAAAATTGTAACCCAAAACTGTTCCCTTGAAATATGAGAGGGCTCCAAAGTGAAAGAGCACCTTGCGCATTTGAGGCCTAAATTAGGGATTTGCATCCACCACCAAATTACCCTACGGCAGTGCTTCCCAAATTGGGTGTCTCCAGCTGTTACAAAACTCCCAGCGTGCCAGGACAGTCAATGGCTATGCCGATGTTCTGGCCCCTGTATCACCCGTCATTACGCACAGAGCAAGTTTGCTGACAGCAGGGTGCCGCAACCAATATCACGGGGGTCCTTTGGAGAGGGGATAAGATGTCTAGGTGCGTAGTACCCCTTTAACTCCATGGGGACGAAGGGCGTATGCATACGCCCTCGTGTCCTGTCACTTAAGGACGGAGGGCGTATCTATACGCCCTCGGCATTTCCGATCACTGCCGCTCGCCGGGCGGTGATCGGACCGGGATGACTGCTGATATCTATCAGCAGGCATCCCGTGGCAATGCCTAGGGGGGTCCTGAGACCCCCCCATATCGGCGATCGCAGCAAATCGCAGCACTGGTGACCCGATCTCCTGGAAAATAAGACTGATCGGAGCTGTCAGAGACTGCTCCGACCAGCCTAAAGGATAGGAGCGAGGTGGCAGTGTTGCCACCCCCTCCAATCCCCGGCCATTGGTCGGTCAGGCTGACCACCAATGGCAGGAGGGGGGCGGGGGGATTAGAGTTCATTTCCCCCGCTCTGGCCACAGATCGGAAGTCGGTACAGAGCGGGGGAACACGGGCGGAGAGGGGGGAGCATGGCCCGGCTTACCAGGACCTTCGGAGGCGACATCGGCGGCATCCACGGAGCAGCGGTCAGGGATGCTTGGCGTGTAGTTCTGCATTATCTGGCCCTTCAGATGTTGCAGAACTACAACTCCCAGCATGCCTGGACAGTCTGGGCATGCTTGGAGTTGTAGTTTTGCAACATCTGGAGGGCTACAGTTTGGAGGCCACTACTTAGCGGTCTCCAAACTGTTCTTCCCCAGTTGTTGCATAACTACAACTCCTAGCATGCCCAGACTGTCCATGCATGCTGGGAGTTGTAGTTCTGCAACATCTGAAGGGCCAGATATTGCAGAACTACATGCCCAGCATCCCTGACTGTCTGGCCGTGCTGGGAATTGTAGTTTTGCAACAGCTGTAGGCACACTGGTTGGGAAACACTGAGCTAGAGTCTGTTTCCCAACTCAGTGATTCCAACCTGTGTGCCTCCATCTGTTGAAAAACTACAACTCCCAGAGTGCACTGACAGACCGTACATGCTGGGAGTTGTAGTCTTACAACAGCTGGAGGCACATGGGTTGGAATCACTGAGCTAGAGTCTGTTTTCCAACTCAGTGGTTCCCCGCCAGTGTGCCTACAGCTGTTGTAAAACTACAACTCCCAGCATGTACGGTCTGTCAGTGCACTCTGGGAGTTGTCATTTTGCCACAGCTGAAGGTTTGGGGCGCGCCCCCCCCCCATGTGAATGTACAGGGTACATTTACACGGGTGGGTTTACAGTGGGTTTCCTTCAAGGAATTGAATGTACCCTAAAAACACTACACTAACAAATAATAAAAAGTAAAACACTACACATACACCCCCTTACACGTCGCCCCCCCCCCCCCCCACAATAAAAATGAAAAACGTCTCATACGGCAGTGTTTCCTAAACAGCGCCTCCAGCTGTTGCAAACCCACAACTCCCAGTGTTGCCGGACAGCCATTGACTGTCCTGACAGGCTGGGAGTCTTGCAACAGCTGGAGGCACCCTGTTTGGTAACACTGCTGTAGGGTTTTGGTGGAGACAAGCCCCATCCTTGTAACCGGGTCCACCCCTACTGCAAATTCCTTATTCAGGCCTCAAATGCGCATGACGCTCTCTCACTCCAGAGCCCTGTCGTATTTCAAGGCAACAGTTTAGGGCCACATATTGGGTATCTCCGTACTCGGGAGAAATTGCGATACAAATTTTGGGGAGATTTTTCTCCCATTACCCTTTGTAAAAATGGTAAATTTGGGGGAAAAAACTGCAGTTTAGTGAAAAATGTTTTTTTTCATTTACACATCCGAATTTAACGAAATGTCGTCAAACATCTGTGGGGTGTTAAGGCTCACCGGACCCCTTGTTACGTGCCTTGAGGGGTGTAGTTTCCAAAATGGTATGCCATGTGTTTTGTGTTTGCTGTTCTGGCACCATAGGGGCTTCCTAAATGTGACATGCCCCCAAAAACCATTTCAGCTAAATTCACTCTCCAAAATCCCATTGTCGCTCCTTCCCTTCTGAGCCCTCTACTGTGCCCGCCGAACACTTGACATACACATATGAGATATGTCCATACTCGAGAGAAATTGGGTTATAATTTTGGGGGGCTTTTTCTCCTATTACCCCTTGTAAAATGTCAAAAATTGGGTCTACAAGAACATGCGAGTGTAAAAAATGAATATTTTGAATATTCTCCTTCACTATGCTGCTATTCCTGAGAAACACCTAAAGGGTTACTGAATGTCATTTTGAATACTTTGAGGGGTGCAGTTTTTATAATGGGGTAATTGATGGGGTATTTCTAATATGAAGGCCCTTCAAATCCACTTCAAAACTGAACTGGCCCCTGAAAAATTCTGATTTTGAAAATTTTGTGAAAAATTGGAAAATTGCTTCTGAACTTTTAATCCCTCTGATGTTTTCCAAAAGTAAAAACATCTCAACTTTATGATGCAAATATATAGTAGACATATTGTATTTGTAAATAAATATATAATTTATTTGGAATGTCTGATTTCCTTACAAGCAGAGAGCTTCAAAGTTAGAAAAATGCAAAATTTTCAATTCTTTCATCAAATTTTGGAATTTTTCACCAAGAAATGATGCAAGTATCGACAAAAATTTACCACTAACATAAAGTAGAATATGTCATGAAAAAACTATCTCGGAATCAGAATGAAAAGTAAAAACATCCCAGAGTTATTAATGCTTAAAGTGACAGTGATCAGAATTGCAAAAAATGCTCCCGTCCTTAGGGTTATAATGGGCTCCGTCCCCAAGGAGTTAAGAGGGAAAAACATGATATATATTTAACCCCAACCTAAATGTACCTTATGTTTATTTTCTACCTAAGGTACATAAAGACCGAAAAAAAATACATTAGAGGAACTTCATTTTGGAGGCAATTAAAGGAGTAGTCCAGTGCTGAAAAACATCCAATATCCCAAGGGTAGGGGATAAGTTTCAGATTGCGGGGGAGGGGTCTGACCGCTGGGGGGCCCCCGCGATCTCCTGTACGGGGCCCTGGCTCGCTGGCCAGATAGCGCTTGTTGACCACCAGACGAAGCGGCAGCCGACACGCCCCTTCAAAAAAAGCGCTATGGCAGAGCCAGAGATTCCCAAAGGCAGAGCTGCATCAGTCCCCCAAAAACATTTTAGTCCCTGGATTTAAATATCTATATTCCGGATGGCTGTTTGCATACTGACACCTATTTTAAGGAACTACTTCGACTTTAACAGTTGCCATCGGAAACAATGGAAGAAGATCATTCCATTAAGTCAAATGAAAAGAATCCGGAGGAATTGTTCTTCCACACAAAAATGCCCGCAACAACTAGATAACCTGGAGGATCGTTTTAAACAAAAAGTGTATCCCAAACCCCTTATACAAGGAGCACGCCAGAGAGTGGACGAATTAGAACAAAGTGCTTGCTTGGAAAATAATAAACAGGGTAATGCAGAGGGAGGTTATAATGATTCTGGTTTTCTAACGTATATACTCGAGTATAAGCCGACCAGAATATAAGCCGAGGCCCCTAATTTCACTATAGGCCTAGGGTGGGAAATACATCATCCCCCCATGTAATCATCCAGACCCCCGTCATCATCCCCCCCCCTTCATCATCATCACCGCCTGTCAATCCCTTCATCAGTGGTTTTCAACCTGCGGACCTCTAGATGTTGCAAAACTACAACCTCCAGCATGCCCGGACAGCCATCGGCTGTCTGGGCATGCTGGGATTGTAGTTTTGAAACCTCTGGAGGTCCGCAGGTTGAAGACCACTGCGGCCTTCATCATCATCCCCCCCCTTCATCATCATCCCCCCCCTTAATCATCATCCCCCTCCCTTTCATCATCACCGCCTGTCAATCCCTTCATCAGTGGTCTTCAACCTGCGGACCTCCAGATGTTGCACAACCACAACTCCCAGCATGCCCGGACAGTCCGGGAATGCTGGGAGTTGTAGTTTTGAAACCTCTGGAGGTCCGCAGGTTGAAGACCACTGTGGCCTTTTTGTTTTGTACTCACCTCCCCTCGGCAGGAAGTTAGGGTGAGCTGGTCCTAGTGATGTTGCCTTGACGACGACGCACAGGGACGTTGCGCATGAAGAGAGCCCTCCGGTGAAAATGGACAGCCCGGAATGAGTATCCCTCCCCACCGGACGGTCCCTGCAGCATAGATGGCCCGGACCAGCTCACCCAAACTGGGGGGGTGAGTACAAAACAAAAGAGGGGGGGGCCTGGATGATGACGAAGGCCGAAGTGGTCTTCAACCTGCGGACCTCCAGAGGTTTCAAAACTACAACACCCAGCATGTTCAGACAGCCGATGGCTGTCTGGGCATGCTGGGAGTTGTAGTTTTACAACATCTGGAGGTCCGCAGGTTGAAGACCACTGAAAAGGGATTGACAGGCGGAGAGATCACTCGAGTATAAGCCGAGGGGGGCGTTTTCAGCAAGAAAAATGGTGCTGAAAAACTCGGCTTATACTCGAGTATATACGGTAGGTATTACACGTCACACACCAATATTTTTTTTAATTTTTTTTTAATTTTTTGTATAGGTAATATCACCAGCTCATATTTTTTTTATGGTTTTTCCGTGTCCTGTGCAGTATCTCTCCCAGAAGTCCACTTGATGGCCCACGTGGTGGTCTACACCCCAAAGTCATCAATTCTTACTCTAAGAGAGAGTTTGCAGCTGTTCCTGGAGACGGTTAACATTAACCTCTGCATGGTGGAATAATAGGTCACGGTGTTTATCAGGATCAGTAGAAGCATCACCCACTCGATGATTATGGTGGTGATTTCACGGATCTCGTCCCAGTCTTCATCATCATAGAATAATTCCTGTAATGTTTTATATCCAAAGTAGAAAATTGCGCAGGTAAAAGCCAGGCCACAGCAGGTGCATCTACTATGGTGGATGACTTTGTTTGCTCCTGGTAATTTATACATCTGGATGGACTGCCCAAGGTAGTATAAGGCTTCACATGTAATGGAAATTATCGTGCTGACAAAGTGTATCCTGGGATATTCTTCGGGGGACAATACATGCATGACAGCTGTACCAAAACAGGAGGCCCACACAATGGCCAGCAGGATCCTCTGGATCAGGACCTGATGACCCCTGAACTCTTCAGTATGCATAACCATATACTTATAAATAAGAAAGGTTAGTACCAAAGTGCCAATGGATGTCCCTATGAAACCAATTCTCAATAATATGTTTTCGGGAAAGAAATTTCCCACGTCACTGTGAAGGAAAAGAAACCAATGTTATTGTGGATATTTCCTCACTCCCAACCCATGAAATAAGAATCTTGTGCTTGTTTATCTTACCTGATGTGCATCAGTGGCGAGGCGGCATGGCCGAGGACGACCGTCACGATGTAGCTGGTGGCAAGCCAGGCCGCACACCAAAACGCCAACAGAAGGGGGACGAACCCCAAACCTTTTAGCTCCATCTCAGTCAAGAAGAAGAAATAGAAGTTGCTAATCGCACTGTAACAATCTACAGAATGAAGGCTCGGGCGGCTGTCAGTGGAATGTCAGGACTCCAGCTGTCTATGACATCACATGTCTGATGTCACGATGACTGCTTGTTTCTTAGAGCTGCCATGATTTAGTATCTGCTATGGACAGAACCTGATGTTTCTACTATGGACCTTACAGACCCCAGAACCCAAGTAATTAGTGCAGGGGCTCCATTTTGATCATCTCATATTTCACATTATTTGAGTTCCAGGGCTCGGATACATTTGCACCCTCTATAGCAGTGGTCTCTAAGCTGCGAACCCCCAACCGCTGCAAAACCACAACTCCCAGCATGCCCGGACAGCACCTTTGCATAAGGAAATAGTCTAATTAAACTTTTCTTATATATAGACTCCCCGACATCTCCAAGGATAAGCCTCTAAGGGTCTCGTTCGATCTTAATGTTATACCTTTTTTCAATAAGATCGATGATTCCAAAATGTATGAATATAGGAATAATTCCATATAAGATACAAAAAGTTAGCATCCTCCATTTCTGGAAAAGTTTCTGAGTTCTGAGTTTCATTTTGGTGGTACATTTTCGGCGTTACTTGCATCCTTTTTTGGGTGAAAAATCCCCAAATTTAATGAAAATTTTGAAAATTTTGCATTTTTCTAACTTTGAAGCTCTCTACTTGTAAGGAAAATTGATATTCACAATAAATTTTATTTTTCTTCACAAGTACAATATGTTCACTTTATGTTGGCATCATAAAATGGACATATTTTTGCTTTTTTTTTAAATTAGAGGGCTTCAAAGTAGAGAAGCAATTTTCAAAAATTTCATGAAAATTGCTAAATCTGAAGGGACAGATGTTACAGAACTACAACTATTTAAAAAAAATAAAATAAAAAAACGTATAGGGTTCCCCGTATTTTCATTCTCAGCACAATACCAACCAAACAGCAACAGCCTGATGTTACCAGGGTGGGCGGGGACCATTGTTACTGGCCCTCCCAAGCCTAAATAACGCCAGCCTGTTACCGCCTAGGCCCAGGAGCACCATTTTTGACGCTCCGGGCCTGTTGGTACCGGCTCTTCCCGGCACCCCTGTGGCGGTGGGTACCGGGGTAATAATTGGGGGTTAGCGCTAGCTGTTTTTGGGGCTAGCGCTAAGCCCTGGCTTAGTAATGGATTCAGTAAATAAGACCAGCTTCCACTACTAACCCTGAAAATTCATAAAAAAAAACACAACACATTGGAAAAATTATTTTATTTAAAAAAACACTCCCCCACAGCCCTCATTAACCATTTTATTAAAAGAAAAAAATAATAATCCACCGTAATCCATCGAATCCGCAGTAATCCTCTGCATACACGGATCTGAAACGAGAAGAAAAAAAACACAAAAAAATGGTTATGACATTTTTGCCGCTGTCCGCTGGGGAGAGCACCCATGATACAATGTCTACCCAAACAGGGAGCCACCAATTGGTGCAAAACTACAACTCCTAGCATGCCCAGACAGCCTCTGGCTGTCTGGGCATGCTGGGAGTTGTAGTTTAGCAACAGCTGGAGTCTCCCTGTCTGGGTAGACACTGCCAGAAAGGTCTGTTCACATTATACAAAACGGACAATGTGAACAGAGCTTCAGATTAACTAGCCTTGTTCCTTTCTGTAGCCCCGCCCCCTAATGACATCATCACTAGGGGCGGAGCTACACAGACCTGCCCAGTACTCGAGAGAAGTAAGCGGACTTCGTCTTCTGTATACACTATATACAGCTATCTATAGATAGCTGTATATAGTGTATACCGCCCAAAGGGTTAACCTACACTGTCCAGCAGTGTAAGTTCACTCTTCCCTTGCTGGGCTTGCGCATAGCGCACAGCTCAGCAAGGGGTTAAGTGAGCCAGCAATGTGTATACTGTATACACATTGCAGGCTCACTGTAAGTTCTTGCTGGGCAGTAGATATACCATGTATACCTACGGCTCAGCGTCAGCTGTTCTCCCGGCTCTGTAGCCATGAGAACAGCTGATCCCGACATTCACATCAGGACATTGCAGAAGGTGTCAGGAGGAGTGACATCCGCTGGGATCTGTCCCTTACTGCAGGTACTAATAGTCCCAACATGGAGCACACTCTGCTCCATGCTGGGAGCTGTAGTACCTGCATTAATAGACATATCGTAGCGAGACATATCACAGCTCTGCGGGAAATATGAATATGTGTATATATACGTGAGTGCAGGGGACCATAGAAAAGCTGCCACCCCATCTATACAATAAGATCGCAAGGGACTCCAGCGATCTGTCAATTAGTACAGGTAACTACTACTCCCAACATGGAAGAGTGTGTTCCATGCTGGGAGTAGTA
The DNA here is from genome assembly GCF_029499605.1 of Hyla sarda. Taxonomy (NCBI): domain Eukaryota; kingdom Metazoa; phylum Chordata; class Amphibia; order Anura; family Hylidae; genus Hyla; species Hyla sarda. Next base: position 157,256 of record NW_026607572.1, read on the forward strand.
GTACTACCTAAAAAATGTTTTAAAAAAAAAGTGAAAAACACTACATTTTCATTATTGTCGGCTACATTTTTAGTGCTTTACCCGCTCACATAAATTGATCCCTGTTTAAAAATTAATAAACATTTCATAATAAAAAAGATACATTTCGTTAGATACAATTTTTTCCATCACTACTGTATCTTTTTTGTTATGATTTTTTTATGGTACCCTACGAAATTTTAATAAAAAAGGCATCTCCATAAATTTTTTAGGATCGCTAAAGTCCAAAAAAAGAATAAAAAGATTTACCGAATGTACCCGAATACCGAATGTATCCGAAAAAAATCAACCCCAAACACCCGAATACCGAATGTATCCGGAAAAAAAATCAGCCCCGAACACCCGAATACTGAATACTGAATGTATCCGAAGAATCAAAACCGAAAATATTGCCGAACCGAAAAGTTTTTTCCAAAACTAAAAAACGAAACTAAACAAAACAAAAATTTTTGTAGTGCACAAGTCTAATGTGTGGCAGTGACTGGGACACAATGTCAATGACAGAAAGGTAATATATTATTAATATTAATGCCAAGTAATATTCTTAACCCCTTAAGGACCCATGACGTATGCATACGTCATGGTCTTTTCCTGGTCTCCGCCGCTCACCCGGTGGAGATCGCAAGCGGATCCCTGCTGAAATCCTTCAGCAGGGATCCAGGGCAAACGCCGAGGGGGGCCATGTAGGCCCCCCATGTCGGTGATCGCCGCAAATCGCTAGGGAAATCGCCCCTGCGATCTGCGGCGATAACGGGCTGATTGGGTCTCTGGGACCCGACCGCCCGGTAATTTTGCATGATCCCGGCTGTCACAGAAGGCCAGGACCATGCTAAAGTATAGGAGCGAGGTGCCACCTCCTCCTATCCCCTGCGATTCTTCGGTTAGCTAACTGACCAATCGCACGGGGGGGGGGGGGGGGGGGGGGCGGTTACTTCCTCCCGCCCTGCCCGGCCCCTGGAAGTCCGGAGTGGACAGGAGGAAGACCGGAGGACGCGACGGGGGAGTGCTGGGGCCCAGCCCCGGTACTTACCTCGTCCCTGAAGACCCGGATCCCGGCGATGAAGACGGCGGCGGCGGCGACAGGTGAGTGGATCTTCAGCTGCGGTCGGGCCCTTTACAGCAAAGCACGTCGCCATAAAGCCCTGTATACTACAACTCCCAGCACGCCCAGACAGTCCTTGGAGTTTTGCAACATCTGTAGGTCCGCAGTTTTGGCACCACTGTGCCCTTCCAGATGTTGCAAAACTACACATCCTCAGCATGCCCTTACTGTCCAGGCATGCTGGGAGTTGTAGTTCTGTAACATCTGGCCCTTCAGATGTTGCAGAATTACAACTCCCAGCATGCCTGGACAGTTTTGGCATACTGGGAGTTGTAGTTTTGCAACATCTGGAAGGGCACAGATTGGGAACCACTGTATTAGTAGTCTGCAAACTGTAGTCCTCCAGATGTTGCAAAACTACAACTCCAAGTATGCTGGGAGATGTAGTTCGGCAACATCTGGCTCTAAAGATGTTGCTGAACTACTACTTCCAGCATGTCTGAGAATGTTTGGAGTTGTGGTTTTGCAACAACTGGAGGCACACTGGTTGGGAAACATTGTCTGTTTCCTAACTCAGCGTTTCCCAACCCGTGTGCCTCCAGCTGTTGCAAAACTATAACTACCAGCATGCACTGATAGAATGTGCATGCTGGGAGATTCCCCCCCCCCCCCCCCCCCCTGTGAATGTACAGGGTACATTCACATGGGCAGGGGCTTACAGTGAGTATCAGGCTGCAAGTTTGCTATGCAGCAAATTTTGTGCGGCAGCTCAAACTCGCAGCGGGAAACTCGCTGTAATCCCCCGCCCATGTGACTGTACCCTAAAAACACTACACTACACTTACACAAAATAAAATAAAAAGTAAAAAAACACTACATATACACATACCCCTACACAGCCCCCCTCCCCAATAAAAATGAAAAACGTCTGGTACGCCACTGTTTTCAAAATGGAGCCTCCAGCTGTTGCAAAACAACAACTCCCAGTATTGCCGGACAGCCGTTGACTGTCCAAGCATGCTGGGAGTTTTGCAACAGCTGGAGGCACCCTGTTTGGGAATCACTGGCGTAGAATACCCCTATGTCCACCCCTATGCAAATCCCTAATTCAGGCCTCAAATGCACATGGCGCTCTCACTTTGGAGCCCTGTCGTATTTTAAGGCAACAGTTTAGGGCCTAACAAATTTTGGGGGGCTTTTTCTACTTTCACCCCTTATGAAAAGGTGAAGTTGGGGGTCTACATCATGCTACAGCATGTTAGTGTAAAAAAATTAAAAAATTTACAATAACATGCTGGTGTTGCCCTATACTTTTCATTTTGACAAGAGGTAAAAGGGAAAAAAGCCCCCCAAAATTTGTAATGCAATTTCTCCCGACTACGGAGATACCCCATATGTGGGCACAAAGTGCTCTGGGGGCGCACAACAAGGCCCAGAAGGGAGAGTGCACCATGTACATTTGAGGGGATTTGCACAGGGGTGGCTGATTGTTACAGAGGTTTTGACAAACGCAAAAAATAAAATAAAAAACACATGTGACCCCATTTCGGAAACTAGGGGTGCAGTGAGAATTGACACCCCACTGGTGTCTGACAGATCTTTGGAACAGTGGGCTGTGCACATTAAAAATTTTGTACAGCCCACTTTTCCAAAGATTTGACAGACACCAGTGGGGGGTAAATGCTCACTGTACCCCTTGTAATGTTCCTCAAGGGGTCTAGTTTCAAAAATGGTATGCCATGTGGGGGTTATTTTGCTGTCCTGGCAACATAGGGGCTTCCTAAATGCGACATGCCCCCCGAGCAAAATTTGCTCTCAAAAAGCCAAATATGACTCTTTCTCTTGAGCATTGTAGTTCGCCCATAGTGCGCTTAAGGTCAACTTATGGGGTACCTCCATACTCGGAAGAGATGGAGTTACAAATTTTGGGGGGTATTTTCTGCTATTAACCCTTGCAAAAATTTGAAATTTGGGGGGGAAACGCACATTTTAGTGAAAAAAAAAACATTTTTTTTTTACGTATGCAAAAGTCGTGAAACCCCTGTGGGGTATTAAGGCTCACTTTATTCCTTGTTACGTTCCTGAAGGGGTCTAGTTTCCAAAATGGTATGCCATGTGGGTATTTCTTGCTGTCCTGGCACCATAGGGGCTTCCTAAATGCGACATGCCCCCGAGCAAAATTTGCTCTCAAAAAGCCAAATATGACTCCTTCTCTTCTGAGCATTGTAGTTCGCCCGTAGTGCACTTCAGGTCAACTTATGGGGTACCTCCATACTCAGAAGAGATGGGGTTACAAATTTTGGGGGGTATTTTCTGCTATTAACTCTTGCAAAAATGTGAAATTTGGGGGGAAACACACATTTTAGTGAAATTTTCTTTTTCTTTTTTTACATGCAAAAGTCGTGAAACACCTGTGGGGTATTAAGGCTCACTTTATTCCGTGTTACGCTCCTCAAGGGGTCTAGTTTCCAAAATTGTATGCCATGTGGTTTTTTTTTCCTGTTATGGCACCATAGGGGCTTCCTAAATGCAACATGCCCCCCAAAACCATTTCAGAAAAACGTACTCTCCAAAATCCCCTTTTCGCTCCTTCGCTTCTGAGCCATCTACTGCGCCCGCCGAACACTTTACATAGACATATGAGGTATGTGCTTACTTGAGAGAAATTGGGCTACAAATATAAGTATACATTTTCTCCTTTTACCCCTAGTACAAATTTAAAAATTGGGTCTACAAGAACATGCGAGTGTAAAAAATGAAGATTGTGAATTTTCTCCTTCACTTTGCTGCTATTCCTGTGAAACACCTAAAGGGTTAAAATGCTGACTGAATATTATTTTGAATACTTTGAGGGGTGCAGTTATAATGGGATCATTTCTGGGGCATTTCTAAGATGAAGACCCTTCAAATCCACTTCAAACCTGAACTGGTCCCTGAAAAATTGTGATTTTGGAAATTTTGTGAAAAATTGGAAAATCGCGTCTGAACTTTGAAGCCTTCTGGTGTCTTCCAAAAGTAAAAACATGTAAATTTTATGATGCAAACATAAAGTTGACATATTGTATATGTGAATAAAAAAAATTATTTGGAATATCCATTTTCCTTACAAGCAGAGAGCTTCAAAGTTAGAAAAATGCAAAAATTTTCAAATTTTTCATCAAATTTTGGGATTTTTCAGCAAGAAAGGATGCAAGTTACCAAAAAATTTTACCACTATGTTAAAGTAGAATATGTCACGAAAAAAGTCTCGGAATCAGAATGATAACTAAAAGCATTCCAGAGTTATTAATGTTTAAAATGACAGTGGTCAGATGTGCAAAAAATGGCTGGGTCCTATGGTGTAAAATGGCTGGGTCCTTAAGGGGTTAATATTTGTCCAGCAAGAGACTATTGGAAAACCAGAGGGCTAAATGAGTAAAGAGAAACAACTAGTTGGAGAAAATACTGAGAATCTGAAGACTCCAATGACACGGCAGTCTGAGGAGCCTGTGAGGTAACGGGCGCGTAATGCTGAATAGTGGAGAGAGGGACAGAGATAGAATCTCGCGGGAACCGCCCAGTTTAGAAGCAAATTCCCATAGCAAACCTCTTCTAAACTGGGCAGTTACCGAGACACGTGTCATCAGAGATTACTTAGACAGAAAATAACAACCTAAACTTCAGAAGCTCATAAGTACTGAAAGGATTAAGATTTTTTAATAGAAGTAATTTACAAATCTGTTTAACTTTCTGGAGCCAGTTGATATTTAAAAAAAAAGTTTTTCCCTGGATAACCCCTTTAAGGGGTTAAGGAACGCCTATACCTCTTATAACCTATGCCGTGTGCTGATTGGTGGATACCTTGCTGATTACCTACCTGCTATCACCTGCGTTCACCTGTGTTTTTTCTCTTCTTTTTTCCGTTAACTCTTTTGCTGCTGTTTTTTCACTAAAAGAAAGATTTGGCACTATAATACTCGCCTCTTGCTTGTAATAAAATCCTGTATTAGTAGGTCTCTCCCATTGACTATGCGTGAAGCAAACATAATTCTGCTGTTAAAAAAGGGAAAGAACCTTCTTTTCAGCTGATTCATATAGACCCATCTCTCTATTAAATTCAGATGCCAAAACTATTGCCAAGGTTTTGGCAATGAGATTGGCAAAGGTTTGTAACAAAATTATTGCTACTGACCAAACCGGCTTTGTACCGAGCCGAAATAGTCATGATAATTTGATTAAACTGTCTGCTAATATTCGTATGCCGGAGTAGGGGCTCCGATCCATCCTGTCGATAGATGCCATGAAGGCCTTCGACAGGGTAGATTGTAGCTACCTCAGGCAGGCGATGGAGAGGTTTGGGTTGGGTGGCAGATTTTTGGAATGGGTCAGGGTCCTGTGTGTTTTAGATCTTAATAAAAATATCAGATTTAAAAAAAAAAAGAGAAGTTTTCCAGGTCCTTATAAGGCAAGGACTGAAGGTCAAGCCATCCAAGTGTCACCTGTTAAAGCCACAAGTGCACTATCTAGAACATGTCGTAAGTGCCGATGGTGTCCAACCTGACCCCCAGAAAAGAAGTGCTGTGAGGAACTGGCCTACACCCAAGACAGTACGAGACGTCATAAGTTTCCTGGGATTTGCCGGCTACTACCAACTTTTCATCCCTCACTTTGCACAAATTGCTGGCCCCTTGACTGCCTTACTGAGGGGTACTGCCAAGGAAAATTATAATGGGAGGCTCCCGACACAATGGGCTGAAGACCAAGAAACTGCCTTCCGAGCTTTAAAGTACCTTCTTACAGAACCTCCTATCTTGGCCTATCCTGACTACGGTAAGCCGTTCCGCTTATATATTGAGGCCACTTTCGAAGGACTGGGAGCCATCTTATCTCACCTCCAAGATGGTAAAGAGAGGGTAATAGCCTACGCCAGCCGTCATCTTCGAGGCGCGGAAAGGAACGATGACAACTATAGCTCTTTCAAGTTGGAGCTTTTGGCCCTGGTCTGGGCCATCACTGAAAAATTCAAGGATTATCTGGCGGCCACTCCCTTCACGGTCTATACGGACAACAATCCCTTGGCCCACTTGAACGCTGCTAAGTTGGGGGCTATTGAACAGTGCTGGGTCTCCCGGTTGGCCAATTATAACTTCAGTATTAAGTACTGCAGTGGAAAATCCAATGTCAATGCGGATGCTCTCTCCCGGATGGCCCCAGGTGAAGAACCCCCTGCAGGGGACGAATGGGAAGATGTGGAAATGCCACCCTTCTACCAACGGTTCATGAGCCAGAATGCTCTAACGGCCCAAGAGGGTGACGAACCCGGACCTCTGGAAGTCCCTGAAGACCAATACACGTGGAAGACTCTGCAGGATGAAAGCTGGGTCATAGGGGACCTCTTGAATTACTGCCTCCACAAGAAGGTGCCCACTCGACTCCACAAGCAGCAAGGGGACTTTGAACTGAGACAGTTGTGGCGACAGCGAAATCGCCTATTCCTCCATAAGGGGCTGCAATACAGAAACTCATTGGACCCGGTGACTGGAGAACGGGTGCATCAAATTGTAATCCCCAGAAGAGATGCAGCTATGGTCCTGAATGCATATCACGACCAGTCGGGGCATTTTGAAATCCATTAGACAGAGGCCACTATTCGCCGAAGATTTTATTGGATAGGAATGCGAGGAGACATCGAAATATGGTGTGCTGAATGCACCAAGTGCAATGTCATCAGGAACCCCCAAAAAGATGCAAGAGCACCCTTGCACCCCATCCATACTGAGAGGCCTAATCAAATGGTTGCCCTTGACCATGTGAAGCTGACCCCCACTGGATCTGGCTATTGCTATGCCTTGACCATGGTGGAACATTACTCTAAGTGGGTGGTTGTTGTTCCCGTCAAGGATCTGACCGCCAAGACGGCAGCATAACTCTTCTACAGCCACTGGATCCAGACCTTGGGGTGTCCCGAAGCAGTCCTCACTGATCGAGGGACGGCCTTCAAAGCTCAGTTGTTCCAGGAACTCTGCCAGCTGCATGATTGTAAGAAGCTCGGAACGATAGCTTACCATCCTCAAGGAAATGGGCTCTGTGAAAGGATCAACCAGGTGTTTATCCATATGCTCCGAGCAGCTTCTGTCTCGAAACACGAAGAGTGGCCCCGACTACTGCCTGAGTTATTGGAAATCTACAACAATACTCATTGTTCTACAGGGTATACCCCCTTCTTTCTCATGATGGGAAGACATGGTCAATTGCCGAAGGACAGAACTTTTGGGCTACAGGCCCCTTTCAATAACTCCCCTCAAGTCTTGCAGGACTGGGTCTCTGAACATCGCAGGAGAATCAAAGAAGCCAGAGACATTGTGGAGAAAAAATGGGCGAAGCCCAGGGCCGACAGCAAAAAAAGTCGGCATGCCTCGGCTTAACCCCTGCAGCTGGGAGACAAAGTTTGGCTCAGGAAATTCCCAAGAACTCATGAGCTGGATTCTCTATGGGAAACAGAACCCTATACTATTACTGCAATTCCTTATCCCGACACAGATCTGTATGAGATACAGAAAAAAGGGTTTGAGCCACAGGTGGTCCACCAAAACCGAATAAAAGTGTGCTTGAAGGAAGACTTACCGGGACCCCCTCCTCCTGCACTTCTCCCTACTCCTCCTCCAGCCAGGCCAGCCAGGGAATATGTACCAGGAGAAGGAATTCATCCCAGTATGGACGTTCCTTTATTCTCTTCTCACCAACCTGTCATGTATTGGGGTATGCCATGTTCAGCTGCAAGCCAGCCGCCCCTTGTTGCTCCACCTAGCCAGCCTCCACTGGTTGCTCCGCCCAGCCAGCTACCAATAGCTGCTCCATCCAGTCAGCCACCATTGGTTGCTTCCCCCAGCACCAGTCCTGCTCCTGTGGCTACTCCAAGTCCTGCTACACCTTCTCTACCTGACTTCAGAGAATCTCCCAGTCCAACCGAAGATGTTGCTCCTGTGTCCAGCCTTCAAGCTGGTCCCTCGGGGACTGAAGTTTCTGCAGAATCTCTATGTGAAGAGACTCCTGCCAGCCCGGGGGTGATGTTGCGAGAGTCTCAAAGGACTACTCAGGGTGAACTACCCTTAAGGTATTAAGACTAACTTTTAAGCAGTACGTGCACACATAGTACCTCAAATAGCTCACTTAAATGTACTTATCTCAGTCTTCTTCAATACACAAAGTAAAATAAAAATATGTCTCACACTCAAGAAACACTTTAGGAATTGTAGCCTATTGAAATTCTATTCCTGCCACTGTTAGGTACACTAATCTCTCTTTTCTTTCTTACGTGTATGAAATGCTCTACCTGGCCAGTAGATGCTCTTAAGTGGTAAAATTAAACACATATTTCTAAAGGTAACCTAGGTAAGGGTATACTGTTGTGTTCTAGAGGTAAGAAGCGTGTAGCCAATAGACCCTGGTGGCTAAACTTATTGGTAGATAGCCTCAGGCAAGCCAATATAACTTTTGTGTACTAACAGTTGACTCATCGTGGCAAAACAAAAGAAAATGTGGTGAGATTTCAAAAATGTCTAGACAGCTTGAGACTAAATGTATAGAGAGCTCTGTATAAAAATCCAGGGAGCTTGAGAATAAATGTTAGACAGCTTCATCCAATGTCTAGTGAGCTTTATCAACGTCTAGTTAGCCTCATAAATGTATAGAAAGAGCTATAAAGAAGTCTAAGGAGCTAGAGACTAAATGTTAGATAGCTTCATAATTGTTTAGTAAGAATACTAGGCAAATTAAAAGAAAATGTTGTCAAGATGTATAGACTGTTTAATAATTCTGTCCTTGTCCTAGTCCCTCTGCCTTAGGGGACAGGCGTCGGGGTCGACTTGTTTTAAGTAAGGGGGTTTGTGGTGTCCTGGCACGTATTTCATACTGTGCCTTGTTTGGGGGGGCCCCAAAGTCACAGTCCCTAGGACTGTCAGGGTCCGCTTCCCTAGTTATACCCTAGTCACCCCTTAGTAAGTTAACTCCATAAGGACACATGACGTACTGGAACGTCATGTGTCCGCTCCCGATCTATAATAGCGGGTCGGGCCGTGGCTAATAGCGCACGGCATTGATCGCAGTGCCGCACGCTATTAATCCTTTAGACGCGGCGTTCAAAGTTGAACGCCTCGTCTAAAGTGAAAGTGAAAGTATGCCGGTTAGCTCAGTGGGCTGTTCAGGATAGCCGCGGCGAAATCGCGGCATCCCGAACAGCTTACAGGACAGCAGGAGGCTCCCTACCTGCCTCCTCGCTGTCCGATCGCCGAATGACTGCTCAGTGCCCGAGATCCAGGCATGAGCAGTCAAGCGGCAGAATCATCGATCACTGGTTTCCTATGAGAAACCAGTGATCAATGTAATAGATCAGTGTGTGCAGTGTTATAGGTCCCTATGGGAGCTATAACACTGCAAAAAAAAAAGTGGGAAAAAAAGTGAATAAAGATCATTTAACCCCTTCCCTATTAAAAGTTTGAATCACCCCCCTTTTCCCATGAAAAAAAAAACACTGTGTAAATAAAAATAAACATATGTGGTATCGCCGCGTGCGGAAATATCTGAATTATAAAAATATATCGTTAATTAAACCGCATGGTCAATGGTGTACGTGCAAAAAAATTCTAAAATCCAAAATAGTGAATTTTTGGTCACTTTTTATATCATGAAAAAATGAATAAAAATTATCAATAAGTCCTATCAATGCAAAAATGGTACCGCTTAAAACTTCAGATCACGGCGCAAAAATTGAGCCCTCATACTGCCCCATATGCGCAAAAATAAAAAAGTCATAGGGGTCAGAAGATGACAATTTTAAACGCATTAATTTTCCTGCATGTACCATATTTATCGGCGTATAACACGCACTTTTAAAACTTACATTTAACCCCTTCCCGCAGAATGTCATATATAAACGCCGGGTTGTGCAGTGCGTTCGCGCATCCCGGCGTTTATAAATGACATGCAATTAACCCGGCGATGCGCAGCATCGCACGGGTTAACTGGCAGAAGTCCCGCTGTTTCCAGCAGGGGACAACTTCTGCTTCACCCCAGGACCATCAATTGATGGTCCTGGTCAGCGATCACTGTGATTGGTCCCTGTGGACCAATCACAGTGATCTGGGGTGAAAGTTCAGATCCCCCGCACTGCCCGCCCCTGGAAGTCGGGCAGAACGGGGGACGAAGGCTGCAGGGGCTCGCGGGGACCTGCGGCATAGGGGGGGGGGGGACACGTGGGGACCGGCGGCCTTACCTGGCGGGACCGAGGAGCAGCAGCAGGACCGGCCACGTGGACGAGCAGCGACGGGACCAGCAGGTAAGTATGTAGTCCTCAGAGGCAGCAGTGAAGATCTTCACTGCTGCTTCTAGGAGTCTGAAAACTACAACTCCCAGCATGCCTAGACAGCCTTTGGCTGTCTGGGCATGCTGGGAGTTGTAGTTTTGCAACATCTGGAGGGCCCCAGTTTGGAGACCATTGTATAATGGTCTCCAATCTGTGCTCTTCCAGCTGTTGCAAAACTACAACTCCCAGTATGCACTGACTGTCCAGGCATGCTGGGAGTTTTAGTTCAGCAACATCTGGCCCTTCAGATGTTGCCGAACTACAACTCCCAGCATGCCCTTCAGCTGTCTGGGCATGCTGGGAGTTGTAGTTTTGCAACAACTGGAGACACACTGGTTGGGAAACATTGTCTGTTTCTAACTCAGTGTTTCCTAACCTGTGTGCCTCCAGCTGTTGCAAAACTATGACTCCCAGCATGCACTAACAGACCATGCATGCTGGGAGTTGTGGTTTTGCAACAGCTGATTCTTTAACCCTTCATGAAAAGGAAATGTTGGGGTCTACACCAGAATGTTAGTGTAAAATTTTTTTATTTTTTACACTAACATGCTGATGTTGCCCTATACTTTACATTTTCACAAGAGGTAAAAGGGAAAAAAGCCCCCCAAAATTTGTAACGCAATTTCTCCCGACTACAGAGATACCCCATATGTGAGCGCAAAGTGCTCTGGGGGCGCACAACAAGGCCCAGAAGGGAGAGCGCACCATGTACATTTGAGGTGATTTGCACAGGGGTGGCTGATTGTTACAGCGGTTTTGACAAACGCAAAAAAAACAAAACCCCACATGTGACCCCATTTCGGAAACGACACCCCTCACGGAATGTAATGAGGGGTGCAGTGAGAATTTACCCCCCACAGGTGTCTGACGGATCTTTGGAACAGTGGTCCGTGAAAATGAAAACTTGTACAGCCCACTGTTCCAAAGATCTGTCAGACACCAGTGGGGGGCAAATGCTCACTGTACCCCTTGTTACGTTCCTCAAGGGGTCTAGTTTCCAAAATGGTATGCCATGTGTTTGTTTTTTTGCTGTTCTGGCACCATAGGGGCTTCCTAAATGCGACATGCCCCCCGAGCAAAATTTGCTCTCAAAAAGCCAAATATGACTCCTTCTCTTCTGAGCTGTCACGATGCCGGCTGGCAGGTAGTGGATCCTCTGTGCCAGAGAGGGATTGGCGTGGACCGTGCTAGTGGACCGGTTCTAAGCCACTACTGGTTTTCACCAGAGCCCGCCGCAAAGCGGGATGGTCTTGCTGCGGCGGTAGTGACCAGGTCGTATCCACTAGCAACGGCTCACCTCTCTGGCTGCTGAAGATAGGCGCGGTACAAGGGAGTAGGCAGAAGCAAGGTCGGACGTAGCAGAAGGTCGGGGCAGGCAGCAAGGATCGTAGTCAGGGGCAACGGCAGAAGGTCTGGAACACAGGCTAGGAACACACAAGGAACGCTTTCACTGGCACAATGGCAACAAGATCCGGCAAGGGAGTGCAGGGGAAGTGAGGTGATATAGGGAAGTGCACAGGTGAACACACTAATTGGAACCACTGCGCCAATCAGCGGCGCAGTGGCCCTTTAAATCGCAGAGACCCGGCGCGCGCGCCGGGACAGAACAGACGGGGAGCGAGTCAGGTACGGGAGCCGGGGTGCGCATCGCGAGCGGGCGCTACCCGCATCGCGAATCGCATCCCGGCTGGCAGCGGAATCGCAGCGCCCCGGGTCAGAGGATGTGACCGGAGCGCTGCAGCGGGGAGAGTGAAGCGAGCGCTCCGGGGAGGAGCGGGGACCCGGAGCGCTCGGCGTAACAGTACCCCCCCCCTTGGGTCTCCCCCTCTTCTTAGAGCCTGAGAACCTGAGGAGCAGACTTTTGTCTAGGATGTTGTCCTCAGGTTCCCAGGATCTCTCTTCAGGACCACAACCCTCCCAGTCCACCAAAAAAAAAGTTTTCCCTCTGACCTTCTTGGAAGCCAAGATTTCTCTGACAGAGAAGACGTCCGAGGAGCCGGAAACAGGAGTGGGAGGAACAGATTTGGGAGAAAAACGGTTGAGGATGAGTGGTTTGAGAAGAGAGACGTGAAAGGCATTAGGGATACGAAGAGAAGGAGGAAGAAGAAGTTTATAAGAGACAGGATTAATTTGACACAAAATTTTGAAAGGACCAAGATAGCGTGGTCCCAACTTGTAGCTAGGGACACGGAAGCGGACATATTTAGCGGAGAGCCATACCTTGTCTCCAGGGGAAAAAACGGGAGGAGCTCTTCTTTTCTTATCCGCGAACTTCTTCATGCGTGATGAAGCCTGTAAGAGAGAATTTTGGGTCTTTCTCCATATGATGGAAAGGTCACGAGAAATTTCATCCACAGCGGGCAGACCAGAGGGCAAGGGAGTAGGGAGGGGGGGAAGAGGGTGACGGCCGTACACCACGAAAAATGGGGATTTGGAGGAAGATTCAGAGACCCTGAAGTTATACGAGAATTCGGCCCATGGGAGGAGATCTGCCCAGTCATCCTGGCGGGAGGAAACAAAATGTCGCAAATAATCACCCAAGATCTGGTTAATTCTTTCTACTTGTCCATTGGACTGGGGATGATATGCAGAAGAAAAATTTAATTTAATCTTGAGTTGTTTACAGAGAGCCCTCCAGAATTTAGACACGAATTGGACGCCTCTATCCGAGACAATCTGCGTAGGCAACCCGTGAAGACGAAAAATGTGTACAAAAAATTGTTTAGCCAACTGAGGCGCAGAAGGAAGACCAGGAAGAGGGATGAAATGTGCCATTTTGGAGAATCGATCAACGACCACCCAAATAACAGTGTTGCCACGGGAAGGGGGTAAATCAGTAATAAAATCCATACCAATCAGAGACCAAGGCTGTTCGGGGACAGGCAGAGGATGAAGAAAACCAGCGGGCTTCTGGCGAGGAGTCTTATCCCGGGCACAGATAGTGCAGGCTCGCACAAAGTCCACAACATCCGTCTCCAGAGTCGGCCACCAATAGAAGCGGGAGATGAGTTGCACAGATTTCTTGATGCCCGCATGACCTGCGAGATGGGAGGAGTGACCCCATTTGAGGATTCCGAGGCGTTGGCGTGGAGAAACAAAGGTCTTTCCTGGAGGAGTCTGCCTGATGGAGGCAGGAGAAGTGGAGATCAGGCAGTCAGGTGGAATGATGTGTTGCGGAGAGAGTTCAACCTCCGAGGCATCCGAGGAACGAGAGAGAGCATCGGCCCTAATGTTCTTATCGGCAGGACGAAAGTGAATCTCAAAATTAAATCGGGCAAAGAACAGAGACCACCGGGCCTGGCGAGGATTCAGCCGTTGGGCAGACTGGAGGTAGGAGAGGTTCTTGTGGTCGGTGTAGATAATAACAGGAAAACTTGATCCCTCCAGCAGATGCCTCCATTCCTCAAGTGCTAATTTAATGGCTAGAAGCTCTCGATCCCCGATGGAGTAGTTCCTCTCCGCTGGAGAGAAGGTCCTAGAGAAAAAACCACAAGTGACAGCATGCCCGGAAGAATTTTTTTGTAGAAGAACAGCTCCAGCTCCCACTGAGGAGGCATCAACCTCCAATAGGAAGGGTTTGGAAGGGTCAGGTCTGGAGAGGACGGGAGCCGAAGAAAAGGCAGACTTGAGTCGTTTAAAGGCGTCTTCTGCTTGAGGAGGCCAGGACTTGGGATCAGCATTTTTTTTGGTTAAAGCCACGATAGGAGCCACAATGGTAGAAAAATGTGGAATAAATTGCCTGTAATAATTGGCGAACCCCAAAAAGCGTTGGATAGCACGGAGTCCGGAGGGGCGTGGCCAATCTAAGACGGCAGAGAGTTTGTCTGGATCCATCTGTAGTCCCTGGCCAGAGACCAAATATCCTAGAAAAGGAAGAGATTGGCATTCAAACAGACATTTCTCAATTTTGGCATAGAGTTGATTGTCACGAAGTCTCTGAAGAACCATACGGACATGCTGGCGGTGTTCTTCTAGATTGGCAGAAAAAATTAGGATATCGTCCAGATATACAACAACACAGGAGTATAACAGATCACGAAAAATTTCATTGACAAAGTCTTGGAAGACGGCAGGGGCGTTGCACAGGCCAAAGGGCATGACCAGATACTCAAAGTGTCCATCTCTGGTGTTAAATGCCGTTTTCCACTCATCCCCCTCTCTGATGCGGATGAGGTTATAGGCGCCTCTTAAGTCCAATTTAGTAAAGATGTGGGCACCTTGGAGGCGATCAAAGAGTTCAGAGATGAGGGGTAAGGGGTAGCGGTTCTTAACCGTGATTTTATTAAGACCACGGTAGTCAATGCAAGGACGTAGGGAGCCATCTTTTTTGGACACAAAGAAAAATCCGGCTCCGGCAGGAGAGGAGGATTTACGGATAAAGCCCTTTTTTAGATTCTCCTGGACGTATTCAGACATGGCAAGAGTCTCTGGGGCAGAGAGAGGATAAATTCTGCCCCGGGGTGGAGTAGTGCCCGGGAGGAGGTCGATAGGACAATCATAAGGCCTGTGAGGAGGTAGAGTCTCAGCTTGTTTTTTGCAGAAAACATCCGCAAAGTCCATATAGGCCTTAGGGAGACCGGTTACTGGAGGAACCACAGAGTTACGGCAAGGGTTACTGGGAACCGGTTTTAGACAGTTCTTGGAACAAGAGGACCCCCAACTCTTGATCTCCCCAGTGGACCAATCCAGGGTTGGGGAATGAAGTTGAAGCCAGGGAAGTCCAAGGAGAATTTCCGAGGTGCAATTGGGGAGGACCAAAAGTTCAATCCTCTCGTGATGAGATCCGATGCTCATAAGAAGGGGCTCCGTGCGGAAACGTATGGTACAGTCCAATCTTTCATTATTTACACAATTGATGTAGAGGGGTCTGGCGAGACTGGTCACCGGGATGTTGAACTTGTTGACGAGAGAGGCCAAAATAAAATTTCCTGCAGATCCAGAGTCCAAGAAGGCCACAGTAGAGAAGGAGAAGGCAGAGGCAGACATCCGCACAGGCACAGTAAGACGTGGAGAAGCAGAGTAGACATCAAGGACTGTCTCACCTTTGTGCGGAGTCAGCGTACGTCTTTCCAGGCGGGGAGGACGGATAGGACAATCCCTCAGGAAGTGTTCGGTACTAGCACAGTACAGGCAGAGGTTCTCCATACGGCGTCGTGTCCTCTCTTGAGGTGTCAGGCGAGACCGGTCGACCTGCATAGCCTCCACGGCGGGAGGCACAGGAACAGATTGCAGGGGACCAGAGGAGAGAGGAGCCGAGGAGAAGAAACGCCTCGTGCGAACAGAGTCCATATCTTGGCGGAGTTCCTGACGCCTTTCGGAAAAACGCATGTCAATGCGAGTGGCTAGGTGAATAAGTTCATGTAGATTAGCAGGAATTTCTCGTGCGGCCAGAACATCTTTAATGTTGCTGGATAGGCCTTTTTTGAAGGTCGCGCAGAGGGCCTCATTATTCCAGGACAATTCTGAAGCAAGAGTACGGAATTGTACGGCATACTCGCCAACGGAAGAATTACCCTGGACCAGGTTCAACAGGGCAGTCTCAGCAGAAGAGGCTCGGGCAGGTTCCTCAAAGACACTTCGGATTTCCGAGAAGAAGGAGTGTACAGAGGCAGTGACGGGGTCATTGCGGTCCCAGAGCGGTGTGGCCCATGACAGGGCTTTTCCGGACAGAAGGCTGACTACGAAAGCCACCTTAGACCTTTCAGTGGGAAACAGGTCCGACATCATCTCCAGATGCAGGGAACATTGGGAAAGAAAGCCACGGCAAAACTTAGAGTCCCCATCAAATTTATCCGGCAAGGATAGGCGTAGCCCAGGGGCGGCCACTCGCTGCGGAGGAGGTGCAGGAGCTGGCGGAGGAGATGACTGCTGAAGCTGTGGTAGTAACTGTTGTAGCATAATGGTCAGTTGAGACAGCTGTTGGCCTTGTTGCGCTATCTGTTGTGACTGCTGGGCGACCACCGTGGTGAGGTCAGCGACAACTGGCAGAGGAACTTCAGCGGGATCCATGGCCGGATCTACTGTCACGATGCCGGCTGGCAGGTAGTGGATCCTCTGTGCCAGAGAGGGATTGGCGTGGACCGTGCTAGTGGACCGGTTCTAAGCCACTACTGGTTTTCACCAGAGCCCGCCGCAAAGCGGGATGGTCTTGCTGCGGCGGTAGTGACCAGGTCGTATCCACTAGCAACGGCTCACCTCTCTGGCTGCTGAAGATAGGCGCGGTACAAGGGAGTAGGCAGAAGCAAGGTCGGACGTAGCAGAAGGTCGGGGCAGGCAGCAAGGATCGTAGTCAGGGGCAACGGCAGAAGGTCTGGAACACAGGCTAGGAACACACAAGGAACGCTTTCACTGGCACAATGGCAACAAGATCCGGCAAGGGAGTGCAGGGGAAGTGAGGTGATATAGGGAAGTGCACAGGTGAACACACTAATTGGAACCACTGCGCCAATCAGCGGCGCAGTGGCCCTTTAAATCGCAGAGACCCGGCGCGCGCGCCGGGACAGAACAGACGGGGAGCGAGTCAGGTACGGGAGCCGGGGTGCGCATCGCGAGCGGGCGCTACCCGCATCGCGAATCGCATCCCGGCTGGCAGCGGAATCGCAGCGCCCCGGGTCAGAGGATGTGACCGGAGCGCTGCAGCGGGGAGAGTGAAGCGAGCGCTCCGGGGAGGAGCGGGGACCCGGAGCGCTCGGCGTAACATGAGCATTGTAGTTCGCCCATAGTGCACTTCAGGTCAACTTATGGGGTACGTCCATACTCAGAAGAGAAGGGGTTACAAATATTGGGGGGTATTTCCTGCTATTAACCCTTGGAAAAATTAGAAATTTGGGGGGAAACACACATTTTAGTGAAAAAAAATAATTTTTTTTTTACATATGCAAAAGTCGTGAAACACCTGTGGGGTATTAAGGCTCACTTTATTCCTTGTTATGTTCCTCAAGGGGTCTAGTTTCCAAAATGGTATGCCATGTGAGGGTTTTTTGCTGTTCTGGCACCATAGGGGCTTCCTAAATGCAACATGCCCCCCAAAAACCATTTCAGAAAAACGTACTCTCCAAAATCCCCTTATCGCTCTTTCCCTTCTGAGCCCTCTACTGCGCCCGCCGAACACTTTACATAGACATATGAGGTATGTGCTTACTCGAGAGAAACCAGGCTACAAATATAAGTATACATTTTCTCCTTTTACCCCTTGTAAAAATTCAAAAATTGGGTTTACAAGAACATGCGAGTGTAAAAAATGAAGATTGTGAATTTTCTCCTTCACTTTGCTTCTATTCCTGTGAAACACCTAAAGGGTTAAAATGATGACTGAATGTCATTTTGAATACTTTGGGGGTGCAGTTTTTATAATGGGGTATTTCTAATATGAAGACCCTTCAAATCCACTTCAAACCTGAACTGGTCCCTGAAAAATAGTGAGTTTGAAAATTTTGTGAAAAATTGGAAAATTTCTGCTGAACTTTGAAGCCTCTGGTGTCTTCCAAAAGTAAAAACTCGTCACTTTTATGATGCAGACATAAAGTAGACTTATTGTATATGTGAATAAAAATGTTTTTTATTTGTAATATACATTTTCCTTACAAGCAGAGAGCTTCAAAGTTAGAAAAATGCTACATTTTCAAATTTTTCATCAAATTTTAGGATTTTTCACAAGGAAAGGATGCAAGTTACCACAAAAATTTACCACCATGTTAGAGTAGAATATGTCACGAAAAAACAATCTCGGAATCAGAATGATAACTAAAAGCATTCCAAAGTTATTAATGTTTAAAGTGACAGTGGTTAGATGTGCAAAAAACGCTCTGGTCCTTAAGGCCAAAATGGGCTTGGTCCTGAAGGGGTTAAACTAGTAATTGGGTATCATTTAAATCGTACAGACCTAAGAATCAAATTGGAAAAATTGCATTTTCTTTTCAGTTTCACCTCACAGATAATCATTTTTCAAATTTTACAGAATATTTTATGGAAAATGAAGAAATGAAGGATTTCATTAACAAGTACAGTGGATTCTGCAAAAAACATGTCTGTGTCTATTACAAGGCGAGGAGGATAAAATAAAAAATGTAAAAAAATGAAAATTTGCTGCATCATTAAGGGGTTAAATAAAAATAAGAAAATACAAAAATAAACTATAGTGGAAATCAGGTCAAACACACAGCCAGGGGTCAGGAACCAAAGCTGGTACTCAGGAATAGCCAAAGTCAGGACACCCAAAAGTCAGAACCAGGATTAGGACCAAGAGTGGATGTCAGCCAGGCCAGGGTTATAAATGGAATCACAATCAGGAACAACAGTAACATGCCGTTAAATAGCCAGGACCCAGCAGGGAAGGGGCTGGCTGATTGAAAGGTAGCCAGGGAAATAAAGAGGTGCTCATTAATATCAGCTAAGATTTTGTTGTCTGAGAAACCAGAAGTGGAGCAAAGGAAAGGAAAGAGCCCTCACAGTACCCACCTCTAAACAAACCCTCCACATAGGGGAGCAACAGATGTGTGAAGGAATTAAGCATGAAAGGCACGAAGAAGGGCAGGAGAACGTACATCTGTAGCTGGAACCCAGGACCGTTCCTCTGCTCCATAGCCTTTCCAGAGGATTAGATACTGGAGGCCGCCCCTGGACATATGGGAGTCAAGGATACTGCAGACCTCATAATCCCACCCCGGCAAGGTGAAGTGAGGTGTAGTGATTGCATCGGATCATTTAAATCTGCGGAATGTCGCCCGTGTTTTCTGGGTGTTCATTCCGCACATTTTCAGCCATTTGAACCCGGCCTTAGTGTTCTTAGTGCCAAGAAGAAAGGAGACACATAATAAAATGGGGAGAAGAAGAAGAGAGCCCACCTAGCCTGTCCTAGAGATAAACATTTGGCCGCAGGGAGGTAAATGAAGTGTTTGTGATCCATAAGAATTAGAATAGGTCCGGTAGTACCCACAGACAAGTGCGGCCACTCCTTGAGGGACAAATGATGGCCACTGAGGAAAGTTTCCTGGTAATAAAGCTATAAGGATAAAATGGTCTCTCTGGGGTAGGAAGGTGAGACACCTATTCTGTCTCAGACGCACCGTATGAACGGGAAAGCTGGGTTGTGGTGACCCAGGATGGGAGCTGTGGTGACGGCAGCTTTCAGGGTGGAAAACGTTTGTGACCTTCGTGGAATTCACATTTCTCCAGTTTGTAATACAGAACAATCTCTCACAACGTAGCAATGCAGCTAAAGATTACAGCGCCGGAACTCTGCATATACTACACGGATGTGAGTAAGTGACCCCTCTTTGTAAAGCTGTTTACCTCACTATAACCCCGTATATTGGCTTTAGTGTGGAGAACAAGGGGTCAGATTCTCTATAAGTTACTTTGGATAAGACTGTAATGTGATTGTGGCCCCTGCGATTGATACAGGGCCTCAACTCACCAATCCCAGGGGCCCCAACTCACCAATCCCAGGGGCCTCAACTCACCAATCCCAGGGGCCTCAACTCACCAATCCCAGGGGCCTCAACTCACCAATCCCAGGGGCCTCAACTCACCAATCCCAGGGGCCTCAACTCACCAATCCCAGGGGCCTCAACTCACCAATCCCAGGGGCCTCAACTCACCAATCCCAGGAGCCCCAACTCACCAATCCCAGGGGCCTCAACTCACCAATCCCAGGGGCCTCAACTCACCAATCCCAGGGGCCCCAACTCACCAATCCCAGGGGCCTCAACTCACCAATCCCGGGGGCCTCAACTCACCAATCCCAGGGAACTAAATTACTATGTGTAATGTACATGTAGCTGGGCTGTATGTGTACACAGTAGAGCTGTATATGTGTAATGTGCATGTAGCTGAGCTGTATGTGTACACAGTAGAGCTGTATATGTGTAATGTACATGTAGCTGAGCTGTATGTGTACACAGTAGGGCTGTATATGTGTAATGTACATGTAGCTGAGCTGTATGTGTACACAGTAGAGCTGTATATGTGTAATGTACATGTAGCTGAGCTGTATGTGTACACAGTAGAGCTGTATATGTGTAATGTACATGTAGTTGAGCTGTATGTGTACACAGTAGAGCTGTATATGTGTAATGTACATGTAGCTGAGCTGTATGTGTACACAGTAGAGCTGTATATGTGTAATGTGCATGTAGCTGAGCTGTATGTGTACACAGTAGAGCTGTATATGTGTAATATACATGTAGCTGAGCTGTATGTGTACACAGTAGTGCTGTATATGTGTAATGTACATGTAGCTATGCTGTATGTGTACACAGTAGAGCTGTATATGTGTAATGTACATGTAGCTGAGCTGTATGTGTACACAGTAGAGCTGTATATGTGTAATGTAGCTGAGCTGTATGTGTACACAGTAGAGCTGTATATGTGTAATGTACATGTAGCTGAGCTGTATGTGTACACAGTAGAGCTGTATATGTGTAATGTACATGTAGGTGAGCTGTATGTGTACACAGTAGAGCTGTATATGTGTAATGTGCATGTAGCTGAGCTGTATGTGTACACAGTAGAGCTGTATATGTGTAATGTACATGTAGCTGAGCTGTATGTGTACACAGTAGAGCTGTATATGTGTAATGTACATGTAGCTGAGCTGTATGTGTACACAGTAGAGCTGTATATGTGTAATGTGCATGTAGCTGAGCTGTATGTGTACACAGTAGAGCTGTATATGTGTAATGTGCATGTAGCTGAGCTGTATGTGTACACAGTAGAGTTGTATATGTGTAATGTGCATGTAGCTGAGCTGTATGTGTACACAGTAGAGCTGTATATGTGTAATGTACATGTAGCTGAGCTGTATGTGTACACAGTAGAGCTGTATATGTGTAATGTGCATGTAGCTGAGCTGTATGTGTACACAGTAGAGCTGTATATGTGTAATGTGCATGTAGCTGAGCTGTATGTGTACACAGCAGAGCTGTATATGTGTGATGTGCATGTAGCTGAGCTGTATGTGTACACAGCAGAGCTGTATATGTGTAATGTACATGTAGCTGAGCTGTATGTGTACACAGTAGAGCTGTATATGTGTAATGTACATGTAGCTGAGCTGTATGTGTACACAGTAGAGCTGTATATGTGTAATGTACATGTAGCTGAGCTGTATGTGTACACAGTAGAGCTGTATATGTGTAATGTGCATGTAGCTGAGCTGTATGTGTACACAGTAGAGCTGTATATGTGTAATGTGCATGTAGTTGAGCTGTATGTGTACACAGTAGTGCTGTATATGTGTAATGTACATGTAGCTGAGCTGTATGTGTACACAGTAGAGCTGTATATGTGTAATGTACATGTAGCTGAGCTGTATGTGTACACAGTAGTGCTGTATATGTGTAATGTACATGTAGCTGAGCTGTATGTGTACACAGTAGTGCTGTATATGTGTAATGTACATGTAGCTGAGCTGTATGTGTACACAGTAGAGCTGTATATGTGTAATGTGCATGTAGCTGAGCTGTATGTGTACACAGTAGAGCTGTATATGTGTAATGTGCATGTAGCTGAGCTGTATGTGTACACAGTAGAGCTGTATATGTGTAATGTGCATGTAGCTGAGCTGTATGTGTACACAGTAGAGCTGTATATGTGTAATGTGCATGTAGCTGAGCTGTATGTGTACACAGTAGAGCTGTATATGTGTAATGTGCATGTAGCTGAGCTGTATGTGTACACAGTAGAGCTGTATATGTGTAATGTACATGTAGCTGAGCTGTATGTGTACACAGCAGAGCTGTATATGTGTAATGTGCATGTAGCTGAGCTGTATGTGTACACAGCAGAGCCGTATATGTGTAATGTACATGTAGCTGAGCTGTATGTGTACACAGTAGAGCTGTATATGTGTAATGTACATGTAGCTGAGCTGTATGTGTACACAGTAGAGCTGTATATGTGTAATGTACATGTAGCTGAGCTGTATGTGTACACAGTAGAGCTGTATATGTGTAATGTACATGTAGCTGAGCTGTATGTGTACACAGTAGAGCTGTATATGTGTAATGTACATGTAGCTGAGCTGTATGTGTACACAGTAGAGCTGTATATGTGTAATGTACATGTAGCTGAGCTGTATGTGTACACAGTAGAGCTGTATATGTGTAATGTACATGTAGCTGAGCTGTATGTGTACACAGTAGAGCTGTATATATGTAATGTACATGTAGCTGAGCTGTATGTGTACACAGTAGAGCTGTATATGTGTAATGTGCATGTAGCTGAACTGTATGTGTACACAGTAGAGCTGTATATGTGTAATGTACATGTAGCTGAGCTGTATGTGTACACAGTAGTGCTGTATATGTGTAATGTACATGTAGCTGA
Organism: Hyla sarda; assembly: GCF_029499605.1. NCBI lineage: Eukaryota > Metazoa > Chordata > Amphibia > Anura > Hylidae > Hyla > Hyla sarda. The sequence continues at coordinate 180,004 of NW_026607572.1, forward strand.
GCTGTATGTGTACACAGCAGAGCTTTATATGTGTAATGTACATGTAGCTGAGCTGTATGTGTACACAGTAGAGCTGTATATGTGTAATGTACATGTAGCTGAGCTGTATGTGTACACAGTAGTGCTGTATATGTGTAATGTACATGTAGCTGAGCTGTATGTGTATACAGTAGAGCTGTATATGTGTAATGTACATGTAGCTGAGCTGTATGTGTACACAGTAGAGCTGTATATGTGTAATGTACATGTAGCTGAGCTGTATGTGTACACAGTAGAGCTGTATATGTGTAATGTACATGTAGCTGAGCTGTATGTGTACACAGTAGTGCTGTATATGTGTAATGTACATGTAGCTGAGCTGTATGTGTACACAGTAGAGCTGTATATGTGTAATGTACATGTAGCTGAGCTGTATGTGTACACAGTAGTGCTGTATATGTGTAATGTACATGTAGCTGAGCTGTATGTGTACACAGTAGAGCTGTATATGTGTAATGTACATGTAGCTGAGCTGTATGTGTACACAGTAGAGCTGTATATGTGTAATGAGCATGTAGCTGAGCTGTATGTGTACACAGTAGAGCTGTATATGTGTAATGTACATGTAGCTGAGCTGTATTTGTACACAGTAGAGCTGTATATGTGTAATGTACATGTAGCTGAGCTGTATGTGTACACAGTAGAGCTGTATATGTGTAATGTACATGTAGCTGAGCTGTATGTGTACACAGTAGAGCTGTATATGTGTAATGTACATGTAGCTGAGCTGTATGTGTACACAGTAGAGCTGTATATGTGTAATGTAGCTGAGCTGTATGTGTACACAGTAGAGCTGTATATGTGTAATGTACATGTAGCTGAGCTGTATGTGTACACAGTAGAGCTGTATATGTGTAATGTACATGTAGTTGAGCTGTATGTGTACACAGTAGTGCTGTATATGTGTAATGTGCATGTAGCTGAGCTGTATGTGTACACAGTAGAGCTGTATATGTTTAATGTGTATGTAGCTGCGCTGTATGTGTACACAGTAGAGCTGTATATGTGTAATGTGCATGTAGCTGAGCTGTATGTGTACACAGTAGAGCTGTATATGTGTAATGTACATGTAGCTGAGCTGTATGTGTACACAGTAGAGCTGTATATGTGTAATGTGCATGTAGCTGAGCTGTATGTGTACACAGTAGAGCTGTATATGTGTAATGTACATGTAGCTGAGCTGTATGTGTACACAGTAGAGCTGTATATGTGTAATGTACATGTAGCTGAGCTGTATGTGTACACAGTAGTGCTGTATATGTGTAATGTGCATGTAGCTGAGCTGTATGTGTACACAGTAGAGCTGTATATGTGTAATGTACATGTAGCTGAGCTGTATGTGTACACAGTAGAGCTGTATATGTGTAATGTACATGTAGCTGAGCTGTATGTGTACACAGTAGAGCTGTATATGTGTAATGTACATGTAGCTGAGCTGTATGTGTACACAGTAGTGCTGTATATGTGTAATGTACATGTAGCTGAGCTGTATGTGTACACAGTAGAGCTGTATATGTGTAATGTACATGTAGCTGAGCTGTATGTGTACACAGTAGAGCTGTATATGTGTAATGTGCATGTAGCTGAGCTGTATGTGTACACAGTAGAGCTGTATATGTGTAATGTACATGTAGCTGAGCTGTATGTGTACACATTAGAGCTGTATATGTGTAATGTAGCTGAGCTGTATGTGTACACAGTAGAGCTGTATATGTGTAATGTACATGTAGCTGAGCTGTATGTGTACACAGTAGAGCTGTATATGTGTAATGTACATGTAGCTGAGCTGTATGTGTACACAGTAGAGCTGTATATGTGTAATGTACATGTAGCTGAGCTGTATGTGTACACAGTAGTGCTGTATATGTGTAATGTGCATGTAGCTGAGCTGTATGTGTACACAGTAGAGTTGTATGTGTGTAATGTACATGTAGCTGAGCTGTATGTGTACACAGTAGAGCTGTATATGTGTAATGTACATGTAGCTGAGCTGTATGTGTACACAGTAGAGCTGTATATGTGTAATGTACATGTAGCTGAGCTGTATGTGTACACAGTAGAGCTGTATATGTGTACTGTACATGTAGCTGAGCTGTATGTGTACACAGTAGAGCTGTATATGTGTAATGTGCATGTAGCTGAGCTGTATGTGTACACAGTAGAGCTGTATATGTGTAATGTACATGTAGCTGAGCTGTATGTGTACACAGTAGAGCTGTATATGTGTAATGTACATGTAGCTGAGCTGTATGTGTACACAGTAGAGCTGTATATGTGTAATGTGCATGTAGCTGAGCTGTATGTGTACACAGTAGAGCTGTATATGTGTAATGTACATGTAGCTGAGCTGTATGTGTACACAGTAGGGCTGTATATGTGTAATGTACATGTAGCTGAGCTGTATGTGTACACAGTAGAGCTGTATATGTGTAATGTGCATGTAGCTGAGCTGTATGTGTACACAGTAGAGCTGTATATGTGTAATGTGCATGTAGCTGAGCTGTATGTGTACACAGTAGAGCTGTATATGTGTAATGTGCATGTAGCTGAGCTGTATGTGTACACAGTAGAGCTGTATATGTGTAATGTGCATGTAGCTGAGCTGTATGTGTACACAGTAGAGCTGTATATGTGTAATGTGCATGTAGCTGAGCTGTATGTGTACACAGTAGAGCTGTATATGTGTAATGTGCATGTAGCTGAGCTGTATGTGTACACAGTAGAGCTGTATATGTGTAATGTACATGTAGCTGAGCTGTATGTGTACACAGTAGAGCTGTATATGTGTAATGTACATGTAGCTGAGCTGTATGTGTACACAGTAGAGCTGTATATGTGTAATGTACATGTAGCTGAGCTGTATGTGTACACAGTAGAGCTGTATATGTGTAATGTTATGTACATGTAGCTGAGCTGTATGTGTACACAGTAGAGCTGTATATGTGTAATGTAGCTGAGCTGTATGTGTACACAGTAGAGCTGTATATGTGTAATGTACATGTAGCTGAGCTGTATGTGTACACAGTAGAGCTGTATATGTGTAATGTACATGTAGCTGAGCTGTATGTGTACACAGCAGAGCTGTATATGTGTAATGTGCATGTAGCTGAGCTGTATGTGTACACAGCAGAGCTGTATATGTGTAATGTACATGTAGCTGAGCTGTATGTGTACACAGCAGAGCTTTATATGTGTAATGTACATGTAGCTGAGCTGTATGTGTACACAGCAGAGCTGTATATGTGTAATGTACATGTAGCTGAGCTGTATGTGTACACAGTAGTGCTGTATATGTGTAATGTACATGTAGCTGAGCTGTATGTGTACACAGTAGAGCTGTATATGTGTAATGTACATGTAGCTGAGCTGTATGTGTACACAGTAGAGCTGTATATGTGTAATGTACATGTAGCTGAGCTGTATGTGTACACAGTAGAGCTGTATATGTGTAATGTACATGTAGCTGAGCTGTATGTGTACACAGTAGAGCTGTATATGTGTAATGTACATGTAGCTGAGCTGTATGTGTACACAGTAGAGCTGTATATGTGTAATGTACATGTAGCTGAGCTGTATGTGTACACAGTAGAGCTGTATATGTGTAATGTACATGTAGCTGAGCTGTATGTGTACACAGTAGAGATGTATATGTGTAATGTACATGTAGCTGAGCTGTATGTGTACAGTAGAGCTGTATATGTGTAATGTACATGTAGCTGAGCTGTATGTGTACACAGTAGAGCTGTATATGTGTAATGTACATGTAGCTGAGCTGTATGTGTACAGTAGAGCTGTATATGTGTAATGCACATGTAGCTGAGCTGTATGTGTACACAGTAGAGCTGTATATGTGTAATGTGCATGTAGCTGAGCTGTATGTGTACAAAGTAGAGCTGTATATGTGTAATGTACATGTAGCTGAGCTGTATGTGTACACAGTAGAGCTGTATATGTGTAATGTGCATGTAGCTGAGCTGTATGTGTACACAGTAGAGCTGTATATGTGTAATGTACATGTAGCTGAGCTGTATGTGTACACAGTAGAGCTGTATATGTGTAATGTGCATGTAGCTGGGCTGTATGTGTACACAGTAGAGCTGTATATGTGTAATGTGCATGTAGCTGAGCTGTATATGTACACAGTAGAGCTTTATATGTGTAATGTGCATGTAGCTGAGCTGTATATGTACACAGTAGAGCTGTATATGTGTAATGTACATGTAGCTGAGCTGTATGTGTACACAGTAGAGCTGTATATGTGTAATGTACATGTAGCTGAGCTGTATATGTACACAGTAGAGCTGTATATGTGTAATGTACATGTAGCTGAGCTGTATGTGTACACAGTAGAGCTGTATATGTGTAATGTACATGTAGCTGAGCTGTATGTGTACACAGTAGAGCTGTATATGTGTAATGTACATGTAGCTGAGCTGTATGTATACACAGTAGAGCTGTATATGTGTAATGTACATGTAGCTGAGCTGTATGTATACACAGTAGAGCTGTATATGTGTAATGTACATGTAGTTGAGCTGTATGACATGACATAGCTGGATAAGTTTCAAAATAAAACTTTTATTAACAATTGGTAACAAGTTTGGAGATGCAGTATATGATATATGTATAAACGTCAGATATCCTATGTACATGGATAATATATAGATGTGTTATCTGCATCATTTATTGCTCTGAATTGGCTTCTCTCCTGTGTTAATTCTTTGATGCTGAAGAAGAGCTGATTTCCAAGTAAAACATTTTCCACATTCTGAGCATGAAAATGGTTTCTCTCTTGTGTGAGTTCTTTGATGACTAATAAGTTTGGTTTCCAAGTATCACATTTCCCACATTCTGAACATAAAGATGGCTTCTCCACTGTGTGAGATTTTTCATGTTCAACGAGACTTGATCTGTAAGTAAAACTTTTTCCACATGCTGAGCATGAAAATGGTTTCTCCCCTGTTTGAGTTCAATGATGTTGAACAAAACTTGATTTCCCACATTCTGAACATGAAAACAGAAGAGAAGCCATTTTTAAATCAAGTCATTTTGTACATCAAAGAACTCAGAAATCGGTAAAACATTTCCCACATTCTGAGCATGTATATTGTTTCTTTCTTGTGTGAGCTTCTCAATGTCCAACAGCTCTTCTGTGACCTTATTTTTTTTCTTAACATCCTGTGATAATAAGAAGACAGGACCAAGGTTTAATGTATAATATTCTAGTACCTGGTGACATAAATACAGATGTGTTATTTGGATTCTATTTGCATTTTGCGTAACAGACATTTCTGTAGGTGTATAACAAGATGTGCTTTCCGAGTAAGACATTTCCCACATTCTGAACATGGAAAGGGCTTCTCACCTGTGTGAGTTATTTGATGTGCAACAAGATGTGCTTGCTGAGTAAAACATTTCCCACATTGTGAACATACAAATGGCTTCTCTCTTGTGTGACTTCTCTTATGTCTAACAAGATCTGATTTAGCAGTAAAACATTTCTCACATTCTGAACATGAAAATGGCTTCTCTCCTGTATGAGTTCTCTGATGTACTACAAGACTTGATTTCTGAGTAAAACATTTCCCACATTCTGAGCATGAATATGTTTTCTTTCCTGTATGAGCTCGTTGATGTCCAACACCCCTTCTGTGACCTTTCTGTGATGACTGAGAAGACAGGACCTGTATATAAGGATGAGATGACAGATCTTGGCTGTGAAGGGCTGAGGGTGTATCTGGGATAATGGAATGTTCTTCATATGTATCTTGTGTGATATCATCATCTGCTTTATAATCTGAAGATATAAGATTCTCCTCTGATCTCCTGCTACAAGAATCTGCAGAGAATAACACAGATTTTATTATCAGTATTAACCCCTTAACAACCCAGTGCATTTTTGCATTTCTAAGCAATAGTACTTTGTAAATCCATCTTTCATTTTTAAGTAAGATTTACTGCAAAACTGAAGAAAGATATTTGCTATGATAGCGGAGCAGCCATACAACGGTGGTGTCAAACTGTGGCCCTTCAGATGTTGCAAAACTTCAACTCCCTGCATGCCTGGACACCAAAGGTCTGTCTGCCTCCTCAAGAGGATGCACACTGTCCCTGAAATGTAAATCAAGGTTTTTCTCTCATGGTATTCCTTAGTGCAGTCATCTTCAAACTGTGGCCCTCCAAATGTTGCAAAACTTCAACTTCCAGCATGCCCGGGAGATGAAGTTTTGCAACATCTGGAGGGCCACAGTTTGACACCACTGCCTTACAAGAAGCAGGGACACCAGTCTTTGACAATCATGTGGACACAGCCTCAGGGAAAATCACTGCTATGGGGCCCGGTCAGGGACCAAATGACCGTGTACCCCCCAATCCACCTGACCCCGCAGGTTATAATGGAGCAGTCATCCAAACCGCCCCTTTATAATCCTCATACCAGCCAGAGAATTCAGGCAAAGGATAGGGCAGTGGTTCTCCCCCAGGGGTACTTAGCAGTTCTCCAGGGGGTACTTGAAAAAAACTCAGTAATGGCAGCCACAGCCACTGGTTACTGGTCTGGATGACCTTGTAAGAAATGGTCGGCCGACGTCACTGCACCGAGGAGCGGAGGACAGTAAAGGGGAAGAGCGGGCACTGGGTGCTGTGGGCAGGAACTACCATCAGCTTTGTTGCTCCACTGTCCCTGCAGACCGGGGACCTACTGCTCTGAGCCATAGGAATAGGTCCCCAGACCAGAGGAGCAGTGGACACCAAAGAGGGACAGTTTGGGGGCCTACAACTATATATGGGGACAGTATGGGGGCCTACAACTATATATGGGGACAGTATGGAGGCCTACAACTATATATGGGGGCAGTATGGTGGCCTACAGCTATATATGGGGACAGTATGGGGGCCTACAACTATATATGGGGACAGTATGGGGGCCTACAACTATATATGGGGACAGTATGGTGGCCTACAACTATATATAGGGACAGTATGGAGGCCTACGACTATATATGGGGGCAGTATGGTGGCCTACAGCTATATATGGGGGCAGTATGGTGGCCTACAACTATATATGGGGACAGTATGGGGGCCTACAGCTATATATGGGGGCAGTATGGTGGCCTACAGCTATATATGGGGGCAGTATGGTGGCCTACAACTATATATGGGGGCAGTATGGGGCCTACAACTATATATGGGGACAGTATGGTGGCCTACAACTATATATGGGGGCAGTATGGGGGCCTACAGCTATATATGGGGGCAGTATGGTGGCCTACAACTATATATGGGGGCAGTATGGTGGTCTACAACTATATATGGGGACAGTATGGTGGCCTACAGCTATATATGGGGACAGTATGGTGGCCTACAACTATATATGGGGACAGTATGGTGGCCTACAGCTATATATGGGGGCAGTATGGTGGTCTACAACTATATATGGGGGCAGTATGGAGGCCTACAGCTGTATATGGGGGTAGTATGGGGGCCTACAGCTATATATGGGGACAGTATGGTGGCCTACAACTATATATGGGGACAGTATGGTGGCCTACAACTATATATGGGGGCAGTATGGTGGCCTACAACTATATATGGGGACAGTATGGTGGCCTACAACTATATATGGGGACAGTATGGATGCCTACAGCTATATATGGGGGCAGTATGGTGGCCTACAGCTATATATGGGGACAGTATGGTGGCCTACAGCTATATATGGGGGCAGTATGGTGGCCTACAACTATATATGGGGACAGTATGGGGGCCTACAACTATATATGGGGACCTACAGCTATATATGGGGGCAGTTTGGGGGCCTACAGCTATATATGGGGACAGTTTGGGGGCCTACAACTATATATGAGGACAGTATGGTGGCCTACAGCTATATATGGGGACAGTTTGGGGGCCTACAGCTATATATGGGGACAGTTTGGGGGCCTACAGCTATATATGGGGACAGTTTGGGGGCCTACAACTATATATGAGGACAGTATGGTGGCCTACAACTATATATGGGGGCAGTATGGAGGCCTACAGCTATATATGGGGACAGTATGGTGGCCTACAGCTATATATGGGGACAGTATGGTGGCCTACAGCTATATCTGGGGACAGTATGGTGGCCTACAGCTATATATAGGGACAGTATGGGGGCCTACAGCTATATATGGGGACAGTATGGTGGCCTACAGCTATATATGGGGACAGTATGGTGGCCTACAACTATATATGGGGACAGTATGGTGGCCTACAGCTATATATGGGGGCAGTATGGTGGTCTACAACTATATATGGGGGCAGTATGGAGGCCTACAGCTGTATATGGGGGTAGTATGGGGGCCTACAGCTATATATGGGGACAGTATGGTGGCCTACAACTATATATGGGGACAGTATGGTGGCCTACAACTATATATGGGGGCAGTATGGTGGCCTACAACTATATATGGGGACAGTATGGTGGCGTACAACTATATATGGGGACAGTATGGATGCCTACAGCTATATATGGGGGCAGTATGGTGGCCTACAGCTATATATGGGGACAGTATGGTGGCCTACAGCTATATATGGGGGCAGTATGGTGGCCTACAACTATATATGGGGACAGTATGGGGGCCGACAACTATATATGGGGACCTACAGCTATATATGGGGGCAGTTTGGTGGCCTACAACTATATATGGGGGCAGTATGGTGGCCTACAACTATATATGGGGACAGTATGGGGGCCTACAACTATATATGGGGACAGTATGGTGGCCTACAACTATATATGGGGGCAGTTTGGTGGCCTACAACTATATATGGGGACAGTATGGAGGCCTACAACTATATATGGGGGCAGTATGGAGGCCTACAACTATATATGGGGGCAGTATGGTGGCCTACAACTATATATGGGGGCAGTTTGGTGGCCTACAACTATATATGGGGACAGTATGGGGGCCTACAGCTATATATGGGGGCAGTATGGTGGCCTACAACTATATATGGGGACAGTATGGAGGCCTACAACTATATATGGGGGCAGTATGGAGGCCTACAACTATATATGGGGGCAGTATGGTGGCCTACAACTATATATGGGGGCAGTTTGGTGGCCTACAACTATATATGGGGACAGTATGGAGGCCTACAACTATATATGGGGGCAGTATGGAGGCCTACAGCTATATATGGGGGCAGTATGGTGGCCTACAACTATATATGGGGACAGTTTGGTGGCCTACAGCTATGTATGGGGACAGTATGGAGGCCTACAACTATATATAGGGACAGTATGGTGGCCTACAGCTATATATGGGGACAGTTTGGTGGCCTACAGCTATATATGGGGACAGTATGGAGGCCTACAACTATATATAGGGACAGTATGGTGGCCTACAACTATATATGGGGACAGTATGGGGGCCTACAACTATATATGGGGACAGTATGGGGGCCTACAACTATATATGGGGGCAGTATGGAGGCCTACAACTATATATAGGGACAGTATGGTGGCCTACAACTATATATGGGGACAGTATGGAGGCCTACAACTATATATGGGGACAGTATGGGGCCTACAACTATATATGGGGGCAGTATGGAGGCCTACAACTATATATGGGGACAGTATGGGGGCCTACAACTATATATGGGGACAGTATGGTGGCCTACAACTATATATGGGGACAGTATGGAGGCCTACAACTATATATGGGGGCAGTATGGTGGCCTACAACTATATATGGGGACAGTATGGTGGCCTACAACTATATATGGGGACAGTATGGTGGCCTACAACTATATATAGGGACAGTATGGTGGCCTACAACTATATATGGGGACAGTATGGATGCCTACAACTATATATGGGGGCAGTATGGTGGCCTACAGCTATATATGGTGACAGTATTGTGGCCTACAGCTATATATGGGGACAGTATGGTGGCCTACAACTATATATGGGGACAGTATGGTGGCCTACAACTATATATGGGGACAGTATGGTGGCCTACAGCTATATATGGGGACAGTATGGAGGCCTACAACTATATATGGGGACAGTATGGTGGCCTACAACTATATATGGGGACAGTATGGGGGCCTACAGCTATATATGGGGACAGTATGGTGGCCTACAACTATATATGGGGACAGTATGGTGGCCTACAACTATATATGGGGACAGTATGGTGGCCTACAACTATATATGGGGACAGTATGGAGGCCTACAGCTATATATGGGGACAGTATGGGGGCCTACAACTATATATAGGGACAGTATGGTGGCCTACAACTATATATAGGGACAGTATGGTGGCCTACAACTATATATGGGGACAGTATGGTGGCCTACAGCTATATATGGGGACAGTATGGGGGCCTACAGCTATATATGAGGACAGTATGGTGGCCTACAACTATATATAGGGACAGTATGGTGGCCTACAACTATATATGGGGACAGTATGGTGGCCTACAGCTATATATGGGGACAGTATGGGGGCCTACAACTATATATGGGGACAGTATGGGGGCCTACAACTATATATAGGGACAGTATGGTGGCCTACAACTATATATGGGGACAGTATGGTGGCCTACAGCTATATATGGGGACAGTATGGGGGCCTACAGCTATATATGAGGACAGTATGGTGGCCTACAACTATATATGGGGACAGTATGGGGGCCTACAGCTATATATGGGGCAGTATGGTGGCCTACAGCTATATATGGGGACAGTATGGGGGCCTACAACTATATATGGGGACTGTATGGGGGCCTACAGCTATATATGGGGCAGTATGGTGGCCTACAGCTATATATGGGGACAGTATGGGGGCCTACAACTATATATGGGGACAGTATGGTGGCCTACAACTATATATGGGGACAGTATGTGGTCTACAACTATATATGGGGACAGTATGGTGGCCTACAACTATATATGGGGACAGTATGGGGGCCTACAGCTATATATGAGGACAGTTTGGGGGCCTACAGCTATATATGGGGACAGTTTGGGGGCCTACAGCTATATATGGGGACAGTTTGGGGGCCTACAACTATATATGGGGACAGTATGGGGGCCTACAACTATATATGGGGACAGTTTTGGGGTCTACAGCTATATATGGGGACAGTATGGTGGCCTACAACTATATATGGGGACAGTATGGTGGCCTACAGCTATATATGGGACGGTATGGTGGCCTACAACTATATATGGGGACAGTATGGTGGCCTACAACTATATATGGGGACAGTATGGTGGCCTACAACTATATATGGGGACAGTATGGTGGCCTACAGCTATATATGGGGGCAGTTTGGGGGCCTACAACTATATATGGGGACAGTATGGGGGCCTACAACTATATATGGGGACAGTTTTGGGGTCTACAGCTATATATGGGGACAGTATGGTGGCCTACAACTATATATGGGGACAGTATGGTGGCCTACAGCTATATATGGGACGGTATGGTGGCCTACAACTATATATGGGGACAGTATGGTGGCCTACAACTATATATGGGGACAGTATGGTGGCCTACAACTATATATGGGGACAGTATGGTGGCCTACAGCTATATATGGGGACAGTATGGAGGCCTACAACTATATATGGGGACAGTATGGTGGCCTACAACTATATATGGGGACAGTATGGGGGCCTACAGCTATATATGGGGACAGTATGGTGGCCTACAACTATATATGGGGACAGTATGGTGGCCTACAACTATATATGGGGACAGTATGGTGGCCTACAACTATATATGGGGACAGTATGGAGGCCTACAGCTATATATGGGGACAGTATGGGGGCCTACAACTATATATAGGGACAGTATGGTGGCCTACAACTATATATAGGGACAGTATGGTGGCCTACAACTATATATGGGGACAGTATGGTGGCCTACAGCTATATATGGGGACAGTATGGGGGCCTACAGCTATATATGAGGACAGTATGGTGGCCTACAACTATATATAGGGACAGTATGGTGGCCTACAACTATATATGGGGACAGTATGGTGGCCTACAGCTATATATGGGGACAGTATGGGGGCCTACAACTATATATGGGGACAGTATGGGGGCCTACAACTATATATAGGGACAGTATGGTGGCCTACAACTATATATGGGGACAGTATGGTGGCCTACAGCTATATATGGGGACAGTATGGGGGCCTACAGCTATATATGAGGACAGTATGGTGGCCTACAACTATATATGGGGACAGTATGGGGGCCTACAGCTATATATGGGGCAGTATGGTGGCCTACAGCTATATATGGGGACAGTATGGGGGCCTACAACTATATATGGGGACTGTATGGGGGCCTACAGCTATATATGGGGCAGTATGGTGGCCTACAGCTATATATGGGGACAGTATGGGGGCCTACAACTATATATGGGGACAGTATGGTGGCCTACAACTATATATGGGGACAGTATGTGGTCTACAACTATATATGGGGACAGTATGGTGGCCTACAACTATATATGGGGACAGTATGGGGGCCTACAGCTATATATGAGGACAGTTTGGGGGCCTACAGCTATATATGGGGACAGTTTGGGGGCCTACAGCTATATATGGGGACAGTTTGGGGGCCTACAACTATATATGGGGACAGTATGGGGGCCTACAACTATATATGGGGACAGTTTTGGGGTCTACAGCTATATATGGGGACAGTATGGTGGCCTACAACTATATATGGGGACAGTATGGTGGCCTACAGCTATATATGGGACGGTATGGTGGCCTACAACTATATATGGGGACAGTATGGTGGCCTACAACTATATATGGGGACAGTATGGTGGCCTACAACTATATATGGGGACAGTATGGTGGCCTACAGCTATATATGGGGGCAGTTTGGGGGCCTACAACTATATATGGGGACAGTATGGGGGCCTACAACTATATATGGGGACAGTTTTGGGGTCTACAGCTATATATGGGGACAGTATGGTGGCCTACAACTATATATGGGGACAGTATGGTGGCCTACAGCTATATATGGGACGGTATGGTGGCCTACAACTATATATGGGGACAGTATGGTGGCCTACAACTATATATGGGGACAGTATGGTGGCCTACAACTATATATGGGGACAGTATGGTGGCCTACAGCTATATATGGGGGCAGTTTGGGGGCCTACAGCTATATATGGGGACAGTTTGGGGGCCTACAGCTATATATGGGGACAGTTTGGGGGCCTACAACTATATATGAGGACAGTATGGTGGCCTACAGCTATATATGGGGGCAGTATGGAGGCCTACAGCTATATATGGGGACAGTATGGTGGCCTACAGCTATATATGGGGACAGTATGGTGGCCTACAGCTATATCTGGGGACAGTATGGTGGCCTACAGCTATATATGGGGACAGTATGGTGGCCTACAACTATATATGGGGACAGTATGGTGGCCTACAACTATATATGGGGACAGTATGGAGGCCTACAACTATATATGGGGACAGTATGGAGGCCTACAACTATATATGGGGGCAGTATGGTGGCCTACAACTATATAAGGGGACAGTATGGAGGCCTACAACTATATATGGGGGCAGTATGGTGGCCTACAGCTATATATGGGGACAGTATGGTGGCCTACAACTATATATGTGGGCAGTATGGTGGCCTACAACTATATATGGAGACAGTATGGGGGCCTACAACTATATATGGGGACAGTATGGTGGCCTACAACTATATATGGGGACAGTATGGTGGCCTACAACTATATATGGGGACAGTATGGTGGCCTACAACTATATATGGGGGCAGTATGGTGGCCTACAGCTATATATGGGGACAGTACGGTGGCCTACAACTATATATGGGGACAGTATGGTGGCCTACAACTATATATGGGGACAGTATGGTGGCCTACAGCTATATATGGGGACAGTATGGTGGCCTACAGCTATATATGGGGACAGTATGATGGCCTACAACTATATATGGGGACAGTATGGGGGCCTACAGCTATATATGGGGCAGTATGGTGGCCTACAACTATATATGGGGACAGTATGGTGGCCTACAACTATATATGGGGACAGTATGGTGGCCTACAACTATATATGGGGACAGTATGGTGGCCTACAACTATATATGGGGACAGTATGGTGGCCTACAGCTATATATGGGGACAGTATGGTGGCCTACAGCTATATATGGGGACAGTATGGTGGCCTACAACTATATATAGGGACAGTATGGTGGCCTACAACTATATATGGGGGCAGTATGGAGGCCTACAACTATATATGGGGACAGTATGGTGGCCTACAACTATATATGGGGACAGTTTGGGGGCCTACAGCTATATATGGGGGCAGTATGGTGGCCTACAGCTATATATGGGGACAGTATGGTGGCCTACAACTATATATGGGGACAGTATGGTGGCCTACAGCTATATATGGGGCAGTATGGTGGCCTACAGCTATATATGGGGACAGTATGGGGGCCTACAACTATATATGGGGACAGTATGGTGGCCTACAACTATATATGGGGACAGTATGTGGCCTACAACTATATATGGGGACAGTATGGTGGCCTACAGCTATATATGAGGACAGTATGGTGGCCTACAACTATATATGGGGGCAGTTAGGGGGCCTACAGCTATATATGGGGACAGTATGGGGGCCTACAGCTATATATGGGGACAGTGTGGAGGCCTACAACTATATATGGGGACAGTATGGGGGCCTACAACTATATATAGGGACAGTTTGGGGGCCTACAGCTATATATGGGGACAGTTTGGGGGCCTACAGCTATATATGGGGACAGTTTGGGGGCCTACAGCTATATATGGGGACAGTTTGGGGGCCTACAACTATATATGGGGACAGTATGGGGGCCTACAACTATATATGGGGACAGTTTTGGGGTCTACAGCTATATATGGGGACAGTATGGTGGCCTACAACTATATATGGGGACAGTATGGTGGCCTACAGCTATATATGGGACGGTATGGTGGCCTACAACTATATATGGGGACAGTATGGTGGCCTACAACTATATATGGGGACAGTATGGTGGCCTACAACTATATATGGGGACAGTATAGTGGCCTACAGCTATATATGGGGGCAGTTTGGGGGCCTACAACTATATATGGGGACAGTATGGGGGCCTACAACTATATATGGGGACAGTTTTGGGGTCTACAGCTATATATGGGGACAGTATGGTGGCCTACAACTATATATGGGGACAGTATGGTGGCCTACAGCTATATATGGGACGGTATGGTGGCCTACAACTATATATGGGGACAGTATGGTGGCCTACAACTATATATGGGGACAGTATGGTGGCCTACAACTATATATGGGGACAGTATGGTGGCCTACAGCTATATATGGGGGCAGTTTGGGGGCCTACAGCTATATATGGGGACAGTTTGGGGGCCTACAGCTATATATGGGGACAGTTTGGGGGCCTACAACTATATATGAGGACAGTATGGTGGCCTACAGCTATATATGGGGGCAGTATGGAGGCCTACAGCTATATATGGGGACAGTATGGTGGCCTACAGCTATATATGGGGACAGTATGGTGGCCTACAGCTATATCTGGGGACAGTATGGTGGCCTACAGCTATATATGGGGACAGTATGGTGGCCTACAACTATATATGGGGACAGTATGGTGGCCTACAACTATATATGGGGACAGTATGGAGGCCTACAACTATATATGGGGACAGTATGGAGGCCTACAACTATATATGGGGGCAGTATGGTGGCCTACAACTATATATGGAGACAGTATGGGGGCCTACAACTATATATGGGGACAGTATGGTGGCCTACAACTATATATGGGGACAGTATGGTGGCCTACAACTATATATGGGGACAGTATGGTGGCCTACAACTATATATGGGGACAGTATGGATGCCTACAACTATATATGGGGGCAGTATGGTGGCCTACAGCTATATATGGGGACAGTACGGTGGCCTACAACTATATATGGGGACAGTATGGTGGCCTACAACTATATATGGGGACAGTATGGTGGCCTACAGCTATATATGGGGACAGTATGGTGGCCTACAGCTATATATGGGGACAGTATGATGGCCTACAACTATATATGGGGACAGTATGGTGGCCTACAGCTATATATGGGGACAGTATGGTGGCCTACAGCTATATATGGGGGCAGTATGGTGGCCTACAACTATATATGGGGACAGTACGGTGGCCTACAGCTATATATGGGGACAGTACGGTGGCCTACAACTATATATGGGGACAGTATGGTGGCCTACAACTATATATGGGGACAGTATGGTGGCCTACAGCTATATATGGGGACAGTATGGTGGCCTACAGCTATATATGGGGACAGTATGGTGGCCTACAACTATATATAGGGACAGTATGGTGGCCTACAACTATATATGGGGGCAGTATGGAGGCCTACAACTATATATGGGGACAGTATGGTGGCCTACAGCTATATATGGGGACAGTTTGGGGGCCTACAGCTATATATGAGGACAGTATGGTGGCCTACAACTATATATGGGGACAGTATGGGGGCCTACAGCTATATATGGGGCAGTATGGTGGCCTACAGCTATATATGGGGACAGTATGGTGGCCTACAACTATATATGGGGACAGTATGGAGGCCTACAGCTATATATGGGGACAGTATGGGGGCCTACAACTATATATGGGGACTGTATGGAGGCCTACAGCTATATATGGGGACAGTATGGGGGCCTACAACTATATATGGGGACTGTATGGGGGCCTACAGCTATATATGGGGCAGTATGGTGGCCTACAGCTATATATGGGGACAGTATGGGGGCCTACAACTATATATGGGGACAGTATGGGGGCCTACAACTATATATGGGGACAGTATGTGTCCTACAGCTATATATGGGGGCAGTATGGTGGCCTACAGCTATATATGGGGACAGTATGGTGGCCTACAACTATATATGAGGACAGTATGGTGGCCTACAACTATATATGGGGGCAGTTAGGGGGCCTACAGCTATATATGGGGACAGTGTGGAGGCCTACAACTATATATGGGGACAGTGTGGAGGCCTACAACTATATATGGGGACAGTTTGGGGGCCTACAGCTGTATATGGGGACAGTTTGGGGGCCTACAACTATATATGGGGACAGTATGGTGGCCTACAACTATATATGGGGACAGTTTTGGGGTCTACAGCTATATATGGGGACAGTATGGTGGCCTACAACTATATATGGGGACAGTATGGTGGCCTACAGCTATATATGGGACGGTATGGTGGCCTACAACTATATATGGGGGCAGTATGGTGGCCTACAGCTATATATGGGGACAGTATGGTGGCCTACAACTATATATGGGGACAGTATGGTGGCCTACAACTATATATGGGGACAGTATGGTGGCCTACAGCTATATATGGGGGCAGTTTGGGGGCCTACAGCTATATATGGGGACAGTTTGGGGGCCTACAGCTATATATGGGGACAGTTTGGGGGCCTACAGCTATATATGGGGACAGTTTGGGGGCCTACAACTATATATGAGGACAGTATGGTGGCCTACAGCTATATATGGGGGCAGTATGGAGGCCTACAGCTATATATGGGGACAGTATGGTGGCCTACAGCTATATATGGGGACAGTATGGTGGCCTACAGCTATATCTGGGGACAGTATGGTGGCCTACAGCTATATATAGGGACAGTATGGGGGCCTACAGCTATATATGGGGACAGTATGGTGGCCTACAACTATATATGGGGACAGTATGGTGGCCTACAGCTATATATGGGGACAGTATGGTGGCCTACAGCTATATATAGGGACAGTATGGGGGCCTACAGCTATATATGGGGACAGTATGGGGGCCTACAGCTATATATGGGGACAGTATGGTGGCCTACAGCTATATATGGGGACAGTATGGGGGCCTACAACTATATATGGGGACAGTATGGGGGCCTACAACTATATATGGGGATAGTATGGGGGCCTACAACTATATATGGGGACAGTATGGTGGCCTACAACTATATATGGGAACAGTATGGGGCCTACAACTATATATGGGGACAGTATGGGGGCCTACAACTATATATGGGGACAGTATGGTGGCCTACAACTATATATGGGGACAGTATGGGGGCCTACAGCTATATATGGGGACAGTATGGGGACCTACAACTATATATGGGGACAGTATGGTGGCCTACAACTATATATGGGGACAGTATGGGGGCCTACAACTATATATGGGGACAGTATGGAGGCCTACAGCTATATATGGGGACAGTATGGTGGCCTACAACTATATATGGGGACAGTATGGGGGCCTACAGCTATATATGGGGACAGTATGGGGGCCTACAACTATATATGGGGGCAGTATGGTGGCCTACAGCTATATATGGGGACAGTATGGTGGCCTACAACTATATATGGGAACAGTATGGGGCCTACAACTATATATGGGGACAGTATGGGGGCCTACAACTATATATGGGGACAGTATGGTGGCCTACAACTATATATGGGGACAGTATGGTGGCCTACAGCTATATATGGGGACAGTATGGGGGCCTACAGCTATATATGGGGACAGTATGGGGACCTACAACTATATATGGGGACAGTATGGTGGCCTACAACTATATATGGGGACAGTATGGGGGCCTACAACTATATATGGGGACAGTATGGAGGCCTACAGCTATATATGGGGACAGTATGGTGGCCTACAACTATATATGGGGACAGTATGGTGGCCTACAGCTATATATGGGGACAGTATGGAGGCCTACAACAATATATGGGGACAGTATGGTGGCCTACAGCTATATATGGGGGCAGTTTGGGGGCCTACAACTATATATGGGGGCAGTATGGTGGCCTACAGCTATATATGGGGGCAGTTTGGGGGCTTACAACTATATATGGGGACAGTATGGTGGCCTACAACTATATATGGGGACAGTTTGGGGGCCTACAGCTATATATGAGGACAGTATGGTGGCCTACAACTATATATGGGGACAGTATGGGGGCCTACAGCTATATATGGGGCAGTATGGTGGCCTACAGCTATATATGGGGACAGTATGGGGGCCTACAACTATATATGGGGACTGTATGGGGGCCTACAGCTATATATGGGGACAGTATGGTGGCCTACAGCTATATATGGGGCAGTATGGTGGCCTACAGCTATATATGGGGACAGTATGGGGGCCTACAACTATATATGGGGACAGTATGGGGGCCTACAACTATATATATGGGGACAGTTTGGGGGCCTACAACTATATATATAAAGAAGAAAATGTCCAGCGCAGAAGGTGCAGTGAAATCTTGCTTTATTTTCTTTGGCAAGAAGACACAGTGCAATCAGGAACGTCTGACGCGTTTCGCACCAGCCGATGCTTAATCGTAGTTAAAATAACAAAATACAAGGGTCACATGTATCAATACCTCACAATTAGAGATGAGCGAACTTACAGTGATTCGATTCGTCACAAACTTCTCGGCTCGGCAGTTGATGACTTTTCCTGCATAAATTAGTTCCGCTTTCAGGTGCTCTGGGGGCTGGAAAAGGTGGATACATTCCTAGGAGAGAGTCTAATAGGACTGTTTCCACCTTTTCCAGCCCCCAGAGCACCTGAAAGCTGAACTAATTTATGTAGGATTAAGTCATCAACTGCCGAGCCGAGAAGTCCGTGACGAATCGAATCACAGTAACTTCGCTCATCTCTAGTCACAATAAAATCCTTACAATAACCAGACATGGATATACGGATTGTGTCCTTCTTGTGAACCCATTCATTGGTTTTCTCTGAACAAGAAGATATTTCCATGACTTCAGACAAGCGGCTCATTAGACCTGAGAACTTCTCATTTCTTTTACCTGTAATCACCTGTATATTCATATGGAATCCTGTAGGAAATCTAGATTCATCCTGACAGATTACACACAACCCGACCATATACAGACCAGAAAAGGATCAGACAGATTTTATATATTACAGTCACTGTTTATTATTTACTATACTTCTTATCAATTACCATTGGGATTAATGTATTTATATGTAATGTAATCAGGACTGGGGTAATGTAATATATTCCAGTGTACATCAGGGTAGATACCGACCTCAGCTGAATGCGGGAAACGTTCCTTATCAATTACCATTGGGATTAATGTATTTATATGTAATGTAATCAGGACTGGGGTAATGTAATATATTCCAGTGTACATCAGGGTATATACCAACCTCAGCTGAATGCGGGAAACATTCCTTATCAATTACCATTGGGATTAATGTATTTATATGTAATGTAATCAGGACTGCAGTAATGTAATATATTCCAGTGTACATCAGGGTATATACCGACCTCAGCTGAATGTGGGAAACGTTCCTTATCAATTACCATTGGGATTAATGTATTTATATGTAATGTAATCAGGACTGGGGTAATGTAATATATTCCAGTGTACATCAGGGTATATACCGACCTCAGCTGAATGCGGGAAACGTTCCTTATCAATTACCATTGGGATTAATGTATTTATATGTAATGTAATCAGGACTGGGGTAATGTAATATATTCCAGTGTACATCAGGGTATATACCAACCTCAGCTGAATGCGGGAAACGTTCCTTCTTATCAATTACCATTGGGATTAATGTATTTATATGTAATGTAATCAGGACTGGGGTAATGTAATACATTCCAGTGTACATCAGGGTATTTACCAACCTCAGCTGAATGCGGGAAACGTTCCTTCTTATCAATTACCATTGGGATTAATGTATTTATATGTAATGTAATCAGGACTGGGGTAATGTAATATATTCCAGTGTACATCAGGGTATATACCAACCTCAGCTGAATGCGGGAAACGTTCCTTCTTATCAATTACCATTGGGATTAATGTATTTATATGTAATGTAATCAGGACTGGGGTAATGTAATATATTCCAGTGTACATCAGAGTATATACCAACCTCAGCTGAATGCGGGAAACGTTCCTTATCAATTACCATTGGGATTAATGTATTTAATATGTAATGTAATCAGGACTGGGGTAATGTAATCCATTCCAGTGTACATCAGGATATATACCGACCTCAGCTGAATGCGGGAAACGTTCCTTCTTATCAATTACCATTGGGATTAATGTATTTATATGTAATGTAATCAGGACTGGGGTAATGTAATACATTCCAGTGTACATCAGGGTATATACCAACCTCAGCTGAATGCGGGAAACGTTCCTTCTTATCAATTACCATTGGGATTAATGTATTTATCTGTAATGTAATCAGGACTGGGGTAATGTAATATATTCCAGTGTACATCAGAGTATATACCAACCTCAGCTGAATGTGGGAAACGTTCCTTATCAATTACCATTGGGATTAATGTATTTATATGTAATGTAATCAGGACTGGGGTAATGTAATCCATTCCAGTGTACATCAGGGTATATACCAACCTCAGCTGAATGCGGGAAACGTTCCTTATCAATTACCATTGGGATTAATGTATTTAATATGTAATGTAAACAGGACTGGGGTAATGTAATCCATTCCAGTGTACATCAGGGTATATACCAACCTCAGCTGAATGCGGGAAACGTTCCTTATCAATTACCATTGGGATTAATGTATTTAATATGTAATGTAAACAGGACTGGGGTAATGTAATCCATTCCAGTGTACATCAGGGTATATACCAACCTCAGCTGAATGCGGGAAACGTTCAGGGATATTGTACCCGATTCTCTATGGAGATTCCCATCTGCTATGTCAGTCTGTCATAATGAGGTCTCGCCTCCTGTTCACACCTTGCAGATGTCTGTGTGGAGGAGAAACATCCGGTAAGTCTCCCTATTGATGAGTCTTCTCCTACCATCTCCCCCTCTTACACCTATTTTAACTCTTTCCGCACCAGACACGTGCAAAGAATCCATGATACCCACATATACTTACCTAAAATGCCGGACAACATTGATAATATATCCACAAGGTGTGAACAGGAGGCGAGACCTCATTATGACAGACTGACATAGCAGATGGGAATCTCCATAGAGAATCGGGTACAATATCCCTGAACGTTTCCCGCATTCAGCTGAGGTTGGTATATACCCTGATGTACACTGGAATATATTACACTACATATTAAATACATTAATCCCAATTGATAAGAAGGAACGTTTCCCGCATTCAGCTGAGGTTGATATATACCCTGATGTACACTGGAATGGATTACATTACCCCAGTCCTGATTACATTACATATTAAATACATTAATCCCAATGGTAATTGATAAGGAACGTTTTCTGCATTCAGCTGAGGTCGGTATATACCCTGATGTACACTGGAATATATTACATTACCCCAGTCCTGATTACATTACATATAAATACATTAATCCCAATGGTAATTGATAAGGAACGTTTTCTGCATTCAGCTGAGGTCGGTATATACCCTGATGTACACTGGAATATATTACATTACCCCAGTCCTGATTACATTACATATAAATACATTAATCCCAATGGTAATTGATAAGAAGGAACGTTTCCCGCATTCAGCTGAGGTTGGTATATACCCTGATGTACACTGGAATATATTACATTACCCCAGTCCTGATTACATTACATATAAATACATTAATCCCAATGGTAATTGATAAGGAACGTTTCCCGCATTCAGCTGAGGTTGGTATATACCCTGATGTACACTGGAATGGATTACATTACCCCAGTCCTGATTACATTACATATAAATACATTAATCCCAATGGTAATTGATAAGAAGGAACGTTTCCCGCATTCAGCTGAGGTTGGTATATACCCTGATGTACACTGGAATGGATTACATTACCCCAGTCCTGATTACATTACATATTAAATACATTAATCCCAATGGTAATTGATAAGGAACGTTTTCTGCATTCAGCTGAGGTTGGTATATACCCTGATGTACACTGGAATATATTACATTACCCCAGTCCTGATTACATTACATATAAATACATTAATCCCAATGGTAATTGATAAGAAGGAACGTTTCCCGCATTCAGCTGAGGTTGGTATATACCCTGATGTACACTGGAATATATTACATTACCCCAGTCCTGATTACATTACATATAAATACATTAATCCCAATGGTAATTGATAAGAAGGAACGTTTCCCGCATTCAGCTGAGGTTGGTATATACCCTGATGTACACTGGAATATATTACATTACCCCAGTCCTGATTACATTACATATAAATACATTAATCCCAATGGTAATTGATAAGGAACGTTTCCCGCATTCAGCTGAGGTTGGTATATACCCTGATGTACACTGGAATGGATTACATTACCCCAGTCCTGATTACATTACATATAAATACATTAATCCCAATGGTAATTGATAAGGAACGTTTTCTGCATGCAGCTGAGGTTGGTATATACCCTGATGTACACTGGAATATATTACATTACCCCAGTCCTGATTACATTACATTACATATAAATACATTAATCCCAATGGTAATTGATAAGAAGGAACGTTTCCCGCATTCAGCTGAGGTTGGTATATACCCTGATGTACACTGGAATGGATTACATTACCCCAGTCCTGATTACATTACATATTAAATACATTAATCCCAATGGTAATTGATAAGGAACGTTTTCTGCATTCAGCTGAGGTTGGTATATACCCTGATGTACACTGGAATATATTACATTACCCCAGTCCTGATTACATTACATATAAATACATTAATCCCAATGGTAATTGATAAGAAGGAACGTTTCCCGCATTCAGCTGAGGTTGGTATATACCCTGATGTACACTGGAATATATTACATTACCCCAGTCCTGATTACATTACATATAAATACATTAATCCCAATGGTAATTGATAAGGAACGTTTCCCGCATTCAGCTGAGGTTGGTATATACCCTGATGTACACTGGAATATATTACATTACCCCAGTCCTGATTACATTACATATAAATACATTAATCCCAATGGTAATTGATAAGAAGGAACGTTTCCCGCATTCAGCTGAGGTTGGTATATACCCTGATGTACACTGGAATATATTACATTACCCCAGTCCTGATTACATTACATATAAATACATTAATCCCAATGGTAATTGATAAGAAGGAACGTTTCCCACATTCAGGTGAGGTTGGTATATACCCTGATGTACACTGGAATATATTACATTACCCCAGTCCTGATTACATTACATATAAATACATTAATCCCAATGGTAATTGATAAGAAGGAACGTTTCCCTCATTCAGCTGAGGTCGGTATATACCCTGATGTACACTGGAATATATTACATTACCCCAGTCCTGATTACATTACATATAAATACATTAATCCCAATGGTAATTGATAAGAAGGAACGTTTCCCGCATTCAGGTGAGGTTGGTATATACCCTGATGTACACTGGAATATATTACATTACCCCAGTCCTGATTACATTACATATAAATACATTAATCCCAATGGTAATTGATAAGAAGGAACGTTTCCCACATTCAGGTGAGGTTGGTATATACCCTGATGTACACTGGAATATATTACATTACCCCAGTCATGATTACATTACATATAAATACATTAATCCCAATGGTAATTGATAAGAAGGAACGTTTCCCACATTCAGGTGAGGTTGGTATATACCCTGATGTACACTGGAATATATTACATTACCCCAGTCCTGATTACATTACATATAAATACATTAATCCCAATGGTAATTGATAAGAAGTATTGTAAATAATAAACAGTGACTGTAATATATAAAATCTGTCTGATCCTTTTCTGGTCTGTATATGGTCGGGTTGTGTCTAATCTGTCAGGATGAATCTAGATTTCCTACAGGATTCCATATGAATATACAGGTGATTACAGGTAAAAGAAATGAGAAGTTCTCAGGTCTAATGAGCCGCTTGTCTGAAGTCATGGAAATATCTTCTTGTTCAGAGAAAACCAATGAATGGGTTCACAAGAAGGACACAATCCGTATATCCATGTCTGGTTATTGTAAGGATTTCATTGTGACGTATTGATACATGTGACCCTTGTATTTGGTTATTTTAACCATGTTATATCTGGAACTTAGTCTACGATTAAGCACCGGCTGGTGTGAAACGCGTCAGACGTTCCTGATTTGCACTGTGTCTTCTTGTCAAAGAAAATAAAGTTTTAGCTGCACCTTCTGCGCTGGACATTTTCTTCTTTGGACTTTGTCTATGAAACCGGGGCGGGGCCGACAGGTCCGATGGCGCAGGTGTCAGCTTAAGGTTGGTCCAGGTGAGTGGACAAAAACAATTTCTCTGTCTACAACTATATATGGGGACAGTTTGGGGGCCTACAGCTATATTTGGGGCACAGAGGGGGCCTACAGCTATATTTGGGGCACAGAGGGGGCCTAACAACTTCATGGGGACACAAAGCGGGTCCTATTACTGTGTGTGACAATAAACATGGGGAGTTAGTAAATAGGTGGGTATTGTACTGCAGAAAGGAGCCTAAAATGTCTGCTTGTCTGGTTCTGTGGAGACGTCATGTACGGGAGAAATCTTCATGGCGGTCTAGGCAAGATAGTGAAGATAAGAAAACAACGCTGGTTAGAGAAGATGTCACCTGTAAATCAGAGGACTGGGGGGATAGGGAGAGGAACAGGGGCCTGTTATAGAGGAAAGTGAAGCATATGAATTATACTATAATCATTACAAAATGTCTCTAATATGGGGGGACAATTTTTTGGGAATGGGCTGTCAAGGGGAACTCAGGCAAAAAAAGTTGAGAACCACTAGGATAGGGGATACATTATAGATCACGGGGGTCCGACCCTTGGGACTCCTTGCGATCTCTTGAACGGGGCCCTGGCAGTCTACATGAAGGGGGCGGACCAACCCCTGCATGGAGCGGCGGCTGACACTCCCCCTCCATGTATCCCATAGAAATACATGGAAGCAGTGTTTCGGTCCGCTTCTGGCAGACTCCTGGGGCCCCGTTCAGGGGATCGCGGGGAGTCCCAAGGGTCGGTCCCCCGCGATCTATAACCTATCCCCTATCCTGTCTAGACAGACAGTTTCACATTTTTTGTCTTTTGTCTATTAATGTGTATAGAAAGACTTATGTCCTAATAAAATTATTGACATTTTCCTGGATCCAAGTTAAAAGGGGAACCTTTATTTTTAATGATTTTCGCTCACGACTCGCCAGCAGCACCTATACCTCCATTTGGACCCACACAGGTGACCTGAACCGGAACATTTCCGTATCAGAGGGAAATAATAAAGGGATTTAAAGGGCTACTCCACTGCTAGACATCTTATCCATTATCCAAAGGATGGGGGGATAAGATGTCTGATCGCGGAGGTCTGACTGCTGGGGCCCCCCAGGATCTCCCGAAGCACAGGGCGTTCTAAACAAAAGCCAGATTCCAGATCACTGCTGGTATCTACTGCTATATGGTCTCTATATGGAGTAATATTAGTCTGTATATAATGTGTTTGATTCATAAACAGTATGGCGGTATTATTCAGTCACTATGTAGTGGTGATGGTATCAAGTCGACTGCTATAGAGTCAATATAGAGGGGGAGGGGTATAGTATTTGCCCTGGAGATTCTAGTTACACCAATACTTCCCGAAAATATTATTGTAGCCGGTGACTGAATAGAATCTGTGACTATTCTCTATATTAAGTTGTTACTACTCACCTGGGCGGATACCTATAGGAATGTCCTCCTTATACTGCTCATCACCGCTCACATCTGTCTCTTCTTCTACTTTTACTATTATGTCTGGAGCATTAATATAGATCAGATCTTTCCCTATAGGAATGTCCTCCTTATACTGCTCATCACTGCTCCTATCTGTCTCTTCTTCTTCCTTTATGTCTGGAGCATTAATATAGATCAGATCTTCCCCTATAGGAATGTCCTCCTTATACTTATCATCACTGCTCAAATCTGTCTCTTCTTTCTTTATGTCTGTAGCATTAATATAGTCCAGATCTTTCCATGTAGTAATGACCTCCATATTCTGTTCTACAAGAGGACGGGGACACCTCTCTGGTGCTGTTCTCTTCCTGGATCTGACTGTAGGGAACACATACAGAGACTGAATTCATTCTTTACATACAAATAATGAGAGGACGTGTGTATATAGTCATGTCTATTACCTGGTGATGTGAGGGGCTGCTGATCCTCCATCATCACCTGATCCTTGTACTGATCCTTGTGTCCTTCTGCATACTCCCACTCCTCCATGGAGAAATAGTCCGCCACGTCCTGACACCTTATAGGAACCTGACACATAATGATACAGTCATCACCCCGACCCCTCCAGTGGTGTTACTGTATAATGCCCCAGCATTCCCAGCAGTGTCACCTCTCCAGTCATCACCAGACCCCTCCATTACTGTATAATGTCCCAGCAGTGTCACCTCTCCAGTCATCACCAGACCCCTCCATTACTGTATAATGTCCCAGCAGTGTCACCTCTCCAGTCATCACCAGACTCCTCCATTACTGTATAATGTCCCAGCATTCCCAGCAGTGTCACCTCTCCAGTCATCACCAGACCCCTCCATTACTGTATAATGTCCCAGCAGTGTCACCTCTCCAGTCATCACCAGACCCCTCCATTACTGTATAATGTCCCAGCAGTGTCACCTCTCCAGTCATCACCAGATCCCTCCATTACTGTATAATGTCCCAGCATTCTCAGCAGTGTCACCTCTCCAGTCATCACCAGACCCCTCCATTACTGTATAATGTCCCAGCAGGGTCACCTCTCCAGTCAGCAGCTCAATCATCTTGTTGATGAGTTCTCGGATCTTCTGTTCATCCATTTCCTCATGTATCGGGGAGTGAGGTGGGGGCCCCGGGATTGGGCTCAGGGTTCTTCCCCATCCTTCACACACAGGGGCCCGACAGCGCCCACTAGAGGACTTCTTCACTACTGTGTAATCCTGTGTATGGAGAGACATATTAATATCACTACATACATTCCCAGAATCCCTCACCTCTCCAGTCATATCCATCTGTTATTACATAGATAAGAATGAGGTCATGTGACATCACTCCCAGAATCCCTCACCTCTCCAGTCATATCCATCTGTTATTACATAGATAAGAATGAGGTCATGTGACATCACTCCCAGAATCCCTCACCTCTCCAGTAAGCCGGAAGAGTATCTGTATGGTAAGGTTTATGATCCTGTCGGCCATCTTGTTCCTGTCTCTCTCCATGGTTGATGGGTCATCCAGGAGAATTCTCTTATATAAAAGATATCAGCAGAGGATCCTGGATTGGAGAAACCTGAAGGGAAGAAGAGGAGATGATGATAAACCGTACCAGATTCTATGGAGAAATAAAATCCATTTCCTGGAGATAATCTGGGGAAACATCTGAGGAGACATTATAGTCACAATCATGGAGGCTGTAAACCTAGTCGGGGATCCATCATAGTCTGGGGCAGAGTCATGGGGGATGGGTAGAATATGGAGACAGGAATCCAATGCTGTTTAGTTCTTACTGACGTGCCTATTTGGGGGGGAGGGGGGGTTAGGTTTTTGGCTTTTTAACTATATTTTTTCCTGGGAGCTGGAACTTTTGCTTTCTCTTTCCTGCATTCTACACAGGATCCGGCCCGTTGCCTTCTCCGAGCTCCAGGAACAGGACCTCACTTTCTCTGTTGGACGGTGATCACATGGGGGATGAGAAGGGATTAATGGACATTTTAGATTAAAATCAATTTTGGTAATCGCTGTCGACGATTTCCTTTACCAATAAATTGTGCACCAATTAGTTGTTTCAGAAATCCTCAAAAGTAGAGCGCAGCATACCACAGTGACATCATCATTACGGATGACCATTGGGGCCGTACGGCTGGGCTTATGATCTAGAAGAAATGCCAAGTCAGGGTTAATGACTATTTCCCAGTTTCGGAAGGCGTCTCCACTCCCCCTCAATGTCCTCTATCTCACCAGGATACAGAGCACGATGATAATCCTGGAGTTACGGGAGACGGTCGGGGGCGATGACTTTCATCAGGACTTGATCATTGGATATAACGGTCATATTGGGTAAACGGGCGCTGACATCTGTCCTGTATTATAACAGCGTTTACCACATTGTCCTCCTCAGTTATTGACGCGGTCACATGACACATTTCTGCGCTTTTCGTACTCGGATTCACATAAAGCGTTGGTGGGATCATAGTTGAATGGATCCGCGTCACACTGGGAACTATTGTCCCGGAATGTTATTGAATTGTCCAGAAATGGGGCAGAAAGCCAATCTGGTCTCCAGGGTTGGTACGACACTATGTCGGGAGTTTGAATCCTGACGTGGATGTTGTCCCTCCAGGTACCCACATTATGGACCCTTTTCATCTAGAACACATTGGCCCTCATTTACTATTCTAAACCCGACTTCTTTTGTCGGGTTTTTTTTGCGCATCTTTGTCTGCGCCATGTCGCAGACATCGTGTGCCAGTCTGCAACACGATGCGGCATTTTTTCCCGACGGACCCGATGTGGATTCTCCCAAACCCGAAAAAGGGGCGTAACCCGACAATTCTGAGATTTCCCACGTATTTATAAAGGTTTCCAACCCGAATTTGTTGAATTGTTGTGGATTTTTTCCCGACAACTCAGAGGAGTTGGAAACCAAAACCTACAAAACCCAGTGCGACAAACAGGATGCGACATAATAATAAATACCAGGGGGAAAATGCAGTCGGGTAAGAAAGCAACATAGACTTCCAACCCGATTTTCTAAGTAAATGAGGGCCATTGTTTTTGGTAACGAAGGGAGGTGAGGAGATCCACCTGGACCACAGTGGCGGCCATCTTAGATTAATATCTGGAGGCGGCTCAGGATCGTAACCTCCAAATGAAGTGTCCGATACCGGAGGAAGAAGACTGATCAAGTGACAGGATGGGCGGGGAGGTGACCTGCAGCCCTTCACCATCCAGACATCCCCTGGGGGGCAGTATAGGCAGGAGATCAGGTAAATGAGTGCTGGCAGGCACAAAGCTTCCACAGAGCTTTGATTGTGAGATCTAAAGGGTTAATGATGGTGACCAACACTAGTGGTGAGTGCCGGCTGCTTATAGCTCCTGAGCTCACCTCAAAGTCCTATAGAGGGTGCAGAGTGTTATTATATACTGTGTCCTTAAGGGGTTAATAATAAACATCCCCAATAATCCTGATCTGATGGAGACCGCACATACATACCTGTATCTGTAGAGGAGCCGTGTGCTTACAGGACCTGCGATGATGTCACCGTCATGTGATCAGTCACATGGAGGAGGAGGAGGAGGAGTCACATGATCAGGGGCTGCAGCTCTAGGCTCATCTGCTATGTTACTATGTTACATTCTCTTCTCTCCTGCACTGTTGAGCTCCGCCCATTCCTGTCACATGATCCTTCCCGCAGGTCCTTCAGCCGCAGTCACATCTATACTGCTAAACTTTACCCCCAAATGTACTGGTCACATGATTATGACATCATCACAGGTCCTACACCTCCAGCATGTAGCAGATACAGAGCAGGTCCTGGTGACAGTGACGTCATCGCAGGTCCTGTAAGCACACGGCTCCTCTACAGATACAGGTATGTGTGTGCGGTCACCATCAGATCAGGATTATTGGGGATGTTTATTATTAACCCTTAAGGACATGGTGTATATTTACATTCTGTGCCCCATATGGGACTTTGAGGTGAGCTCAGGAGCTATAAGCAGCCAGGACTCACCATGAAATACGCTCATCACCATTAACCCTTTAGATTCCATGATCAAAGTCGATTGCAGGATCTAATATTAGTAAAATGCAGTTGTTGGGGGGGCGGAGTCTAGATCAGCTGAGATGATGGCCGGAGGGCCCCTTACCGTGCTCTGTGCTCAGATCAGTGCTCTAAGTATACAGACACCTCCACAGCCTGTATAAGCCGAGCACCGATAACACTGATCACTATGGCAGAGCGTTATTCAGGGTTTGTAATAGAAGCCCCTCCCCTAATAAGTTTATATCCCATTTTTGTAATAAAATAATGTAGGTGGGCGTGGCTTAGACATGGCGCTGTACGGTTGTTTCTCTAGGGAGCGCCGTGCCGACCAGCGGTTGTTTGCCTGATTTCCTGCCTATACTGCCCCCCAGGGGATGTCTGGATGGTGAAGGTATCAGGTCACTTACCCGCCCATCCTGTCACCTGGTCAGTCTCTTTTCTCCGGGTATCAGCCACTTCTTCCATACAGGACTATGTAAGCATCAGGTTTTTTAAGTTTCTCCCGCGCCCCTATTATTACTTAAGACAGTGTTTCCAAACCAGCGTACCTCCAGCTGTTGTGAAACTACAACTCCCAGCATGCCCTGACAGCCAAATGCTGTAACAGCTGGAGGCACCCTGCTTGTAAACACTGACTCCGGTGGTGGCCCAGACCCTGCGTGTGTAACGGTATATGATGCTCGGCCTCTGCTGCAGGTAATAGCAGGTTCTTCCGGGGGGACATATCACAAATCACATAAAATCCTGATGTAATTGTGATGTATATTGTGCCCCCTAGTGGACACATTTCACTATTCTTCATTGGACAATGTCATATTGAATCCCTCTATTCTTCTCCCTGCTCTGATGAAGACGTTCTGAATACACCGCAGCCTCAGAGATTAGGAGAAATGGATTCACAACGTCTTCAGCAGAGCAGGGAGAGCGACCTCAGAAGACCTGGAGGACCAGAGCGCCACCACTGGACGGGAGAGGTGAGTGCGCTCTAGTCTCTTATTTTACAGCCCTCGGACAATGGATTTTGTTTTATAGAGAAATCTGAAAACTCCTATAATGTCTCCTCAGATGTTTCCCCAGATTATCTCCAGGAAATGGATTTTATTTCTCCATAGAATCTGGTGCGGTTTATCATCGTCTCCTCTTCTTCCCTTCAGGTTTCTCCAATCCAGGATCCTCTGCTGATATCTTCTATATAAGAGAATTCTCCTGGATGACCCATCAACCATGGAGAGAGACAGGAACAAGATGGCCGACAGGATCATAAACCTCACCCTACAGATACTCTTCCGGCTTACTGGAGAGGTGAGGGATTCTGGGAGTGATGTCACATGACCTCATTCTTATCTATGTAATAACAGATGGATATGACTGGAGAGGTGAGGGATTCTGGGAGTGATGTCACATGACCTCATTCTTATCTGTGTAATAACAGATGGATATGACTGAAGAGGTGAGGGATTCTGGGAGTGATGTCACATGACCTCATTCTTATCTGTGTAATAACAGATGGATATGACTGGAGAGGTGAGGGATTCTGGGAGTGATGTCACATGACCTCATTCTTATCTATGTAATAACAGATGGATATGACTGGAGAGGTGAGGGATTCTGGGAGTGATGTCACATGACCTCATTCTTATCTGTGTAATAACAGATGGATATGACTGGAGAGGTGAGGGATTCTGGGAGTGATGTCACATGACCTCATTCTTATCTATGGAATAACAGATGGATATGACTGGAGAGGTGAGGGATTCTGGGAGTGATGTCACATGACCTCATTCTTATCTATGGAATAACAGATGGATATGACTGGAGAGGTGAGGGATTCTGGGTGTGATGTCACATGACCTCATTCTTATCTATGGAATAACAGATGGATATGACTGGAGAGGTGAGGGATTCTGGGAATGATGTCACATGACCTCATTCTTATCTATGGAATAACAGATGGATATGACTGGAGAGGTGAGGGATTCTGGGAGTGATGTCACATGACCTCATTCTTATCTATGGAATAACAGATGAATATGACTGGAGAGGTGAGGGATTCTGGGAGTGATGTCACATGACCTCATTCTTATCTATGGAATAACAGATGGATATGACTGGAGAGGTAAGGGATTCTGGGAATGTATGTAGTGATATTAATGTGTCTCTCCATACACAGGATTACACAGTAGTGAAGAAGTCCTCTAGTGGGCGCTGTCAGGCCCCTATGTGTGAAGGATGGGGAAGAACCCTGAGCCCAATCCCGGGGACCCCACCTCACTCCCTGATACATAAGGAAATGGATGAACAGAAGATCCGAGAACTCATCAACAAGATGATGGAGCTGCTGACTGGAGAGGTGACCCTGCTGGGACATTATACAGTAATGGAGGGGTCTGGTGATGACTGGAGAGGTGACCCTGCTGGGACATTATACAGTAATGGAGGGGTCTGGTGATGACTGGAGAGGTGACACTGCTGGGACATTATACAGTAATGGAGGGGTCTGGTGATGACTGGAGAGGTGACACTGCTGGGACATTATACAGTAATGGAGGGGTCTGGTGATGACTGGAGAGGTGACACTGCTGGGACATTATACAGTAATGGAGGGGTCTGGTGATGACTGGAGAGGTGACACTGCTGGGACATTATACAGTAATGGAGGGGTCTGGTGATGACTGGAGAGGTGACACTGCTGGGAATGCTGGGACATTATACAGTAATGGAGGGGTCTGGTGATGACTGGAGAGGTGACACTGCTGGGACATTATACAGTAATGGAGGGGTCTGGTGATGACTGGAGAGGTGACCCTGCTGGGACATTATACAGTAATGGAGGGGTCTGGTGATGACTGGAGAGGTGACACTGCTGGGACATTATACAGTAGTGGAGGGGTCTGGTGGTGACTGGAGAGGTGACACTGCTGGGACATTATACAGTAATGGAAGGGTCTGGTGATGACTGGAGAGGTGACACTGCTGGGACATTATACAGTAGTGGAGGGGTCTGGTGAGGACTGGAGAGGTGACACTGCTGGGACATTATACAGTAATGGAGGGGTCTGGTGATGACTGGAGAGGTAACACTGCTGGGACATTATACAGTAATGGAGGAGTCTGGTGATGACTGAAGAGGTGACGCTGCTGGGACATTATACAGTAATGGAGGGGTCTGGTGATGACTGGAGAGGTGACACTGCTGGGACATTATACAGTAATGGAGGGGTCTGGTGATGACTGGAGAGGTAACACTGCTGGGACATTATACAGTAATGGAGGAGTCTGGTGATGACTGGAGAGGTGACACTGCTGGGAATGCTGGGACATTATACAGAAATGGAGGGGTCTGGTGATGACTGGAGAGGGGACACTGCTGGGACATTATACAGTAATGGAGGGGTCTGGTGATGACTGGAGAGGTGACACTGCTGGGAATGCTGGGACATTATACATTAACACCACTGGAGTGGTCGGGGTGATGACTGTATCATTGTGTGTCAGGTTCCTATAAGGTGTCAGGATGTGGCGGTCTATTTCTCCATGGAGGAGTGGGAGTATGTAGAAGGACACAAGGATAAGTACAAGGATCAGGTCATGATGGAGGATCAGCAGCCCCTCACATCACCAGGTAATAGACATGGCTATATACACACGTCCTCTCATTATTTGTATGTAAAGAATGAAATCAGCCTCTGTATGTGTTCCCTACAGTCAGATTCAGTAAGAGAACAGCACCAGAGAGGTGTCCCCGTCCTCTTCTTCCACAGGATGATCAGGTAGGTGGAGATATTCCCTATGATCTGTAGAAGGGCTGTGAAGCTCTTGTGGTCAGTCCCCTCACCCTCCATGACTCCTCATCTCCTGCTCATCTATAACATCCCACGTGACTTCTCCTACTGTCTGATGACTTTTACTATATTTCTTCCACATCTTATGAATCAGGGTGAAGATCCGAACAATATTAATGCTCCAGAGACAGATGTGAGCGGTGATGAACAGTATAAGGAGGACATTCCTACTAGGAAAGATCTGAACAATATTAATGCTACAGATATGAAGGAAGAAGAAGAGACAGATGTGAGCAGTGATGAGCAGTATAAGGATGACAATCCTACAGAGAAAGATCTTATCTATATTAATGCTACAGACATAAAGGAAGAAGAAGAGACAGATGTGAGCAGTGATGAGCAGTATAAGGAGGACATTCCAACAGGAAAAGATTTGAGCAATATTAATGCTACAGATGTGAAGGAAGAAGAAGAGACAGATGTGAGCAGTGATGAGCAGTATAAGGAGGACATTCCAACAGGAAAAGATCTGAACAATATTAATGCTACAGATATGAAGGAAGAAGAAGAGACAGATGTAAGCGGTGATGAGCATTATAATGAGGACATTCCTACAGGGAAAGATCTGATCTATATTAATTCTACAGACATAAAGGAAGAAGAAGAGACAGATGTGAACGGTGATGAGCAGTATAAGGAGGACATTCCTACAGAGAAAGATTTGATCCATATTAATGCTACAGACATAAAGGAAGAAGAAGAGACAGATGTGAGCAGTGATGAGCAGTATAAGGAGGACATTCCTACAGGTAACCACCCAGGTGAGTAGTAACTACTAATTGCAGAGATCAGTCACAGATTCTGCTCAGTCACCGACTGTAATAATTTTTTATGGAATTTTTTTAAGTGGTACTCCGATGGATAACTTTTTTTTTTAATCAACTGGTGCTAGAAAGTTATTCAGAATTGTATATTACTATTTAAAAATCTTTAGCCCTCCAGTACTAATCAGCTCTTATCCACCTCTGTCCGTGTCAGGAACTGTCCAGAGCAGGAGAGGTTCGCTATGAGGATTTTCTCCTACTCTGGACAGTTCCTGACATGGACAGAGGTTTCAGCAGAGAGCACATCCTGTGGTTTCAGTGTGTGCAGCTGTCGGGTGTGGCTCCATTTGCTCTCCAGACTTCCAGGCAGAGAAGCAGGTTTTTACATCGGGCTTTCCCAGGAGCGTGGCAGGCTCCTTGGGAGGGCTTTCCTGCATGGAGCCTCGGGCTTCTACCTCTCATTCCCGGCTGGCGAGAGGGGGGAAGAAAGTGTCTACAGCCGGATTCAAGGTCGGGGTGAGATGTTCCAGCAGGGCCCGCAGAAATGTGGAGCCCACTCCCCTGACCGGATCAGAGGGACATAAGGCATCAGCAAAGACCAGCGGTCCTTCTGTTACCCCGGAACCCCAGCAATGGGGGGCACGGGGACCAAGGGAGTCATTGGCGACATATGGCTCAAGCATACAAGCAAAGATGGCGGAGTACGAAGAGCTGGGCAGGAAGCTGAGGAGTCTGAGAGAGGACCTGAGATTTGCCCGCTACCAGGCTGACCAGGGCCCTACAGGTAAGAGGCAGAAGTTCACTGCCCAGGTGCGGGCTCTGAAGATAGAGGTGGCGGAGGTGGAGGAGGCCAAAAGAAAAATCTCTGAAGGGGCAGGATTCCTAAAAGAAAAACTGGTTAATGAGGAGAGATTCAAGGAAAGGAAGTATGGTGCATGCTGCCCTCAGGAGAGCAGTGAGGAGGAAGGAGGGGAGGAAGATGGCGGAGAGTCGGCTGTGGGAAGTGAAATGGATGCCACCCCTAGTGTGTGTGAGCCCCAGCCCCCCCAAGATAGCTACCCTGAGCCAGCCCAGGTGGCGCTACCCTCCAGTGATGGGGAGACAGAGGAGAGCGGTGAGGAGGAGCTGGCCAGTGGGGGTTTGCTGCAAGCCATTATACAGCAGGAGTCCCCTACCCGTATGGAGGATTTTACCTTTGGTGAGGATCTCGGTAAAGATGATCTAGTAAAGAAAAGGAAGAAAAGGCAGAAGGTTCAGGAGACTGTGACTTATGTGTTTCGTCCTTTCCAGCAGTCCGGGCCAGCTGTAAAGTTGGTTCAGACTGCTGGGCCCCCCAAACTGCCAGTCCCCGTTTCTGTGGTGAAGCAGGGCCAGAAAGGGGGGTACAGCATGGCGTCCAAGACGGCAGAGGACGCTATAGAGCCAGCAAGTCCTATTGGGCTTAAGGTGAGCAGCCCTGGTGCTGCGGGAGCGCCCCAGGGTGGTGGGGGGCGTGTCCAGGCACCAGGGGCAAGCTATGCTACTGTTTGCTTGGGGAGCGGTTCCCCAGGTGTTGCTGGCACTGAGGGGCACTTCCCTGTGAGGGGGGGGAGTGTCCAGATAAGTGATATGTCTGTGTGCTTGGGGGGCGGTCCCCCGAGTGCCGTGGACATTACTGGCGCTGCAGGGCACTCCTCTGTGAGGGGGGGGGAGTGTCCGGGCATCGGGAGTGGAAAACGGTCGGTCTGTGTGTTCTGTGGGTGCTGCGGGGCACTCTCCTGTGAGGGGGGAGAGTGTCCGAGTGCCAGTGCCAGCCTCAGAGCCCGTGCAGTCGGGAAGACATGGTGATGGCGTTGTGGGAGGAGCTGGGGTGCGCTCGGAGGGGCAGCCCCAGGCTCAGGCAGTAACATCGCCCATGGAGGAGGAGCCATCAGAGTCGACCCCAGCAACAGCAAAGCCAGCAAAAAAGACTCTGTTAAAACCGGCAGTACTACAAGTCCCAGCCAGCCCAGGATATGTTAGGCACAACGCGAGTGTAGGGGGTGAGGATGATGGGTGTGGTAGTGTTGTGAATGAGAAGAGTGCATGTGGGAGTGTTAGTGGAGTGAATAATGGTGGGAGTAGTGGTGGTATGAATACGAAGTCTGGTATGGATGATGAGAATTGTGGTGTGAATGTTGGTGGGTGTAGTGGTGTGAATGGTGGTCCTGGGTCTGAGTCTGGTTCGGCTGCCCCCCGGTAGTGACTGCTCCTAGGAGCTATGCTCATGTCGCTGCCGGGGGGTCCCCCTCTCCATCCGGCCCCGGGGGTCACTTGCAGCAGCGCCTCCTGGAGGCTCTACGTAGGGGCGACAGGTCAATCGAGGTAGAGGGAAGGGGTGAGGTCGACCTGTCTTTCTGGATAGAGAGGCACGGTTTGGGGGCATTCCGAGAGCAGAATGGGGAGGTGGTCTGGTCCCTCCCGACACCCGGGCAGGACAATAACCGTAGGAACGTGGTCCGTCTGATTTGGAGGGGCAAGGATGTGTGCCCGCCTCGCGCTAAAGTGGTTGAGCTCCTCCTCCAGATGGAATTCAGGGCGAGTGACATCTTTGCCCTGATTCACCCCTATGGTTCGTCCGAATTTGACGTCAGTTTTGTTCGACCGGAGGGTCTCGAACTCTTCTGGTCGAACTACGAAGTGGCGAAGAATGAGCCCGGCTGGCGGGATTTTGCTGTAAAGGCTATTTCCCGTCAGAACTCAGTCAAGAAAGTGACCGTTTTGACTCGTAACGAGTCACTCTCCTGCTATGACATCATGACCTGGCTGGGACGGTATGGGGATGTGACGGACATGCCCAAGAAAAATCTAGATGAGCACGGGATCTGGTCTGGGGCCTGGACGTTTTCCGTCAAACTCAAGCGTTCAGGTAGTACAGTTGCCCACATTCCGTCAGCTGCCTTCCTTGGACGTGACAGAATCCAGGTCTTTTACCAGGGGCAGCCTAAGGTCTGTCACAGGTGCGGTAGCCCCACCCATTTTAGTGCAGCCTGTACTGTACAGGTTTGTGCTTTGTGTGGTGGGGTGGGTCATCTGGCTGCATCCTGCAGACAGATCCGGTGCCACCTGTGTGGTGTCCTCGGGCACCCTTTCAGCCGTTGTCCAAGCGCCTTCGCCCGTGCTGGGGCCGCTCCGGCCGGGGAGAGCTGTGAAGTTGCCCCGGCTGGGGAGGGTACGAGCAGGGATGGGGGCATAACAGGGCTAGTGACGAGGAAAAAGGGCCCTGCCAAACTAAGGCGGGAGGAAAATCGTAGGAGGAGTAGGGAGCTGGAGAGTGCCCAGGTGACTGGGGTAGCTCCGGCCCCTGCTCCTGAAGCTGGCCCTGTAACCACTGAAGCCCTGGGGGAGAACGTGCTGGATGAGGAGATCAGGAGGCTGCGCAGAGAGGAAGGCAAAATGGCCGACCCTTCTGATTCCTCCCACTATGAAAGTGTGGATGAGGAGAGTGGGGAAAGGCCAAAAAAGAAAGACAAGGGCAAAAGGAAAGGGAGAAAGAAGAGGTCGGAGCCCTCTGTTAAGCCTTGTACTACGGACCAGGTCCAAAACGGAAGCCTGACTGCCCCCCCTCTGATTGACCTGTCAAACCGGTACCTCGTCCTCGATACCATCTCCTCCCCCTCCTATTAATTGTGCTAGTATAAAGTCTGATACGGCTAGATTCGCAGCCTTCAATTTTCTTGGCCGTGTTGAAGCCGATATTTTCTTTTTACAGGAGACCAGGTTGTCAGATCTAGCCTCTCTGGTGAAAGCCAGAAGAGAGTGGAGGCGCGGGCCCTCCCACTGGTCTCTTGCGGCTGAGCCGTATAGTGGGGTGGCGGTCCTTTTTACCGCTCCGGTTGAATGCAGACGGGTTATTGAGTTAGAAATGGGGAGGTGCCTGATCTTAGATGTCCTCATGAAGGGACAAGAGCTCCGGCTCATAAACATCTATGCCCCACAAACTAAGCTGGGCCGTAAAAATCTTTTTATGAGGATTAAGCCCTTCCTTTTTACAAGCCGGCAAGTGATCTTTGGAGGGGACTTCAATAATGTCACGAGGTCCCAAGATAGGAGAGGTTCCAATGGTCCGCTGGATTGCGATAGTGTGGTCCTTAATAATATAGTTAGGGAAGCTCGCCTAGAGGACGCCCACATCCGGAGCCCCTCAGGCCACGCGGGTTTCACCTATCATCAAGGTAGTCGCAGGTCTAGGATAGATAGGTTTTATTTGAAGGAGGAAGCCGTCTCTTCCGCAGTGTCCGTGGTTGAGGTGGAGTTCTCCGATCACTGTATGATTTTGTTTTCCTTGAATGTTTCAGAGACCCCCCGGATGGGTAAAGGTTATTGGAAGCTGAATTCGTCCCTCCTGGAGGAAGCAGAGATAAGACAGTCCTTTGAGGATTTTCTTCAGAGTCAGGTACCTTTACTGGGCCTTTGTAGTAGTAAGTCAGAGTGGTGGGAGATATTCAAGAAGCGGGTTGCGGGGTTCTTCCGCCAGCTCTCGAGCCTCAGGTCCCTGAACAGGTATCGCTTGTATCAGGGTCTGAGGAGGAAACTCGAGCTCCTTGTCTCGACTGGAGGTAGTCGGGAGGATATCTCCAGAGTGAAGTCCTTGCTGATGAGGTGTCAGTACGATAGGCACGCATCTTTGGTTTTTGAGAGGGATTTCGGGAAGTACCGCTCGCCCGACCCTTACAGGAACTGCAAGATGTCAGTGAGTAGTAAAGTAGTCTCAGGACTGGTTGATAGTACGGGATCCCTGAATCGGTCCAGATCAGGGATCCTGGAGGTCGTCAGATCTTTCTACTTGCACCTCTTGGGGAGGAAGGATCTAGATCGAGACAGGATGTCGGCTTTCCTGGCTGAAACCATTCCTGAGCCAGGGGTAGACCCCTCTCTTGATGTTTTGGCAGAAGATATCAGGGAAG
This sequence comes from Hyla sarda, assembly GCF_029499605.1. Classification (NCBI taxonomy): domain Eukaryota; kingdom Metazoa; phylum Chordata; class Amphibia; order Anura; family Hylidae; genus Hyla; species Hyla sarda. The sequence continues at coordinate 220,494 of NW_026607572.1, forward strand.
AGGAAGTGAGACTGGCGATTGAGGGGCTCGCCCCCAAGAAGTCGCCAGGTCCGGATGGCTTAACATCCGAGTGGTATAAGACCTTTAAGGAGTCTTTAGCTCCCCTCTTGACCAAGGTATTCAATGAGTGTCTCTCCTCGGGCACTCTGCCGAAGTCAATGAGGAGGTCGGCCCTGATTCTTCTCTCAAAAGGTAAAGATCCCAGCCGTATTGAGAATTGGAGGCCCATAGCTCTTCTCAATACGGACAGGAAGCTTCTGGCCAAGATACTGTTTAATCGGCTGGTGAAGTTTGCACCCCGGCTCCTTTCGGGGGCTCAGCACTGCTCTGTTCCAGGCCGAAGCACTTTAAGTGCTGTCCTCAGTGTCAGGGAGGCAGTGGAGCGGAGTAGTGCGGGTCTCTGGAAGGGGTACTTACTGTCCTTGGATCAGGCCAAAGCATTTGATCGGGTGAACCACGAGTACCTCTGGTCCGTCCTCCTGAGGTATGGCTTACCGTGTACTTTTGTTAATTGGCTTAAGATCTTGTATGCCGGGGCAGAGAGTTTCCCACTGGTGAACGGGTGGTCTGGCCGCTCTTTTGAGGTGGGGTCCGGAGTCCGTCAGGGTTGTCCTTTGAGCCCGCTTTTATACGTATTCGCGATTGATCCCTTCGTCCGGAGGGTAGATCGTGGGCCGTTGGCGGGAGTCGGGATGAGTCTGGTGGAGCTGGATGTCACCCAGAGAGTGGTGGCGTACGCTGATGATGTCACTATTTTCGTCTCCTCGAGGGAGGAGGTCGATGTGGTGATGTCAGAGGTGGAGCGCTACTCGGAGGCATCCGGGTCCAAGATCAACCGGGAAAAGTGTGAAAGTCTCTGGCTGGGAGGGGGGGATCCCACGTTTGATCTCCCGCACACCCTCCCAGGGCCCCAAGACTCAGCAAAAATTCTAGGCATCACATTCGGCCAGGATGATTATTCCACCAAAAACTGGGACGGTAAGCTCCATGATGCCACTCAGAGGGTGAACCAGTGGAAGGGTTGGTCTATGACCCTCAGGGAAAGGGTGCACCTGATCAAATCATACCTGCTCCCCTTGTTTATCTATCTGGGCAGTGTATGTATCTTGCCAGATGCTTACTACACTAGGGTCTACAGCCTGTTTTTCCAACTGTTATGGGGGAACAGGTTGAATCTAGTCAAGAGGGAGGTTACGTACCGTACGAGGAGACTAGGGGGTTTATCTATGGTAAACCCTGTGGTGTTCTTAACCAACACCTTCTTGAAAGCTAACATCTCGAACCTCTGGAAAGAGAGGGCTCCTCCGTGGGTACTCTCCTGCAGGGAATGGTTTCGGCCTTTCTTCCAGGAATGGGAGAGAGGAGGGCAAGTGAAGGACCTCCGTACACCACATGGATATCTTCCGGCTTACGCTACCCCGACTCTGAAGGCGATACGTCGGTGGGGTCTGGGAGTGTGGGAAATCAGGACCCAGTCAAGGCAGTTCCTTGACAAACGGGTTCTGTTGACCCACTTCCAGAAGCCTCTGGCGCTCAGGGACTGCCCAGGTCGGGATCTGAGGGTGGGGTTGTATCTTTTAAACTTGAAAAGGATCCCCCAGAAGTTTTGGGACTTGGCCTGGCGCTGCTTTCAGGGGAAGCTAGGTGTAAGGGACAACCTGAAGTACAGGAACTCTGATGACCGGGGGTGTCCACGAGAAGAGTGTGTGGACACGCTGGAAAGCATGGACCACTTCCTGCTTCATTGTCCCTTTAACGTAGGGGTCTACAACCGGGTGGGCGCTTCCATCGGCTGGAGTCAACTTGCCGGCCTTACCTATCCAGAGTGGGCTTATGGGGCATTCAGGACCCTCGGTGGCCGAGATCGGGGCACTTTATTTTTAGTCAGCTTAGTGGTTAAGTATCACACGTGGAATGCACGGTGTTTAGTGTCCACCCAGCAGAAAGTCCTCTCCGAGGTGGAGGTCTGTAGGAACATCACCGGTGACCTCGGGAAGATCAGGTCTTTGGAGTATGGCAGTCTTGGTACCAGTAGGGCTTCTCTCCTATGGAGAGGGTTTTCTTTTCATGTGCCCTAGGTACTAGACCTTTTTGGTAGAGTACCTTTATTTTGGTTAGGGACAGGCATACAGGGATAGAGATAGGGTGATAGTAGGGTCAGTTTTAATGAAGGGATAGAATTAGGGAGAATAGTAGGGGGAATTAGGGAAAGAGTTTAAATTTCTTCAGTGTATCAGATCTGCCATCCTTCTCCCTGGTGGTGGGCTGTTGCATGTGCACCATAGCTTTTTGTTTTGTTTACAGCTGATATGGTATGAAGGGCTTACAGGCACTGAACTTGGGCCTAAATTGGGTTGTGGTCTTGTATATAAGGTTGTATTTAGTTTGTTGGTTGGAGTGCTAGGTGGGGAGGGGGTGTTTTTTTTTTTTTTTTTTTTTTTTTTTTTTTTCTCCTTAGGGGATCTGACATGGGTCAGTTAAGGACTGGACTTAAGAACTGTACGAACGGTTATGGACTGACCCATGTACAGGAGGGGTGGTGTGGGAGAGGGCACAGTTTTAGTGTAGGATTTATTTTAGGGTTTTTGTAGGTATTTTTGTGAGGCACATTTATTATATTTGTATGTATACTGTGCTATGTTTATTGTTTTATATTATTTATTTGTTGGTATAGTGTGTCATGTATTTTGTTTTATATTGTTGCATTAGCCATAAGAAAAGGGCAGTCGGACCAGTTGTAGTTCTGTATTATTATTATTATTATTATTATTATATGTAGGTGTTTTTGTCTGTGTATATATAACTTATTTAAAAAACGTTTTATTTTTTAATTTTTTTTTTTTTTTATTATATATATATATATAATTTTTTTTTTTTTTTTTTTTTTTGATAAGCCAAGTTGTGCTGTTGTTATGTTCATTCTCAATATGTGTGTGTGTGTGTGTGTTTGTTAGTTTTGGAGATTATGCGTGTGTTATGTTTTCTGTTGCTTGATTTATTTATTTATTTATTTATTTTCCCAAGTATGGATCATTTTATCATTTTGAGTTATAGCCAGGTGGTGCTGAATTTTATGTTGGTTTATTTATTTCATTTAATTAGCCAAGTTGAGCTAATTTAATTTTTGTATATTTTTTTTATTTTTATTATTATTATTATTATTTTTAATGTTATGTGTGTGAGTGTGAATTTCATAGTTTGCTTAGGTGTATAGGTATAGTATAGTTGTAGTTTGGTATATTTTACAATTTATTAAAGCTGGGCTGGCCGGTTAGGCAGGGTTTTATTTTATTTTGCATTTCTGTTGTAGCTGGTTAAGCTTGTTTTGTGTTTTTGTTTTTTGGAATTGTTTTGTATTTTTATAATAAAAAAGAGTGTCAGCAGAGAGCACTGTGGTCAGACAGAAAACAACTACACATCTTCCTGTGAAGCAGACAGCAGCTGATAAGTTCTGGAAGAATTAAGATTTTTAAATAAAAGTAATTAAGAAACCTGTTAAACTTTTGGGGACCAGGTGATTTAAATAAAATTGTGTTCCACTGGAGTACCCCTTTAAGCCCCGTGTCCTGTCAGTCTTTTCTGCTGTATATTCCTTTATTCAGTCAGAATATAAACTATAAATGATGAGAATGTGAGACGGTTGAGAATATAATAAAGGTGATTTGTTCTGATCATCTCCATCTGGTTTTGTGGTTCCTGACATTACACAAGGGCCATGAATCCGGATGATGCAGACAATCCACCAGCACCAAACATTTTCACTATAATGGATCTGCAGGATCAGAGGATTGAGCAATTGGCACTTGTAATGCAGACGCTTTAGAATCGTACGTCTCCCCTAGAGCCTCCTGTGCCTCAACCGGCAGCCACCTACCCTCCTGCTCTGACAACTATTTCTGCTGCCATAGAAGCCATTGCCTCCTGTGGGTTTACTGGATCTGCCCCGCTTCCCCAGCATTATGGGGGCGATCCTAATGAATGTAGAGGCTCCCTGAACCAAGTGGGCATTTATCTGGAAATGGTCCCGCAGTCCTGTCCTAATGATAGAAGTAAGGTAGGATTCCTGATCTCCCTCCTTACTGATAACGCTTTATCCCGGGTGAATCCTCTTTGGAGACTGATAAACGTATTATCTACGACTACAGAGACATTTCATCTCCCTGTCCGTTCTCCCTCTGCGGCAGAGCAGCTCATGTCCATGTAACAGGGGACGAGAACTGTGGCCAAGAATTCAATAGAGTTGTGTATTCTAGCAGCAGAAGTGTGCTGGGATAAGGAAGCGCTGGTGGACACGTGCTCTAGTGGACTCTCCGATATTATACAAGATGAGATTGTGGCCTCCTGGATCATCTGAAAGGGTGAAACCAATGCAGCTCAGGACCACCCCCCTTTCCGTGGAGGAGAAGGAATATATTAGGGGGGAGGGGATGTGTCTTTATTGTGGCCCTTTGCTCGGATCATGCCAAACCTGGTGAGAAAACACTTGGGGTCCTGCTAGAGACAGATATTGGGTGGGCTTTCTTCATCCCCAGAGTTCCACAAAGACAAAGCTATGATTAGGATTATCCTATCATGGTATATTTCCTCTGTGGTCACGCAGGTCCCCGTGGTCTCCAGTGCTGATGGGTATTTTAAGGATCATGTGTTTGTAGCCAAAAACTCTATCCCACTCCAGCTTTGGGTCCTCTGGCCATGGAAGTGATTTATAGAAGACCCTTACAGCCCCCTCACCTTATCCATGAGACAGTTCCCTTGTCTGTGGTGTTGGGAGCACTTTACCAGGAGACCCTCTAGTTCCAGGTGATTATCTCTCTGCATTATCCTGTTGTGCTCGGTTCTCTTTGTTTCCAGAGACATAATCCCCGTTTGGACTGGGTCACAGCTGAGGTTTGTCTTGGTCCCCTCAGTTTGCTTCTACCTGTATATATAGATCGGTTTGGTTGGTTTGTATCTCCTCGGTCTGTCGTATAATTGTACACGACAAAGATCTTCTCTTCCTAAAGTATACCAGGAGTACAACAGCAATGTGTTTGATAAGATGTAGGCGGGGGGCACTACCTCCCCACAGACCCCATGATTGTACCATTGAGCCTCAACCAGGTGCTATACCCCCAAAGGGCCGAGTCTACCCTCTGTTTGTGGCAGAGAACCAAACCATAGAGGAGTATGTTACAGATGGACTGTCCCAGGAGTTCATCCAGAAATCTAGTTGAGGCCCCTGGGATTGGTGAGTTGAGGCCCCTGGGATTGGTGAGTTGAGGCCCCTGGGATTGGTGAGTTGAGGCCCCTGGGATTGGTGAGTTGAGGCCCCTGGGATTGGTGAGTTGAGGCCCCTGGGATTGGTGAGTTGAGGCCCCTGGGATTGGTGAGTTGAGGCCCTGTATCAATCGCAGGGGCCTCAATCACATTACAGTCTTATCCAAAGTAACTTATAGAGAATCTGACCCCTTGTTCTCCACACTAAAGCCAATATACGGGGTTATAGTGGGGTAAACAGCTTTACAAAGAGGGGTCACTTACTCACATCCGTTTAGTATATGCAGAGTTCCGGCGCTGTAATCTTTAGCTGCATTGCTACGTTGCGAGAGATTGTTCTGTATTACAAACTGGAGAAATGTGAATTCCACGAAGGTCACAAACGTTTTCCACCCTGAAAGCTGCCGTCACCACAGCTCCCATCCTGGGTCACCACAACCCAGCTTTCCCGTTCATACGATGCGTCTGAGACAGAATAGGTGTCTCACCTTCCTACCCCAGAGAGACCATTTTATCCTTATAGCTTTATTACCAGGAATCTTTCCTCAGTGGCCATCATTTGTCCCTCAAGGAGTGGCCGCACTTGTCTGTGGGTACTACCGGACCTATTCTAATTCTTATGGATCGCAAACACTTCATTTACCTCCCTGCGGCCAAATGTTTATCTCTAGGACAGGCTAGGTGGCCTCTCTTCTTCTTCTCCCCATTTTATTATGTGTCTCCTTTCTTCTTGGCACTAAGAACACTAAGGCCGGGTTCAAATGGCTGAAAATGTGCGGAATGAACACCCAGAAAACACGGGCGACATTCCGCAGATTTGAAGGATCCGATGGTCGTCTCATTTCCGGACAGAATCTGCAGAAAGAATAAACAAGTCTAATCTGGAGATTCCATCCATAGAGATCAGACAGAAAGTTTTCAGTTCCATAAAGGAACAAGACAGGGACGTCCTCTCTCGCTCTTCTTATTATTTGTGGAACCTCTAGTATTTTTGGTGAAAGATATCGTTCCCTATGAGGGATTTGGACTGAAAGACACGTCTCAAAAAATTCTTGCTTATGCAGATGACATTTAACTTTTTGTAAAAAAATCTGCCCCAGGACCTCATATCAATCATGGCAGCAATTGAAGGGTTTGGCGGTTTTGGGAATGGAAATAAACTGGAATAAATGAAATTTCCTCCCTCTTGATAATGAGATAAGGGAAAGCTTTGTCCCTCTTAAGATACTTAAAAAGATCGATAGTATAGAGAACCTGGGTGTGAAGATTACGCCTTTAACCCCTTAAGGACCCAGGGCATATGGGTACGCCCTGACTTCCTTGTAGTTAAGGACCCAGCGCGTACCTGTACGCCCGTGGGAATTTCGGTCCCTGCCAGGCACCCCCCCCCCCATGTCGGCGATCACACCGGCGATTTGCGGCTATTCCGGGTTATGCGGATCTACAGTGACCCGGAAAATAAGGGGGATCAGGGTTGTCCAAGACACCCACGATCCCCCTGAAGGGATAGGAGTGAGATGGCAGAGGTACCACCCCTCCTATCCCCGCTATTGGTCGTCTAGACGCGACCACCAATAGCTGATCGGGGGCGGGGGGGTTAACTTTCGGTTTCCCCGTTCTGCCCACCCACAATAGGCGGGGCAGAACGGGGAAACTGGCGCCGAAGGTCCACTTACCCATTGGCGGCGATGATCGGCGGGCGGCAGTGACTTGCGGCTGACTCCCTGGATCCTATGGAAGGCGGTGAGTTGCCTAGCAACATCTGGAGGGCTACAGTTTGAGACCACTATACAGTGGTCTCTAAACTGTAGCCCTCCAGATCTTGCAAAACTACAACTCCCAGCATGCCCAAACAGCAAACAGCTGTCTCGGCATTCTTGGAGTTGTAGTTGCGTACCTCCAGTTGTTGCATAACTACATCTCCCAGCATGCCCTTTGGCGAACAGTACATGATGGGAGTTGTAGTTTTGCAACAGCTGGAGGCACACTGATTAGAAAATACTGAGTTAGGTAACAGAACCTAACTGAAGGTTTGCCAACCAGTGTGCCTCCAGCTGTTGCAAAAGTACAACTCCCAGCATGCACGGTCTGTCAGTACATGCTGGGAGTTGCAGTTTTGAAACAGTTTTGACCCCCCATTTTGTATGTACAGGGTACATTCACATGGGCAAGTTTACAGTGAGTTTCCTGCTTCAAGTTTGAGCTGCGGCAAATTTTTCGCCGCAACGCAAACTCCTAGCGGGAAACTCAGTCACCCGCCAGTGCAAATGTACCCTAAAAACACTACACTACACTACACTAACACATAATAAAGAGTAAAACACTACATATACACCCCCTTACATTGTCCCCCCCAATAAAAATGAAAAACGTCTTTTACGGCAGTGTTTCCAAAACGGAGCCTCCAGCTGTTACAAAACAACAACTCCCAGCATTTCAGGACAGCCACTGACTGTCCAGGCATGCAGGGAGTTTAGCAACAGCTGGAGGCACCCTGTTTGGGAATCACTGGCGTAGAATACCCCTATGTCCACCCCTATGCAATCCCTAATTTAGTCCTCAAATGCGCATGCTGCTCTCTCACTTTGGAGCCCTGTCATATTTCAAGGAAACAGTTTAGGGCCACACTGCAAATTTTGGGGGGCTTTTTCTCATTTTACCCCTTATGAAAAGGAAAAGTTGGGGGCTCCACCAGCATGTTAGTGTAAAAAAAAAAAAAAAAAAAATGTACACTAACATGCTGGTGTTGCCCTATACTTTTTATTTTCACAAGAGGTAAAAGGAAAAAAAGACCCCCAAAATTTGTAACAAAATTTCTCCTGAGTACGGAAATACCCCATATGTGGGCGTAAAATGCTCTGCGGGCGCACAGCAAGGCTCAGGAGTGAGAGCGCACTATGTACATTTGAGGCCTAAATTTGCACAGGGGTGGCTGATTTTACAGCGGTTCTGACATGTGACCCCATTTTGGAAACTACATCTGTCACCAAATGTAATAAGGGGTATAGTGAGCCTTAACACCCCACAGGTGTTTGACGAATTTTTGTTAAATTTGGATGGGAAAATGAAAAAAAAAAATTTCACTAAAATGCTGGTGTTACCCAAAATTTTTAATTTTCACAAGGGAAAATAGGAAAAAGCCCCCACCAAAATTTGTAACCCCATTTCTTCTGAGTAAAAACATACCCCATATGTGGATTAAAGTGCTCTGCGGGCGAACTACAATGCTCAGAAGAGAAGGTGCGCCATTGGGATTTTAAGAGAAAATTTGTCCGGAATTGAAGGCCACATGTGTTTGCAAAGCCCCCATAGTGCCAGAACAATGGACCCCCCCCCCCACACACACACACGTTACCCCATTTTGAAAACTACACCCCTCATGTAATGTAATAAGGGGTACAGTGAGCATTTATGCCCCACAGGTGTCTGACAGATTTTTTGGAACAGTGGTCCGTGAAATTGAAAAATGTAACTTTTCATTTGCACAGCCCACTGGTCCATCTGTCAAACGCCAGTGGGGTGTAGATACTCACTTCACCACTTATTAAATTCTGTGAGGGGTGTAGTTTCCAAAATGGGGTCACATGTGGGAGGGTCAACAGTTCTGGCACCACGGGGGGCTTTGTAAATGCACATGGCCCCTGACTTCCATTCCAAACAAATTCTCTCTCCCAAAAGCTCAATGACGCTCCTCCTCTTCTGAGCATTGTAGTTTGCCAGCAGAGCACTTGACGTCCACACATGGGTTATTTCCATACTCAGAAGAAATTGGGTTACAATTTTTGGGGGTCATTTTCTCCTATTTCCCCTTGTGAAAATGTAAAATATGTGGAAAAAACTACATTTTTGTGAAAAACCAGCATGAATTTTTTTTCATTTACACATCCAACTTTAACAAAAAGTCATCAAACATCTGTGAGGTGTTAAGGCTTAATGTACCCCTTGTTACGTTCCTTGAGGGGTGCAGTTTCCAAAACAGTATGCCATGTGTTTTTTTTTTTTTTTGCACCATAGGGGCTTCCTAAATGCGACATGCCCCCCAAAAAACCATTTCAGCTCAATTTGCTTTCCAAAAGCCAAATGTGACTCCTTCTCTTCTGAGCATTGTAGTTCGCCCGCAGAGCATTTTATGTCCTAACATGGGGTATTTCCATACTCAGAAGAGATGGGGTTACAAATTTTGGGGGGCATTTTCTCCCATTACCCTTTGTAAAAATTGTAAATTTGGGGGGGAAAACTGCACTTTAGTGAAATGTTTTTTTTTTTTTCATTTATACATCCGACTTTAATGAAAAGTCGTCAAACACCTGTGGGGTGTTAAGGCTCACTGGACCCCTTGTTACATTCCTTGAGGGGTGTAGTTTCCAAAATAGTATGCCATGTGGACGTTTTTGTTGTTCTGGCACCATAGGGGCTTCCCAAATGCGACATGACCCCCAAAAATAATTTCAGCAAAATTAATTCTCCAAAATCCAAAATTGTCGCTCCTTCCCTTCTGAGCCTTCTACTGCGCCTGCTGAAAACTTTACACATATGAGGTATTTCCTTACTTGAGAGAAATTTGGTTACAAATTTTGGGGGACTTTTTCTCCTATTACTCGTTGTAAAAATTAAAAAACTGGGTCTACAAGAACATGCGAGTGTAAAAAATGAAGATTGTGAATTTTCTCCTTCACTTTGCTGCTATTCCTGTGAAACACCTAAAGGGTTAACACACTTACTGAATGTCATTTTGAATACTTTGAGGGGTGCAGTTTTTATAATGGGGTCATTTATGCGGTATTTCTAATATGAAGACCCTTCAAATCCACTTCAAAACTGAACTGGTCCCTGAAAAATTCCGATTTTGAAAATTTTGAGAAAATTGAAAATTGCTGCTGAACTTTGAAGCCCTCTGATGTCTTCCAAAAGTAAAAACATCTCAACTTTATGATGCAAATATAAAGTAGACATATTGTATTTGTGAATCATTATATCATTTATTTAGAATTGGTTATTTTCCTTATAAGCAGAGAGCTTCAAAGTTAGAAAAATGCAAAAAATTTTATTTTTTCATCACATTTTGGAATTTTTCACCAAGAAATGATGCAAGTATCAACAAAATTTTACCATGAACATAAAGTAGAATATGTCACGAAAAAACTATCTCGAAATCAGAATGAAAGGTAAAAGCATTCCAGAGTTATTAATGCTTAAAGTGACAGTGGTCAGATGTGCAAAATATGGCCGGGTCCTACAGTGAAAATTGTCTGGGTCCTTAAGGGTTTAAAAGGTACTCGGTGCAAAACATCTTATCCCCTGTGAAAAGGATAAGATGTTACATCGTGGGGGTCCCACCGGGGATCCTCGCAATCTAACATCTTATCCCCTATCCTTTTGATAAGGGATAAGATGTCTAGGGGCGGAGTACCCCTTTAATTTAAAACCAACTATTAAAAAGATGGAGAAAAAAATGGAGGTATGGTTAAAACTTCCACTTTCTATGGCTGATAAATAGTATTATCCAAGATGATTCTTCTTCCTACTATTTTATATGTTATTAACGCATTTCCAATTCCTATTAAGGAAATCTGGTTTAAAAAGAATCGACAGGATTCTTAATTCCCTTCTATGGGAAAGAAAGAGAGTCCGTATTAAACTTAAAGGGGTACTCCGGTGAAACCTTTTTTTCTTTTAAATCAACTGGCTACGGAAAGTTAAACAGATTTTTACATTACTTCTATTAAAAAATCTTAATCCTTCCTGTACTTATTAGCTGCTGAATACTACAGAGGAAATTCTTTTCTTTTTGGAATGCTCTCTGATGACATCACGAGGACAGTGCTCTCTGCTGATGTTATAATAATAAGTCTTTATTTATTTTATTGTTGTCCTTAGTGGGATTTGAACCCAAGGCCCCAGCACTGCAAGGCAGCAGTGTTATCCACTGAGTCACCATGCTGCCCTTAGCATACATCTCCTATGCAAGGTTGCTAAAATGGACAGAGATGTCAGCAGAGAGCACTGTGGTCGTGATGTCATCAGTGTTCCAAAAAGAAAGGAATTTCCTCTGTAGCATTCAGCAGCTAATAAGTACTGGAAGGATTAAGATTTTTTAATAGAAGTAATTTACAAATATAGAATGCAAAGAGAGACTTGGCACCACCTCTGTGAGCACTAAGGATACAACAATATACTCGGCTTCCCTATGTCTTCCCTTGCAACAGCTGGAGGGACTTCGGTGGTGCTCAACGTGCAAAGCAAGTCCATACAATATACATGCAGTAGAAAAGGAGCAAAACGGAGCAACTCACCACACCGACCCAGGTATTCTATGCAAGTGGTACTTTATTCCAAAGTTTCAACCATGGAAGACAGGCAGGGGAGAGTGAAGGTAGGACGTGGGGGTATTCTCTCTCCCCTGCTTGTCTTCCATGGTTGAAGCTTTGGAATAAAGTACCACTTACATAGAATACCTGGGTTGTGTGGTGAGTTGCTCGTTTTGCTCCTTTTCTACTGCATGTAATTTACAAATATGTTTAACTTTCTGGCACCAGTTGATTTAAAAGAAAAAAGGTTTTCACCGGAGTACCCCTTTAAAGGGGTACTCCACTGGAAAACTTTTTTTTTTTTTAAATAAACCGGTATCAGAAAGTTATACAGATTGAAAATTTCTTGTATTAAAAAAATCTTAATCCTTCCAGTACGTACCAGCTGCTTTTATGATCCACAGAAAGTTATTTTGTTTTTGAATTTCCTTTCTGCCTGACCACAGTGCTCTCTGCTGACACCACTGTCCATTTTAGGAACTGTCCGGAGCAGAAGCAAATCCCTATAGAAAACCTCTCCTGCTCTGGACAATTCCTAAAATGGACAGAGGTGTCAGCAGAGAGCACTGTGGCCAGACAGAAAGGAATTTCAAAAAGAAAAGAACTTCCTGTGGATCATGACAGTAGCTGATAATTACTGGAAGGATTAAGATTTTTTTAATAGAAGTAATTTACAAATCTGTTTAACTTTCTGGCACCAGTTGATAAAAAATTTTTTTCCAGTGGAGTACCCCTTTAAATACTTGATGATTCCAGGGAGGTTAGGAGGGCTCTCAATTCCAAATTTCAGAATGTATCTTTAGTGTCACATTTGGGATTTATCGTCAATGAGGTTGGACAGGGCTGGATTCAATACCTAAGGGGAAAATCTATTAGAATTATTAGAGACTAATTTGACTGCACTAGAGGTAGGTCGTAAATATCCCACATTAATTAGTATTCATAAGTCTTGGGGTAAAATTAAGATTTTGTTAGAGGTAAAGAGAAGTCTTCCTTCCACGACACTGATGAACAATAATTACTTGGTGGAATTTTTAAAAATTGGTGGATATTTGACATGGAAAAAATGGGGGTTGATACAAGTGGCACAATTTATTGAAGATGGATACAGCTCATCCAATTTGATACATTTAAGAGAATGTAGGGGTTAAAGGAAAGCTTTCAATTTTATCAAAATCAACAGCATTTATTGCTGCTATTAATAAAGATAGGTTAAAGATAAAGATCTTCTAGGGAATATAATTAGAAGTCAATCTTTTTTATAATAAAATTAAATAAAATGATCAATGATTCTGTCTCACGAAGAATTGAGTTTCTTAGCAAGAAGAATTGGGAAAGGGAAATGGGTGAAATATCTAAACTTAAATGGAGCTCTATAGTAAAAAGTCTGAAAATTGTTTTGAGATTCAAATTATAATGAGAATCATAAAATAATTAAATCTAAAACTATTCATAGGTTATGTTATACACCGGAGATGTGGTGTGAGAGCCTCTGCTGAATGTCCTTGTTATAATATACACCGGAGAGTCTATATAATGTGGTGTGAGAGCCTCTGCTGAATGTCCTTGTTATATTATACACCAGAGAGTCTATATAATGTGGTGTGAGAGCCTCTGCTGAATGTCCTTGTTATATTATACACCGGAGAGTCTATATAATGTGGTGTGAGAGCCTCTGCTGAATGTCCTCGATATATTATACACCGGAGATGTGGTGTGAGAGCCTCTGCTGAATGTCCTTGTTATATTATACACCAGAGAGTCTATATAATGTGGTGTGAGAGCCTCTGCTGAATGTCCTTGTTATATTATACACCGGAGAGTCTATATAATGTGGTGTGAGAGACTCTGCTGAATGTCCTTGTTATATTATACACCGGAGAGTCTATATAATGTGGTGTGAGAGCCTCTGCTGAATGTCCTTGTTATATTATTGTTACGCCGAGCGCTCCGGGTCCCCGTTCCTCCCCGGAGCGCTCGCCTCATCCTCGTTGCTGCAGCGCCCCGGTCAGATCCACTGACCGGGTGCGCTGCGGTACCGCCTCCAGCCGGGATGCGATTCGCGATGCGGGTGGCGCCCGCTCGCGATGCGCACCCCGGTCCCCGTACCTGACTCGCTCTCCGTCGGTCCTGTCCCGGCGCGCGCGGCCCCGCTCCCTAGGGCGCGCGCGCGCCGGGTCTCTGCGATTTAAAGGGCCAGTGCACCAATGATGGTGCCTGGCCCAATCTTCCCAATTACCTTGATTAGTTTCCACCTGTGCACTCCCTACTTATACCTCACTTCCCCTGCACTCCCTGGCCGGATCTTGTTGCACTTGTGCCTAGTGAAAGCGTTCCCTTGTTTGTTCCTAGCCCGTGTTCCTGACCTCCTGCCGTTGCCCCTGACTACGATCCTTGCCGCCTGCCCCCGACCTTCTGCTACGTCCGACCTTGCTTCTGCCTACTCCCTTGTACCTCGCCTATCTTCAGCAGTCAGAGAGGTGAGCCGTTGCTAGTGGATACGACCTGGTCACTACCGCCGCAGCAAGACCATCCCGCTTTGCGGCGGGCTCTGGTGAAAACCTGTAGTGACTTAGAACCGGTCCACTAGCACGGTCCTCGTCAATCCCTCTCTGGCACAGAGGATCCACCTCCTGCCAGCCGGCATCGTGACAATTATACACCGGAGAGTCTATATAATGTGGTGTGAGAGCCTCTGCTGAATGTCCTTGTTATATTATACACTGGAGAGTCTATATAATGTGGTGTGAGAGCCTCTGCTGAATGTCCTTGTTATATTATACACTGGAGAGTCTATATAATGTGGTGTGAGAGCCTCTGCTGAATGTCCTTGTTATATTATACACCGGAGAGTCTATATAATGTGGTGTGAGAGCCTCTGCTGAATGTCCTCATTATATTATACACCGGAGAGTCTATATAATGTGGTGTGAGAGCCTCTGCTGAATGTCCTTGTTATATTATACACCAGAGAGTCTATATAATGTGGTGTGAGAGCCTCTGCTGAATGTCCTCGTTATATTATACACCGGAGAGTCTATATAATGTGGTGTGAGAGCCTCTGCTGAATGTCCTCATTATATTATACACCGGAGAGTCTATATAATGTGGTGTGAGAGCCTCTGCTGAATGTCCTTGTTATATTATACACCGGAGAGTCTATATAATTTGGTGTGAGAGCCTCTGCTGAATGTCCTTATTATATTATACACCGGAGAGTCTATATAATGTGGTGTGAGAACCTCTGCTGAATGTCCTCGTTATATTATACACCGGAGAGTCGATATAATGTGGTGTGAGAGCCTCTGCTGAATGTCCTTATTATATTATACACCGGAGAGTCTATATAATGTGGTGTGAGAGCCTCTGCTGAATGTCCTCGTTATATTATACACCGGAGAGTCTATATAATGTGGTGTGAGAGCCTCTGCTGAATGTCCCCGTTATATTATACACCGGAGAGTCTATATAATGTGGTGTGAGAGCCTCTGCTGAATGTCCTTGTTATATTATACACCGGAGAGTCTATATAATGTGGTGTGAGAGCCTCTGCTGAATGTCCTTGTTATATTATACACCGGAGAGTCTATATAATGTGGTGTGAGAGCCTCTGCTGAATGCCTTGTTATATTATACACTGGAGAGTCTATATAATGTGGTGTGAGAGCCTCTGCTGAATGTCCTTGTTATATTATACACCGGAGAGTCTATATAATGTGGTGTGAGAGCCTCTGCTGAATGTCCTTGTTATATTATACACTGGAGAGTCTATATAATGTGGTGTGAGAGCCTCTGCTGAATGTCCTTGTTATATTATACACCAGAGAGTCTATATACTGTGGTGTGAGAGCCTCTGCTGAATGTCCTCATAAAAAATGAAAATATACGTATTAGGCATATGTGTTTTATATTTGCTGATTATTTACCCAGGGTCTATGGAAGTGTTGCATATGTTTTTTCATACATGAATGCTTTTTTTACATTTACATATGTATGAAATGTAACAAGTGGACGTATTTATGTTTAATATTTTTATGAATGCAATAAAAAAAGTTATGATAATAATAATAAAAAAGATATCATTGTGATTGTATTGACCTTATATTTTAATGCACAGTGAATGAAGTGTTAATACAATGTTCGATTGGTGCTGCAAAAAACAAGCTCTCAAACTGCTCTGTAGATGGAAAAATAAAAGATTTATGGGAATGTGGAGAGGAGGAAAGAAGAAAACACAAAAGCTTAAATGTCCTGGGATGTTAAGGGTTAATACTGATGATAAAATCTGTGTTATTCTCTGCAGATTCTTGTACCAGGAGATCAGAGGAGAATCTTATATCTTCAGATTATAAAGCAGATGATGATATCACACAAGATACATATGAAGAACATTCCATTATCCCAGATACACCCTCAGCCCTTCACAGCCAAGATCTCTCATCTCATCCTTATATACAGGTCCTGTCTTCTCATTCATCACAGGATGTTCAGCTAAATAAAGGTCACAGAAGGGGTGTTGGACATCAAAAAGCTCATACAGGAAAGAAACCATATTCATGCTCAGAATGTGGGAAATGTTTTACTCACAAATCACATCTTGTTCGACATCAAAGAACTCACACAGGAGAGAAGCCATTTTCATGTTCAGAATGTGCGAAATGTTTTACTCAGAAATCAAGTTTTGTTGTACATAAAAAAACTCACACAGAGGAGAAGCCATTTTGCTGTGCAGAGTGTGGGAAATGTTTTATTGTGAAATCACAACTTGTTCAACATCAAAGAACTCACACAGGGGAGAAGCCGTTTTCATGTTCAGAATGTGGAAAATATTTTTCTCAGAGATCAAATCTTGTTAAACATAAAAGAATTCACACAGGGAAGATACCGTTTTCATGTTCGGAATGTGGGAAATGTTTTGCTCAGAAATCAGATCTTGTTAGACATCAAAGAACTCACACAGGGAAGAAGCCATTTTCATGTTCAGAATGTGTGAAATGGTTTGCTCAGAAATCAGATCTTGTTAGACATCAAATAACTCACACAGGAGAGAAGCCATTTTCATGTTCAGAATGTGGGAAATGGTTTTCTCAGAAATCAGATCTTGTTAGACATCATAGAACTCACACAGGTGAGAAGCCATTTTCATGCTCAGAATGTGGAAAATGTTTTACTGAGAAATCAAGTCTTGTTAAACATAAACGAACTCACACAGGGGAGAAACCATATTCATGTTCAGAATGTAGGAAATGTTTTTCTAACAAATCAAGTTTTGTTGTACATAAAAAAACTCACATGGAGGAGAAGCCATTTTGCTGTGCAGAGTGCGGGAAATGTTTTAGTGTGAAATCACAACTTGTTCAACATCAAAGAACTCACACAGGGGAGAAGCCATTTTCATGCGCAGAATGTGGGAGATGTTTTATTAAGAAATCACATCTTGTTCAACATCAAAGAACTCACACAGGACAGAAGCCATTTTCATGTGCAGAATGTGGGAAATGCTTTACTCAGAAATCACATCTTGTTAAACATAAAAGAACTCACACAGGAGAGAAGCCATTTTCATGTTCAAAATGTGGGAAATGTTTTAATTGGAAATCAGGTCTTCTTCAGCATCAAAGAACTCACACAGGGGAGAAGTCAAGTCAGAGCAATAAATGATGCAGATAACACATCTATATATTAACCATGTACATAGGATATCTGACATTTATATATATATCATATACTGCATCTCCAAACTTGTTACCAATTGTTAATAAAAGTTTTCTTTCTTATATGATTTATTCTTTATATTCGTATACAGGAGAGTTCATATAAGTTATATTGTCGGGGGTATCGGACTCCTCCTCTCCTTTTGTCACAGGGTATTCCAGAATCTTCTCAATGTTGGAGGTGTGGGATTGAGTCGTGGACTCTTTTACATATACAGGGGTCTTGCTTGAAAATGTAATCATTCTGGCGGGAAGATATTTTGATTACCGTATATACTCTAGTATAAGCGCGTTTTTTCATTGTGAAAATTCCCCCCTCGGCTTAAACTCGAGTGAAAAAAAAATTAGTACTGACATCAGTCCAGGCGTACAGATGGTGGTGGTCTGGGTCGTCCATTTTCACCGGGAAGCCCCCCTTCTCCGCTTCGGGCCGACTCCGGACTCATCTATGGTAGGGACTGTCTGCACAGGGACCATCTGCATACTGGCAGGAAAAGTGAGCTGATCTTGTCCGTCCATCCGGCCCCTGACTAGTGATGCTGGGGTAGGGTTCGCCACCACGCAGGGATTCCCCTGACGACACGGACCTCTCCCTTTCCCGGCTCCCAGGCAACAGGAAAAGACCTGCCGCCGCCGAGAGCTACAACTGGGGAGGTGATTAGACGATAAGAGAGGGGGATGGGTAATGACAGGAAGGGGATGGGTGTTTGTTGCAGTGGGTGATGATAGGCTTATACTCGAGTCAAGAGGTTTCCCCCCCCAGGTTTTTGTGGTAAAATGAGGGGCTTCGGCTTATACTCCAGTATATACAGTATTTTCTTGGTTACAACAAAAAGAGATAAATTTTACTCTGGAAATGGTTCTTCTTGCGGTTACATCTTCGGATTTATGTCCTATGTCGACTTGCTGAATCACACACCTACTATTGGTGACTAGACGGCTTATTCCGATATACTAGAAATCTTCTACCTCCTCCAACCATTTCGCAGCGGTGCCAAAAAAAAGTTCCCAGTTCAAAATTTGAATGTTATGGGGTATTAACACAGAATGTAATTATCGTTATATATGATGTGATTAAAAAATAAAAACCAATGATTTGTAACTTTTTTTTAATCTTTTTTTTATCTTTTGTTAACAATAAAAGAGACATTGGGGGAAAAAAAGTGTTTCTTTTATAAGGTAGTCACCGATCCAGCGATGTCATCTCTATAATTTTACATGGGAGGAAAAGAGTCTCATATATGGCTACAAGGTAACAGGACATGAGCAGATTAGACATATAAAATCACTTCTATCTTCTGGCTTCTACGACCTTCTGATCCTATAGGTCAGGGGTCCTCAAACTACGGCCCGGGGGCCACATGTGGCCCGCTGAGGACATTTATCCGGCCCACCGCTGCCTATGGACATCCCTGTGTCTCGAAAGATGTTTTCGGGACACAGGGATGCGCTCTCTGCAGCGGCCCCTGCGTTTACTTTAAAATGCAAGGACCGTCGGGAGATGACTGATGTCCCGTGTGTGCGCCCATAGCAACAGAGCGCGGGTCACTGACATCCCGTGTGTGCGCCCATAGCAACGGAGCGCGGAGGAGTGGAGCATCGAGGAGGACGTGCACTGGCCAGCTTGGTAAGTGTTACCAGCGGCACGTCAGCTTCGGTGCTCTGACCACCGCTCCCGGGACCTACTGCTATGGCCGTACCAGAGGAGTAGTGGTTGGAGCACAGAAGTGGGGCAGTACACCAGCATACAGCCTCCAGCCATATACTGTATGGCTGGAGGCTGTATGTCTGTGGGGGAACATACTGCCAGCCTAATGTGGGGGGAACTGTACTGCAAACTAAATGTGGGGGAACTATGCTGCCAACCTAATGTGGGGGAACTACAACCTAATGTGGGAGAACTTTACTGCCAACAAAATGTGGGGAGCTATACTGCACCTAATGTGGGGAACTATACTGCCAACCTAATGCGGGGAGAACTATACTGCCAACCTAATGTGGGGGGAACTATACTGCACACCTAATGTGGAGGGAACTATACTGCACACCTAATGTGGAGGGAACTATACTGCACACCTAATGTGGAGGGAACTATACTGCACACCTAATGTGGAGGGAACTATACTGCACACCTAATGTGGAGGTAACTATACTGCACCTAATGTGGGGGGAACTATACTGCCAACCCTAATGTGGGGAGAACTATACCAACCTAATGTGGGGAGAACTATACTGCCAACCTAATGTGGGAGGAACTATACTGCCAACCTAATGTGGGGGAACTATACTGCACCTAATGTTGGTGAACTATACTGCCAACCTAATGTGGGGGGAACTATACTGCCAACCCTAATGTGGGGAGAACTATACTGCCAACCTAATGTGGGGGAACTACAACCTAATGTGGGAGGAAATATACTGCCTACCTAATGTGGGGGAACTATACTGCTAACTAAATGTGGGGAACAACAACCTAATGTGGGGGGAACTATACTGCCAACCAAATGTGGGGGAACTACAACCTAATGTGGGGGGAACTATACTGCCAACCTAATGTGGGGGAACTATGCTGCCAACCTTATGTTGGGGAACTATACTGCCAACTAAATGTGGGGGAACTACAACCTAATGTGGGGGGAACTATACTGCCAACAAAATGTGGGGGAACTACAACCTAATGTGGGGGGAACTATACTGCCAACTAAATGTGGTGGAACTATACTGCCAACCTAATGTGGGGGTAACTATACTGCACCTAATGTGGGGGGAACTATACTGCACCTAATGTGGGGAACTATACTGTCAACCTATTGTGGGGGAACTTTACTGCCAACCTAATGTGGGGGAACTACAATCTAATGTGGGGGGAACTATACTGCACCTAGTGTGGGGGAACTATACTGCGAATCTAATGTGGGGGAACTATACTGCCAACTAAATGTTGGGGAACTATACTGCCGACCTAATGTGCGGGGAACTATACTGCCAACCTAATGTGGGGGGAACTATACTGCACACCTAATGTGGGGGAACTATACTGCCAACCTAATGTGGGGGAATATACTGCCAACCTAATGTGGGGGAACTATACTGCCAACCTAATGTGGGGGGAACTATACTGCCAACCTAATGTGGGGGAATATACTGCCAACCTAATGTGGGGGAACTATACTGCACACCTAATGTGCGGGGAACTATACTGCCAACATAATGTGGGGGAATATACTGCCAACCTAATGTGGGGGAACTATACTGCCAACCTAATGTGGGGGGAACTATACTGCCAACCTAATGTGGGGGAATATACTGCCAACCTAATGTGGGGGGAACTATACTGCACACCTAATGTGGGAGAACTATACTGCCAACCTAATGTGGGGGAATATACTGCCAACCTAATGTGGGGGGAACTATACTGCACACCTAATGTGGGGGGAACTATACTGCCAACCTAATGTGGGGGAATATACTGCCAACCTAATGTGGGGGAACTATACTGCACACCTAATGTGCTGGGAACTATACTGCCAACCTAATGTGGGGGAACTATACTGCCAACCTAATGTGGGGGGAACTGTGCTGCATACTTAAAGGGGTAGTCCACTAATAAAATATATAAGTGGGCATAGGAATTTGTTCATAGTTTTTTTTTTTTAACTATAGTCAGGCCCTCCAACGGTCTGAGGGACGGTAAACTGGCCCCCCTGTTTAAAAAGTTTGAGGACCCCTGCTATAGGTGTTAGATTAGTGGGGTCTCCTACTCTACACAGGGTCCTTCCTTAGGTTATAGAGGGAAGAACAAGTTGCATTCGGCCGAAGTGCGGAGAAGAATTAACCAGGTGGCGCTATGGTTGGTTCCCAGCTCTCTGAGGGGCTGAAGCCAGCTGTGCTCTCTCCGTTAAAGGAAAGGACTTGTTAGACGGAATTTGTTAATTTAAAGGGGTATTCCAGGAAAAAAAAATTTTTTATATCAACTGGCTCCAGAAAGTTAACAGATTTGTAAATTACTTCTATTAAAAAATCTTAATCGTTCCAATAATTATCAGCTGCTGAAGTTGAGTTGTTCTTTTCTGCTGACATCTCTGCTTGTCTCGGGAACTGCACAGAGTAGAAGAGGTTTGCTATGGGGATTTGCTTCTACTCTGGACAGTTGCCGAGACAGGTGTCATCAGAGAGCACTTAGACAGAAAAGAACAACTTAACTTCAGCAGCTCATAAGTACTGAAAGGATTAAGATTTTTTAATAGAAGTAATTAACAAATCTGTTTAACTTTCTGGAGCCAGTTAATATATAAAAATGTTTTTTCCTGGATAACCCTTTAACCCCTTAAGGACACAGCCCATTTTCACCTCTAGGACGGAGCCCTTTTTTGCACATCTGACCACTGTCACTTTAAACATTAATAACTCTGGAATGCTTTTACTTATCAATCTGATTCCGAGATTGTTTTTTCGTGACATATTCTACTTTAACATAGTGGTAAATTTTTGTGGTAACTTGCATCCTTTCTTGGTGAAAAATCCAAAATTTGATGAAAAAATTGAAAATTTTGCATTTTTCTAACTTTGAAGCTCTCTGTTTGTAAGGAAAATGGATATTCCAAATATTTCTTTTTGGGATTCACATATACAATATGTCTACTTTATATTTTCATCATAAAATTTATGAGTTTTTACTTTTGGAAGACATCAGAGGGCTTCAAAGTTCAGCAGCAATTTTACAATTTTTCACAAAATTTTCAAACTCGCTATTTTTCATGGACCAGTTCAGGTTTGAAGTGGATTTGAAGGGTCTTCATATTAGAAATACCCCATAAAAGACCCCATTATAAAAACTACACCCCCCAAAGTATTCAAAATGACATTCAGTAAGCGTTTTAACCCTTTAGGTGTTTCACAGGAAAAGCAGCAAAGTGAAGGAGAAAATTCAAAATCTTCATTTTTTACACTTGCATGTTCTTGTAGACCCAATTTTTGAATTTTTACAAGGGGTAAAAGGATAAAATTTATACTTGAATTTGTAGCCCAATTTCTCTCGAGTAAGCACATACCTCATATGTCTATGTAAATTGTTCGGCGGGCGCAGTAGAGGGCTCAGAAGCGAAGGAGCGACAAGGGGATTTTGGAGAGTACGTTTTTCTGAAATGGTTTTTTGGGGGCATGTTGCATTTAGGAAGCCCCTATGGTGCCAAAACAGCAAAAAAAAAAACATGGCATACCATTTTGGAAACTAGACCCCTTGAGGAACGTAACAAGGAATTAAGTGAGCCTTAATACCCCACAGGTGTTTCATGACTTTTGCATATGTAAAAAAAATAAAATAAATTTCACTAAAATGTGTGTTTCCCCCCAAATTTCACATTTTTGCAAGGGTTAATAGCAGAAAATACCCCCCAAAATTTGTAACCCCATCTCTTCTGAGTATGGAGGTACCCCATAAGTTGACCTGAAGTGCATTACGGGCGAACTACAATGCTCAGAAGAGAAGGAGTCATATTTGGCTTTTTGAGAGCAAATTTTGCTCGGGGGGCATGTCGCATTTAGGAAGCCCCTATGGTGCCAGGACAGCAAAAAAAACCGACATGGCATACCATTTTGGAAACTAGACTCCTTGAGGAACGTAACAAGGGATAAAGTGAACCTTAATACCCCACAGGTGTTTCACGACTTTTGCATATGTAAAAAAAAAAAAATTTTTTTTACCAAAAATGCTTGGTTTAGCAAAAATTTAACATTTTTAAAAAAGGTAATAGCAGAAAATACCCCCCCAAAATTTGAAGCCCAATTTCTCCCGATTCAGAAAACACCCAATATGTGGATGAAAAGTGCTCTGCTGGCGCACTACAGGTCTCAGAAGAGAAGGAGTCACATTTGGCTTTTTGGAAGCAAATTTTGCTCTGGGGGCATGCCGCATTTAGGAAGCACCTATGGTGCCAGGACAGATAAAAAAAAAACACATGGCATACTATTTTGGAAACTAGACCCCTTGGGGAACGTAACAAGGGGTAAAGTGAACCTTAATACCCCACAGGTGTTTCACGACTTTTGCATATGTAAAAAAAAAAAAAATTTTTTACACTAAAATGCTTGTTTTCCCCCAAATTTTACATTTTTACAAGGGATAATAGCAGAAAATACCCCCCAAAATTTGTAACCCCATCTCTTCTGAGTATGGAAATACCCAATAAGTGGACGTGAAGTGCACTGGGGGCGAACTACAATGCTCAGAAGAGAAGGAGCATCATTGAGGTTTTTGAGAGAGAATTTGGCCATGTGCATTTCCAAAGCCCCCCCGTGGTGCCAGAACAGTGGACCCCCCCACATGTGACCCCATTTTTAAAACTACACCCCTCACGGAAGGTAATAAGGGGTGCAGGGAGAATTTAAACCCCACTGGCATTTGACGGATCTTTGGAACAGTGGGCTGTGCAAATTAAAAATTTTATTTTTCATTTTCACAGACCCCTGTTTCAAAGATCTGTCAGACACCTGTGGGGTGTAAATGCTCACCGTACCCCTTGTTACATTCCGTGAGGGGTGTAGTTTCCAAAATGGGGTCACATGTGGGTATTTATTGTTTTGCACTTATGTCAGAACCGCTGTAAAATCAGCCACCCCTGTGCAAATGACCAATTTAGACCTCAAATTTACATGGTTCATTCTCCCTTCTGAGCCTTGTTGTGCGCCCCCAGAACACTTTGCGCCCACATATGGGGTATCTCCGTCCTCAGGAGAAATTGCGTTACAAATTTTGGAGGCTTTTTTTCTTTTACCGCTTGTGAAATTTTAAAGTATGGGGCAACACCAGTATGTTAGTGTACAAAAATGTTTTTTTTTTACACTAACATGCTGGTGTAGACCCCAACTTTACCTTTTCATAAGGGGTAAAAGGAGAAGAAGCCCCCCAAAATTTGTTAGGCAATTTCTCCCGAGTACGGAAATACCCCATATGTGGCCCTAAACTGTTGCCTTGAAATACGACAGGGCTCCAAAGTGAGAGCGCCATGCGCATTTGAGGCCTAAATTAGGGATTTGCATAGGGGTGGACATAGGGGTATTCTACACCAGTGATTCTCAAACAGGGTGCCTCCAGCTGTTGCTAAACTCCCAGCATGCTTGGACAGTCAATGGCTGTCCGGAAATGCTGGGAGTTTTTGTTTTGCAACAGCTGGAGGCTCCGTTTTGGAAACACTGCTGTAGGATACGTTTTTCATTTTTATTGGGGGGGAAGGGGTGGTGGTGGTGGGGGGGGCAGTGTACGTGTGTATATGTAGTGTTTTCCTCTTTATTTTATGTTAGTGTAGTGTTTTTAGGTTACATTCACACTGACGGCGGATTACACTGAGTCTCCCGCTAGGAGTTTGAGCTGCGGCTGCGGCTGGAACTCACTGTAATCCGTCGCCAGTGTGAATGTAACCTGTACATTCACATGGGAGGGGGGGGGGGAACTACAACTCCCAGCATGCACTGACAGAACGTGCATGCTGGGAGTTGTAGTTTTGCAACAGCTGGAGGCACACTGGTTGGAAAATACTGAGTTAGGTAATAGAACCTATTACCTAACTCGGTATTTCCCAACCAGTGTGCATCCAGCTGTTGCAGAACTACAACTCTCAGCATGTACTGATTGCCAAAGGGAATGCTGGGAGATGTAGTTATGCAACAGCTGGAGGCACGCAAGTACAACTCCCAGCATGCCGAGACAGCCATTTGCTGTTCCTGAATGCTGGGAGTTGTAGTTTTGCAAGATTTAGAGGGGTTCAGGCTGGAGATCACTGACAGTGGTCTCTAAACTGTGGCCCTCCAGATGTTGCAAAACTACAAATCTCAGCATGCTAAGACAGCAAACTGCTGTCTGGGCATGCTGGGAGTTGTAGTTTTGTAATATCTGGAGGGCTACAGTTTGGAGACCACTGTCAGTGATCTCCAGCCTGAACCCCTCTAAATCTTGCAAAACTACAACTCCCCAGCATGCCAACACAGCAAACAGCTGTCAAGGCATGGTGGGAGTTGTAGTTTTGCAACATCTGGAGGGCGACAGTTTAGAGACCACTCTCTAAACTGTCGCCCTGCAGATGTTGCTAGGCAACAGACTCTGCACACGCGGCGTCATACTTACCTCCACCGCCGCCGTAATCACAGCCGCCGCCGCCGGGTAAGTGACCGCCGCTGCCGCCGCTATTACACGTTTCCCCCCGCTGTGCCCGGACACCGATGGGTGGGCATAGCGGGGGGAACCGAACTTTAACCCCCCCGCCCCCAGTCTGCTATTGGTCGGCCGCTCCGCCGATCAATAGCAGGGATAGGAGGGGTGGCAACCCTGCCACCTCACTCCTATCTCTTCAAGGGGGATCGAGGGTGTCTTGGACACCCCCGATCCCCCTTATTTTATCGCGGCGCCGCGATTGATGGGCAGGGGGAGAGCGCTCCCCCTGCAAACACCGTAGATGCCGTGATCAGAACTGATCACGGCATCTATGGGGTTAATGCTGCCGGGACCGGCGCGATCGCGGCCCCGGCAGCTGCGGTGGGACTCCGGCTGTGATTGACAGCTGAGTCCCACCCGCGATCTCCTGCACTGCCCGCGGCCGAGCAGGAGATCGCTTGGACGTATGCATACGTCCAATAGCGGGAAGGGGTTAAAGATCATGGCATCTGGAACAACATAACTGGATAAGACATATTCTCTCACATTTCCATCCATAGGTCATGCTCCTCCCAGTTCCCCATTAAAGGGGTATTCTAGTGCTCCAGCGTTCTGAACATTTTGTTTGTGATCGTGACGTTACAGCAACTCCCCTCGTGATGTCCTGCCACGCCACTTCCATTCATGTCTATGGGAGGGGGCGTGTCAGCCGACATGCCCCTCCCATAGATATGAATGGAGGGGGCGTGGCATGACCTCATGACCACTGCTGCAGAAACCAGGAGTTTGTTTAGAACACCCGATGCTGCGGGAGATTGCAGAGGGCCCCAGAAGCTGGACTCGTGATCAGACATCTTATCCCCTATCCTTTGTATAGGGGATAAGATGTCTAGCTGCGGAGTGTCTCTTTAATGTTCTCACTTTAGGTAAATTCCCACAGTATAACTTCTAACAAACCGAATCGGTGAGCAGGAAAACCACTATTCCCTAAGTTAGTGAAGACAATGTCCTTCTCTTAGTGCATACAGGAATACTTAGGGGATAATAGTATTATACGTGATAGCCAGCATGGGTTTACTAAGGATAGTCAAACACTCACGGCAGTAGTGGATCTGCAGGGCCTGTGTGGAAGATGACGTGGGCTGTGCCAGGGAGCGGAGCCTTAGGTGCAGAGATACCCCTGGCACGACTCGTCCATATAGGTTGCTGAGATGTAATGTGGTACAGGAGGCATACGGCAACTCGTGGTCAGGATAGCAGAAGGTCAGGGCTGGCAGCACAGGTGAGTGGTCATGAATGTGGCAAGAGATCAATAGGTAGGCGGCACTGGAGCAAAGTATGGTATGGTATGGCAAAGAAAGAACACTTTCTTTAAGGCACAATGGCAAACAAAGATCCGGCAATGAGTGCCGTCCTGTTTTAGTAGTTTAAATGCTTTATTTTTGTCATTTATTGCCCCCTTAACATTTTTATTCATCCATATTGGTTTTCTTTTATTTGTGACCCTTTTATTCCCATAAGGTAGATACATCTTACAGTGAGAGTTTAAGATATTTTTAAAAGTCTCCCATTTAGTGTCAGTATTGTTGTTTTTGAGGACATTATCCCAATTTATATTGTTAAAGGGGTACTCCGGTGAAAACCTTTTTTTCTTTTAAATCAACTGGTGCCAGAAAGTTAAACATATTTGTAAATGACTTCTATTAAAAAATCTTAATCCTTCCAGTACTTATTAGCTGCTGAATGCTACAGAGGAAATTCCTTTCTTTTTGGAACACTGATGACATCACAACCACAGTGCTCTCTGCTGACATCTCTGTCCATTTTAGCAACAGTGCATAGCAGATGTATGCTAAGGGCAGCATGGTGGCTTAGTGGTTAGCACTGTTGCCTTGCAGTGCTGGGGCCTTGGGTTCAAATCCCACTAAGGACAACAATAAATAAATAAAGACTTATTATTATAATAAGGTCAGCAGTGCTCGTGATGTCATCAGAGAGCATTCCAAAAAGAAAAGAATTTCCTCTGTAGTATTCAGCAGCTAATAAGTACAGGAACGATTAAGATTTTTTAATAGAAGTAATTTACAAATATGTTTAACTTTCCGGAGCCAGTTCATTTAAAAGAAAAAAGGTTTTCACTGGAGTACCCCTTTAACCCCTTAAAGACACAGCTCATTTTCACCTTAAGGATGCAAGCCTTTTTTGCAAACCTGACCACTGTCACTTTAAGCATTAATAACTCTGGGACGCTTTTAGTTATCATTCTGATTACGAGATTGTTTTTTCGTGACATATTCTACTTTATGTTAGTGGTAAAATTGTGTCGATACTTGCATCATTTCTTGGTGAAAAATTAGAAAATTTCATGAAAAATTTGAAAATGTTGCATTTTTTTTTACTTTGAAACTCTCTGCTTATAAGGAAAATGGAAATCGCAAATAAATTATATATTGATTCACATATACAATATGTCTACTTTGTGTTTGCATCATTAAGTTGACATGTTTTTACTTTTGGAAGACATCAGAGGCTTCAAAGTTCAGCAGCAATTTTCAAATTTTTCACATTTTCAAAATCAGAATTTTTTAGGGACCAGTTCAGTTTTGAAGTGGATTTGAGGGGTCTTCATATTAGAAATATCCCACAAATGACCCAATTATAAAAACTGCACCCCTCAAAGTATTCAAAATGACATTCAGTGTGTGTTTTAACCCTTTAGGTGTTTCACAGGAATAGCAGCAAAGTAAAGGTGAAATTTCAAAATCTTCATTTTTTCCACTCGCATGTTCTTGTAGACCCAGTTTTTAAATTTTTACAAGGGGTAAAAGGAGAAAAATCTTCCTAAAATTTGTAACCCAATTTCTCTCGAGTAAGGAAATACCTCATATGTATACGTGAAGTGTTCTGTGGGTGCACTAGAGGGCTCAGAAGGGAAGGAGCGACAATAGTATTTTGGAGAGTGAATTCTTCTGAAATGGTTTTTGGGTGGGGCATGTCACATTTAGGAAGCCCCTATGGTGCCAGAACAGCAAGAAAACCCACACATGGCATACTATTTTGGAAACTACACCCCTCAGGGAACATAACAAGGGGTCCAGTGAGCCTTAACACCCCACAGGTGTTTGACGACTTTTCGTTAAAGTTTGACGTGTACACGAATTTATTTATTTTTCTAACTAAAATGCAGTTTTTTCCCCAAATTTTACATTTCTACAAGGGGTAATAGGAGAAATGCCCCCCAAATTATTAACCCCATTTCTTCTGAGTATGGAAATACCCCATGTGTGCACTAAAAGTGCTCTGCTGGCGCATTACAATGCACAGAAGAGAAGAGAAGCGCCATTGAGCTTATGGAGAGAGAATTTGGTTGGAATATTAGTCGGGGGCCTTGTGCATTTACACAGCCCCCCGTGGTGCCAGAACAGTGTTCCAAAAATCTGTCAGACACCTGTGGGTCGTAAATGCTCACTGTACCCCTTATTACATTCCGTGAGGGGTGTAGTTTCCAAAATGGGGTCACATGTGGAGGGGTCCATTGTTCTGGCACTATGGGGGGGGGGGGGTTTTGTAAACACACGTGGCCTTGAATTCCGGACAAGTTTTCTCTCCAAAATCCCAATGGCGCTGCTATTCTTCTGAGCATTGTAGTTCGCCCGCAGAACACTTTCCATCCACATATGGGGTATGTTCTTACTCAGAAGAAATGGGGTTACAAATTTTGGGGGGCTTTTTTTTTTCTATTTTCCCTTGTGAAAATGAAAAATTTAGGGTAACACCAGCAAAGTTTTTTCTTCATTTTCCCATCAAACTTTAACGTAAATTCTTCAAACAACTGTGGGGTGTTAAAGCTCACTATACCCCTTGTTACGTTCCGTGAGGGGTGTAGTTTGCAAAATGGGGTCACGTGTGGGTATTTATTTTATTGCATTTATGTCAGAACTGCTGTAAAATCAGCCACCCCTGTGCAAATCACCAATTTAGGCCTCAAATTTTCATAGTGCGCTCTCACTCCTGAGCCTTGTTGTGCGCCCGCAGAGCATTTTACGCCCACATATGGGGTATTTCCGTACTCAGGAGAAATTGTGTTACAAATTTTGGGGGTCTTTTTTTTCCTTTTAATGTTAGTGTAAAATTTTTTTTTTTTTTTTACACTAACAAGCTGGTGTAGCCCCCAACTTTTCCTTTTCATAAAGTTGGGGGCTACAGGGCTCCGAAGTGAGAGAGCGCCATGCGCTTTTGAGGACTAAATTAGGGATTGCACAGGGGTGGACATAGGGGTATTCTATGCCAGTGATTCCCAAACAGGTTGCCTCCAGCTGTTGCTAAACTCCCAGCATGCCTGAACAGTCAGTGACTGTCTGGAAATGCTGGGCGTTGTTGTTTTGCAACAGCTGGAGGCTCTGTTTTGGAAACACTGCCGTACGATGTTTTTTATTTTTATTGGGGGGGACAGTGTAAGGGGGTGTATATGTTGTGTTTTACCCTTTATTATGTGTTAGTGTAGTGTTGTGTTGTGTTTTTAGGGTACATTCACACTGACAGGTTTACAGGGTGTTTCCCGCTAGGAGTTTGCGCCGCGGCAGAAAATTTGCCACAGCTCAAACTTGAAGCAGGAAACTTACTGTAAACCTGCCCGTGTGAATGTACCCTGTACAATCACATGGGGGGGGGGGGCGCAAACCTCCAGCTGTTTCAAAACTACTTTTGCAACAGCTGGAGGCACACTGGTTGGAAAACCTTCAGTTAGGTTCTGTTACCTAATTCAGTATTTTCCAACCAGGGTGCCAACTGTTGCAAAACTACAACTCCCAGCATGTTCTGATTGCCGAAGGGCATGCTGGGAGATGTAGTTATGCAACAGGTGGAGGTACGCAACTACAACTCCCAGCATGCCGAAACAGCTGTTTGGGCATGCAGAGATTTGCAGTTTTGCAACATCTGGAGGGCTACAGTTTTGACTCCTGCACACTGATCTCCAAACTGTGGCCCTCCAGATGTTGCAAAACTACAAATCCCAGCATGCCCAGACAGCAATTGGCTGTCTGGGCATGCTGGGAGATGTAGTTTTGCAACAGCTGGAGGCAAACAACTACAATTCCTAGCATGCCCAGACAGCCGTTTGCAGCCGGGCATGCTGGGAGTTGTAGTTTTGCAATATCTGGAGAACCACTGTTTGGAGACCACTGGGTAGTGGTCTCCAAACTGTGATCCTCCAGATCTTGCAAATCTACAACTCTGGGCATGCCCAGACAGGCATTGGCTGTCTGAGCATGCTGGGAGTTGTAGTTTTGCAACATCTGAAGGATCACAGTTTGGCGACCACTACACAGTTGTCACCAAACAGTGGTCCTCCAGATGTTGCTAAACTACAACTCCCAGCCTGCCCAGACAGCTAATGCCTGTCTGGGCATGCCAGGAGTTGTAGTTTTGCAGCATCTGGAGCATCACTCACTGGCCAGTCAGATCCCGCCGCAGCCTGCAGGATCCGCCACCGGGTAAGAAGGATTTATTCCCTCTGTGCCCCGCTTTCCCCGGACTAACACATGTGGGCAGAGGTCTGGCAGCGGCGATGGCGGGTGCGTGGCGATGGCGGGGGCACTTACCCCCGCCATCGCCGCTGCCAGACCTCCGGATCGCCGCTGCCGGACACACGGATCGCCGGTCATCAAACGCCCACCCCCTGCCGACCACCTCCCACCGCCCCCTACACACCCGATCGCTGATTGGGTTAATCAAATGGGGTGTCGGGCGGGAGTGGTCTCCTGCCGGACACCCGGGACTTTAGCTAATTAACCCGATCAGCGCCGCGGGAGCGCGCACAAAGAACGCGGAATGCGCAATGGTATCACGTTATCCGCCGTATAAATGCGGCACCAGCCCGACGGGGGTTAAGCTGAACTTCTCACCTGCCGGAGACAACCGGAGGTGAAAAGTTCAGCCCCCGGGATGCAGCAGCAACTGCAATTATGTGAATGACGGGTATACTCTGCACGAATGCACTTCAGCAGCTGACGGGTATACCCGTCATTCTGCGTTAAGGGGTTAAAGGGGTATTCCAGGCAAAAAATTTTTATATATATATCAACTGGAAAGTTAAACAGATTTGTAAATTACTTCTATTAAAAAATCTTAATCCTTCCAATAGTTATTAGCTTCTGAAGTTTTCTGTCTAACTGCTCAATGATGATGTCACGTCCCGGGAGCTGTGCATGATGGGAGAATATCCCCATAGGAACTGCACAGCTCCCGGGACGTGAGTCATCAGACAGCAGTTAGACAGAAAACAGCAACTCAACTTCAGAAGCTAATAACTATTGGAAGGATTAAGATTTTTTAATCGAAGTAATTTACAAATCTGTTTCACTTTCCGGAGCCAGTTGATATATAAAAGAAAGTTTTGGCCTGGAATACCCCTTTAATCCTTTGCAGTACTTATTAGCTGCTGAATACTACTGAGGAAATTCTTTTCTTTTTGGAATGCTCTCTGATGACATCACGAGCACAGTTCTCTCTGCTGACGTTATAATAATAATAATAAGTCTTTATTTATTGTTGTCCTTAGTGGGATTTGAACCCAAGTCCCCTGCACTGCAAGGCAGCAGTGCTAACCACTGAACCACCATGCTGCCCTTAGCATACATCTGCTATGCACAGTTGCTAAAATGGACAGAGATGTCAGCAGAGAGCACTGTGCTCGTGATGTCATCAGTGTTCCAAAAAGAAAGGAATTTCCTCTGTAGCATTCAGCAGCTAATAAGTACTGGAAGGATTAAGATTTTTTAATAGAAGTAATTTACAAATATGTTTAACTTTCGTGCACCAGTTGATTTAAAAGAAAAAAGGTTTTCACCGGAGTACCCCTTTAAGATTTTTTAATAGAAGTAATTTAAAAATATGTTTAACTTTCCGGAGCCAGTTGATTTAAAAGAAAAAAAGATTTCACCGGAGTACCCCTTTAAAGTCCCCCATTATTATCACCTCATTCTGATTTGCTGCCATGTTTATTTGCCTCGGTAATTGATCTTCTGCTTCTTCCATTATGTTTGTGGTTTATAACAAACCCCTATCAGAATTTATTATTTTTATCTCCATATATTTCTATCCATAATGACTCCACATTATCGTTTCCCTCCCGTATATCCTCCCGCAGTGCGGCCTTCAGACTGGACTTTACATAAAGACAGACTCCTCCCCCTTTCCATTTTGTCCGATCCTTCCTGAATAGACTATAACCCTGTATGTTACCGCCCAGTCACAGCGATCGTCCAACCAAGTCCCTGTTATACCCACTATGTCATAATTTTCCTCAGACATAGTTACATAGTTACATAGTTAGTACGGTCGAAAAAAGACATATGTCCATCAAGTTCAACCAGGGAATTAAGGGGTAGGGGTGTGGCGCGATATTGGGGAAGGGATGGGATTTTATATTTCTTCATTAGCATTAATGTTATTTTGTTCCAGGAATGTATCTAATCCTGTTTTAAAGCTGTTAATTGTTCCTGCTGTGACCAGTTCCTGAGGTAGACTGTTCCATAAATTCACAGTCCTCATGGTAAAGAAGGCGTGTCGCCCCTTTAGACTAAACCTTTTCTTCTCCAGACGGAGGGAGTGCCCCCTCGTCCTTTGGGGGGGTTTAACCTGGAACAGTTTTTCTCCATATTTTTTGTATGGGCCATTTATATACTCACATACATTGATCATATCCCCCCTTAAATGTCTCTTCTCAAGACTAAACAAATGTAAGTCTTTTAGCCGTTCCTCATAGCTGAGACGTTCCATGCCCCATATTAGTTTAGTCGCATGTCTCTGTACCCTTTCCAACTCCGCAGTGTCCCTTTTATGGACCGGTGACTAAAACTGAACAGCATATTCCAGGTGAGGCCGTACCAATGCTTTATAAAGGGGGAGTATTATGTCCCTGTCCCTTGAGTCCATGCCTCTTTTGATACATGACAATATCCTGCCGGCTTTGGAAGCAGCAGCCTGACATTGTGCTATTCTGTAGTCTGTGATCTACAAGTACATCCAGATCCTTCTCTACCAGTGACTCTGCCAGTTTAATCCCCCCTAAGACATACGACGCATGCAGGTTATTAGTATACACAGCCCCCCTCTATATACACAGCCCCCCTCTATATACACAGCCCCCCTAAGACATATGATGCATGCAGGTTATTAGTACCCAGATGCATAACTTTACATTTATCCATATTGAACCTCATTTGCCAAGTGGATGCCCAGACACTTAGTCTATCCAAGTCATCTTGTAACTTATACACATCCTCTATAGACTGTACCCCCCCCCTCTATATACACAGCCCCCCTCTATATACACAGCCCCCCTCTATATACACAGCCCCCCCTCTATATACACATCCTCTATAGACTGTACCGTGCTACAAAGCTCGGTGTCATCTGCAAAGATAGAAACAGAGCTGTTATTACCATCCTCTATATACACAGCCCCCCCTCTATATACACAGCCCCCCTCTATATACACAGCCCCCCCCCACTATATACACCTCCTCTATAGACTGTACCGTGCTACAAAGCTTGGTGTCATCTGCAAAGATAGAAACAGAGCTGTTAATACCATCCTCTATATCATTGATAAATAAATTAAACAGCAGCGGGCCCAGTACTGAACCTTGGGGTACACCACTAATTACCGGGGACCAATCAGAGTACGAATCATTGACCACCACTCTCTGGGTACGATCCATGAGCCAGTGTTCAATCCAGTTACAAACTAAAGTTTCCAACCCAAAGACCTTAACTTACCTGTCAGACGTCTATGAGACGATTAGCAAAATCCAAAAACACTATGGGGGACATTTATCAATGTTTGCTTATGTATTCCTTTTTTTAGTTTGTTTTTTCTTACAATTTTTTTGCTTATGTGCAACTTATTTATCAACTGCTTTCAGCCTGTTGATAAATTTCTTTCATGTAAGCAATTTTTCTTTTTTTGCTTTGGTAGTGGCTTTTTCTGCTCCAGGTCTGGGCTGGAGTAAATTTAGTAGTTTTTTTCATGTTATTGCTTAGGACACATCACAATCAAAAAGTCGCAGAAAAAAGAGAGTAGTCGCAAGTGCGACTTTTTTGCGACAATTTTAAGCAAAAAGAAACTACTAAATGCTTTGATAAATTTCCCCCTTTATCCACAGCCATTCCTCTGTCAAGGCTTCTACTCACCTCTTCATAAAAGCAAATTAGATTGGTTTGACAACTTCTATCCTTAGTAAACCCATGCTGGATATCACTTATAATACTAATAACCCCTAAGTATTCCTGTATGCACTAAAAGAAGGACATTGTCTTCACTAACTACGCTGATAGACATCTTATCCCCTATCCAAAGGAAAAGGGATAAGATGTCTGATCACGGGGGTCCCACTGCTGGGGCCCTCTGCGATCTCCCGATCTAAACAAACACCGTGTTCCTGCAGCAGTGGTCATGATTTCACACCACGCCCCCTCCCATAGACATGAATGGAAGTGGCGTGGCGTGACATTATGAGGGGCGTTGCTGTAATGTCACGATCACGAACAAAATATTTAGAACGCTGGAGCACCAGAGTACCCCTTTAATGGGGAACTGGGAGGAGCATGGCCTATGGCTGGAAATGTGAGAGAATATGTGTTATTCAGCTATGTTGTTCCAGAC
Organism: Hyla sarda; assembly: GCF_029499605.1. NCBI lineage: Eukaryota > Metazoa > Chordata > Amphibia > Anura > Hylidae > Hyla > Hyla sarda. Next base: position 255,588 of record NW_026607572.1, read on the forward strand.
GCCATGAGTGTTAAATGAACAAATGACGTCTAACAAGTCCTTTCCTCTAACGGAGAGCGCACAGCTGGCTTCAGCCCCTCAGAGAGCTGGGAACCAACCATAGAGCCACCTGGTTAATTCTTCTCCGCACTTCATCCGAATACAACTTGTTCTTCCCTAAAAACACTAAAAATCTTCATTTTTACAGTGAAATTGTTTCATCCACCTCCCTTCTACTCTATGTAAATTCTCTTTGTTTATTTCCACCAATAATTTTTTGTATATTTGGGTCATATCTTTTTTATTATAGAACCCATTCCCCAAAAATTCAATAATATTATGTGAATCAACCTGAAATAGTGTTTTATCTACAGTGCATTTATACACGTGATATATTTGATAATATCTGAATCTATAGGATTCCATCTTACTTTTAATTGTACAAAAGTGCACGTTTTCCCTTTCACAAAAATGTGTTCAATTAATCTTACCCCGACCTTAATCCGAGAACCACTATCTTGAAATTCATTAAATTCCTTCAACCTAGGGTTAAACCACACCGGTGTAAACCTAAGATTATTTTTTATATGACAAATTATTTTAAGATTAACCCATATTTTCCTAAATAATTTGCATTGCGTGATAGTAACAAATCATTGTTACACCACAATAATATTCATATTGCTGCAATAATACAGAAATTACAGACTCTAAATAATAAACTCTTTAGAAAAAAAAAGAAGGAAAGATAGAAATAGATAGGAAAAGAAACAGATAAACCTGACGTCTAGCATAAAACGTAATAATCAATTAGTTAATGAAAAGGTTCTCAAGGAATTGCTCAAGAAATTTTGCCATGAAACAGGTTTCTCAAATTTTGAACTGGGAACTTTTTTTGCGCCGATGGTTGGAGGGGGTAGAAGATCTCTAGTATATCGGAATAAGCCGTCTAGTCACCAATAGTAGGTGTGTGATTCAGCAAGTTGAGATAGAACAGAAATCTCAAGAAGTAACCGCAAGTTGAACCATTTTCAGAGTAAAATTAATCTCTTTTTGTTGTAACCAAGAAAATACCGTATATATACAGGAGTATAAGCCAAAGCCCCTAATTTTACCACAAAAACCAGGGGAAAAAACTATTAATTCAAGTATAAGCCTATCATCACCCACTGCAACAAACACCCATCCCCCTTCCTGTCATCATCCATCCCTCTCTTATCGTCTAATCACCTCCCCAGTTGTAGCTCTCGGTGGCGGCAGGTCTTTTCTTGTTGCCTGGAAAGGGACAGGTCCGTGACGTCAGGGGAATCCCTGCATGGCGGCGACCCTACCCCAGCATCACTAGTCAGGGGCCGGATAGATGGACCAGATCAGCTCACTTTTCCCACTGGTATGTGGACGGTACCTGTGAAGACAGTCCCTATCATGGATGAGTCCGAGGCTGGACCGAAGAAGGGGGGCCTCCCAGTGAAGATGGACGACCCAGACCACCACCATCTGTATGCCTGGACTGATGTCAGTACTAATTTTTTTTTTTCCACTCAAGTTTAAGCCAAGGGGGGGAATTGTCACCATGAAAAAATGTGCTTATACTCGAGTATATACAGTAATAGAAATATCTTCCCACCAGAAAGATAACATTTTCAAGCAAGACCCCTGTATATGTAAAAGAGTCCACAACTTACTCCCACACCTCCAACATTGAGAAGATTCTGGAATACCATGTGGCAAAAGGAGAGGAGGAGTACCAAACCCCCGACAATATAACTTATGTAACGGAGCTGGATGTGGATCCTCTAACCTTTGTGGCTGATGACTCTGACCGTATCGGAAGTGGAGTCTAAGGTGCTCCTGGTCTTCACCAGAGCCCGTCGCAAGGCAGGATGGGCTTGCTGGTCGCTACCCATGACACGGCTTGACCACACAGGTAGCTGGGCAAGGCGAGGTACAGGAGGATAAGGCAGTAGCGTAGTCAACATAGCAGAAGGTCAAGGCAGGTGGCAAAGTTGCGGAGTCAAATAATGTAGTGGAAGGTCTGGATGCACGGGCAAGGCAAACAGGCTAAAGGGAACGCTTAATCTCAGGCCAGGGGCACTGAAGATCCGGCAGGGAAGTGTGGGAGGTGCAGGGACTTTATAAGATAGTGTCAGGTGCAAACAGTAATTATGAGCCTACTGGCCTTTTAAATTTCAGAGCTCCAGCGCACGCGTGCCCTAGGAGACGGGGATGCATGTGTCAGAGCTGAAACACAGCAGAGGAGGCGGCAGTTGTACAGAGTAAGTGACGGGCTGGGACTCGCATGCGGGCGCGTCCCGCAATGCGAATCCCAGCCCCGCCGACAGCCGGGGACAAGTGTACACTGCGCTGGCGGCTGGTGCAGGCGGCTGGGCGCGGGACTTAACTTATATAAACTCTCCTGTATACGAATACAGGGGGAGAAGCCACGTGAGCGCTAGAGATAAATCCGCACTGTTCTTCAGAGTTGGATATTCAGCTCCTCTTCTCATATAAGATGCATTTTGGTTACCATTAGGAGCAGAAGAAATCAGATAAGAATAAAGCTTAGATATTATTATTATTTAGGAAATAAATACAATCTCTCTAACCAATTTCAGGGACGTATGTTAGTATAACGCTTAAAACATTGGAGAGTAAAGATAAATTTACTTATAAAACCCCAGAAAGCCTGAGATTCCTCTATGGCCAAAGTCTTAGTAGAAGAATATAAATCTCGTAACGTAAAAGAATGTAAATGTTCCCACAAAGGGGAAGAGGGAAAATGTGTTTAGTAATAACCATAGGGAGTAAAGAAAGTGGGGTTAGGGGAGAAGGGAAATCAGAATCAGTCGTAGAGCAGTCTCGTAATACCGACAAAGTTATATATAAAAGAGGAAAGAACTAGAGAGGCCAAGGAGGAGTGCGGGGGCCACAAAATGGGCCCTATAGAAGGAGGGACTGAGGAGAATTCCATATCCACATGAGGAGGAATATAAAGGGGAGGATGAGAAAAAGAAGAGCGAACGAGCTCTAATAATCCAGACGAAGGAAAAGCTTTATAATAAGTGTGTAAATCCGGAAACACAAAACCGCCGTCTAATGTCTTCAGGGTGAGCGTCTATACGGGACACGTGGTCTCTTCTGAATCATAACAAAATTACTAAATAACCATCGGATAGAAGAAAAATAACAATTCCGTACTATGATAGGGACGGACTGTAAAAATATAAAATATTATTGGTAAATATAAGATTTAAGAACCTTTTTCCTTCCAATCCACGACATATATGGGAATTTACGAGCGTGTAACTGGGTCTTCAATCCGTGTAATAATGGCGCAAAGTGTGAAGTAAAGAGATCTTGTACCAGATGTGATCAGATCTCTAGGGATTTTATACCCCGGGGAGGACAAAGAAAAGGAAAAGAATTACACCGATGTTTACTGAACCCGGGGGACGCTGAGATATTGACGACTTCTCATATAGAAAAATGGATTTTATGATCTGAGACCGAAAATAGACGTCAAGACGGGAAACACTGGTCTAGGGTTTGTGATAAATAAAAGTATCTGCAGCGTCTTATGTTCAGAAGAGACGATCTTCAAGGGAGACGCGCGGATCCTGTCTGATGCCTTGAATTAAAGTCTCTATAATCATAATGAGAAGGGGGCGGGGACAACACTGACGCGTTACATTCCCTATATACAACGTCAGGGACAATATTACATTTATTATAAGTCCAGTGTGCGGAGATGATTATAAGAATAATAAATAATATAAGAAAGAAAACTTTTATTAACAATTGGTAACAAGTTTGGAGATGCAGTATATGATATATGTATAAATGTCAGATATCCTATGTACATGGTTAATATATAGATGTGTTATCTGCATCATTTACTGCTCTGAATTGGCTTCTCTCCTGTGTGAGTTCTTTTATGATTAACAAGACTTGATTGCTGAGTAAAACATTTCCCACATTCTGCACATGGAAATGGCTTCTCCCCTGTGTGAGTTCGTTTATGTTCACCAAGAATTGATTTCTTAGCAAAACATTTTCCACACTCTGCACATGAGAATGGCTTCTCCCCTGTGTGAGTTCTTTGATGATAAACAAGATTTGCTTTCTCAGTATAACATTTACCACATTCTGTACATGAAAATGGCTTCTCTCCTGTGTGAGTTATTTGATGTTTATAAAGAGTTGATTTGTGAGTAAAACATTTCCCACATTCTGAACATGAAAATGGCTTCTCTCCTGTGTGAGTTATTTGATGTCTAACAAGACTTGATTTAAAAGTAAAACATTTCCCACATTCTGAACATGAAAACGGCTTCTCTTCTGTGTGAGTTCTTTGATGTTGAACAAGACCTGAATTAGAAGTAAAACATTTTGCACATTCTGAGCATGAAAATGGCTTATCTCCTGTGTGAGTTCTTTGATGTACAACAAGATCGAATTTAGAAGTATAACATTTCCAACATTCTGAACATGAATATGGTTTATATACTGTATGAGCTTGCTGATGTCCAACACCCCTTCTGTGACCTTTATTTTGCTGAACATCCTGTGATGAATGAGAAGACAGGACCTGTATATAAGGATGAGATGACAGATCTTGGCTGTGAAGGGCTGAGGGTGTATCTGGGATAATGGAATGTTCTTCATATGTATCTTGTGTGATATCATCATCTGCTTTATAATCTGAAGATATAAGATTCTCCTCTGATCTCCTGGTACAAGAATCTGCAGAGAATAACACAGATTTTATTATTAGTATTAACCCCTTAACAACCCTTAAGGACAACCCTTATTAACCCCTTAACAATCCTTAAGCTTTTGTGTTTTCATTTTTTCCTCCTCTCCTCATAGCCATAACTCTTTTATTTTTCCATCTACACTGTGTTTGAGAGCAGTTTTTTAGTGGGACCGATCTTACATTGTATTAACACCCTTCATTTACTGTGCATTAAAATATAAGTCCGTTCAATCACAGCGATATCTAATTTGCATAGTTTTTGTTACACTTTACTACTTTTTAAAAACAATTACAACAAAAAGCAAAAAAACGTTTTTTGAAAAATGTACATTTTTAAAAACATCTTTAGATTTTTTTTTCTATACACTTTTTGGTCCCTCTGTAGGACTTGTATGAGCAGTCATTGGATTGCTCATACAGATCAGTACAGTATTTACTGCATTGATCCATTAGAGCCGACCATAGACAGGCTGTATGAATAGCAGAGTCCCGGCAGTGACAGAGTCCTAGCAATCATGTTATGTGCCCTAAAATTGACTTGTTCTCCTCATAGATCAGGTTGGTACGATCGGTATGTATAACATAGTGTTATCTTTTACTCCATTTTTTTTATTTAAACTTATTTTAGTAAAAAGTGAGTAAAGAGACGTACAGTGTAAGTACAGACCATGGAAGTCTATGACAAAATCCCATTCAGCACAGCATGATGTATACAGAGTGAGGACAGCTGCATAACACAGTCACTGACTACAGACACAATACAACCTAAACCGGGAACTAGAGCCTGCGCAGAACTGGTTGTTCAATCCCACTCCCGCCCGCTCCCAATTATTTTTTTGACCAATTTACCCATGCGTGTAGGGTGTTTGCTCCACTCCTGCTAAAATGCCTGTCCAATCCCGCCCGCTAACATAGGAATGTACAGACACTAGGGTGCAATGCTCTGCACATACTCCCCATGTAAACTTTCCATTTCTATGCAGAGCACTTTTCAGTAAAAATGACACCTTAGCCGGTGGCAGGGGGAGGAGACTATTGGGAGGGGCACTCTGAGTGTGAGACCCGCAGCCATAGTGCCTGACTGCCCGTACGCAGCAGCCTCCTGACCATCTGCGTATTTGGAGTTGGGTCCCGTGGGATCCCAATCCCAGTGTATCCCTCTACCGGGAATTTTAAAGGTGTGCTCCGCCCACAGGATACAAAGGATAGGGGATAAGATGTCTGATTGTGGGGGTCCTACCACTGGGGACCGCCGTGATCTCTGTGCAGCACCCGACATTCCCTAAAGTTTTTTTCAGAATGCTTGGTTTGGGCGGCCGGAGATGTGACATCATGCCACGCCCCCTCCCATAGACATGAATGGAGGGGGCGTGACATAACATCCCGGCCACCCAAACTCGGCACTGTTAACATACTGTTTAGAATGCCGGGTGTTGCACGGAGATAACAGCTGCAGGACCCCCGTGATGAGACATCTTATCACCTATCCTTTGGGTAGGGGATAAGGTGTCTGTGGGCGGAGTAACATGTGGTGGCGCAGTATGGGAGTTATTACCAAGTACCCTTGCTGTCCTGTCGGGCAACCTTCCCTCAGTGTCCCCTGGGCCCCCCCTTGCACCTGCCCCCCTCCCCCCCCAATGAACATATGTTTACCATGTATTATACTGTGTAATGTGTGAAGAAAGCCTTGTCACTTTAGGAAAGGTTAAAAGGGGTTATCGGTTATCCAGGAAAAAACTTTTATATATATATATATCAACTGGCTCCAGAAAGTTAAACAGATTTATAAATTACTTCTATTAATAAATCTTTTTTTTTTTTTTTGTAGTTTTATATTATATATACAAACACAGAGAAACAAACATAAAAATGCTATTATAATACAAGTCTTCCTTAGTTAAAGGAAGCAACCAGTATACCTCACTATAAATATAATATGTAAAGAAGAAGAAAAGAGGAAAAAAAAATAATCTATTAAGAAATCTTAATCCTTTCAGTACTAATGAGCTTCTAAAGTTAAGGTTGTTCTTTTCTGTCTAAGAGCTCTCTAATGACACGTGTCTCGGGAACCGCCCAGTTTAGAAGCAAATCCCCATAGCAAACCTCTTCTTAACTGGGCGTTTCCCGAGACACGTGTCATCAGAGAGGATTTAGACAGAAAAGAACAACCTTAACTTCAGAAACTCATAAGTACTGAAAGGATTAAGATTTTTTAATAGAAGTAATTTACAAATCTGTTTAACTTTCTGGAGCCAGTTGATATATATAAAAAAAAGTTTTTTCCTTGAATACCCCTTTAACATGTGAGTTATCATTTGATTGTTACCCAGGAGGTATCAGTGACCATGTGACCAATGGGACCTCCCCTATAAAAGCCCTGGGAGGAGCTAGCTCTCTCTCTTTCTGCTAAGCTGAGGTCCAGTGAAGTGGAGCCTAGGAGGGTGTTCAGAGTCATAGGAGCCTCAAGTCCAGTCTGCAGCCACAAGATACAAACCTGCAAGTAACCACAGTCACAGTATTGTCAGTCATCAGTCAAGTCTGTCACAGTCATCATTTGTCTAGTCAAAGTGGCCTGCACTAAAATGTCCACAGCTACTACAAGTCCCAGCAAGCCCTTCAGGTCTCTGAAATCCCTGGTCACCTCCTCTGGCCCTGGCTGAACTGTATAGACTTTTCCACCTGTCTAACCTCAGTAAAGCTACCGTTGTCCGTATCTTGGCGTCAGATTCCTTATTGCCCCCGTGCCTAGCCCAGGATCCAGCGGCATACCTTCGGGTGGTATTGAGGATAAACCATACCCTGGCGTCACAAACACAAGGGGTTAATGCCATCTGCCCCTAGGATAGTTCCATCTGCCCTATATCACACCCCCATACCACAAACACTTTAAACTTGAGCAGGTAACACCTCCTGAGCCACCACGGATAGGGTAGGACCCTAGACTGAGCTGGAAAGAATTCCCTCCCTTGGGCAGAGGGACCCCCCACACTACCCACCAGAAAAGGAAGAAAGGAGAAAGACAGAAGAGGAAAGGGTTAAAGAGAGGAGCCAACTACTATATATACTGATCCTATAGAGATGATAACAGTATATAGATAGAGCTGGAGGGGAGGTGTATAACTATGATATATACTGATCCCTTAGAGATAGCAGCAGCAGTATACATATATAACTAGAGGGCAGGTGTATAACTACAATATATCTTGATCCCATAGAGAAAGCAGCAGTATACAGATAGAGCTGGGAGAGGAGGTTTCTGGGAGCTTCCAGGATAATCTGATATGTGATGATGTCATCCTGTAGTTCATAGGGAGTCAGCTGACCTAGGACTGACCACTTACCCTGACACATTAAACTCTGATTTTCTGTGGGTCAGACTTATCACCACATGACCCAGTTACAGTAATTAACCCCTTCATGACCCAGCCCATTTTCACCTTCATGACCTGGGCATTTTTTGAAAATCTGACCACTGTCACTTTAAACATTAATAACTTTGGAATGCTTTTACTTATCATTCTGATTCCGAGATTGTTTTTTCGTGACATATTCTACTTTATTTTATCGGTAAAATTTCACTGATATTTTTATCCTTTCTTGGTAAAAAAATCTAAAAATTTCATGAAAATTTTGAAAATTTAGCATTTTTCTAACTTTGAAAGTCTCTGCTTGAAAGGAAAATGGATATTCCAAATAAATTACATATTGATTCACATATTCAATATGTCTACTTTGTGTCTGCATAAAAAAATTGACAAGTTTTTACTTTTGGAGGGCACCAGAGGGCTTCAAAGTTCCGCAGCAATTTTCCAATTTTTCTCAAGATTTTCAAAATCGTAATTTTTCAGGGCCCAGTTCAGGTTGGAAGTGGATTTTAAGGATCTTCATATTAGAAATACCCCATAAATGACCCCATTATAAAAACTGCACCCCCCAAAGTATTCAAAATGACATTCAGTAAGTGTTTTAACCCTTTAGGTGTTTCACAGGAATAGCAGCAAAGTGAAGGAGAAAATTCTAAATCTTCATTTTTTACACTCGCATTTTCTTGTAGACCCAATTTTTTAATTTTTACAAGGGGTAAAAGGAGAGAAATCACCCTAAAATTTGTAACCCAATTTCTCTCGAGTAAGGAAATACCTCATATGCGTATGTAAAGTGTTCGGCGGGCGCAGTAGAGGGCTCAGAAGGGAAGGAGCGACAATGGGATTTTGGAGAGTGAGTTTTTCTGAAAGGGTTTTTGGGGGGCATGTCCCATTTAGGAAGCCCCTATGGTGCCAGAACAGTGGACCCCCCCACATGTGACCCCATTTTGGAAACTATACCCCTCATGGAATGTAATAAGGGGTGCAGTGAGCATTTACACCCCACTGGCGTTTGACAGATATTTGAAACGGTGGACTGTGCAAATCAAAAATTTTATTTTTCATTTTCACAGACCACTGTTCCAAAAATCTGTCATACACCAGTGGGGTGTAAATGCTCACTGCACCCCTTATTACATTCCGTGAAGGGTGTAGTTTCCAAAATGGGGTCACATATGGATATTTATTGTTTTGCGTTTGTCAGAACTGCTGTAACAATCAGCCACCCCTGTGCAAATCGCCTCAAATGTACATGGTACACTCTCCCTTCTGGGCCTTGCTGTGCGCCCCCAGAGCACTTTGCGCCCACATATGGGGTATCTCCGTACTCAGGAGAAATTGCATTACAAATTTAGAGGGTCTTTTTTCCCTTTTACCTCTTGTGAAAATGAAAAGTATAGGGCAACACCAGCATGTCAGTGTAAAAAATTTATTTTTTTACACTAACATGCTGGTGTAGACCCCAACTTCACCTTTTTATAAGGGGTTAAAGAAGAAAAAGCCCCCCAAAATTTGTAAGGCAATTTCTCCCGAGTACGGCGATACCCCATATGTGTCCCAAAACTGTTGCCCTGAAATACGACAGGGCTCCAAAGTGAGAGAGCGCCATGCGCATTTGAGGCCTGAATTAGGGATTGCATAGGGGTGGACATAGGGGTATTCTACGCCAGTGATTCCCAAACAGGGTGCCTCCAGCTGTTGCAAAACTCCCAGCATGCCTGGACAGTCAATGGCTGTCCGGCAATACTGGGAGTTATTATTTTGCAACAGCTGGAGGCTCCGTTTTGGAAACAGTAGCGTACCAGACGTTTTTCATTTTTTGGGGGGAGGGGGGCTGTGTAGGGGTATGTGTATATGTAGTGTTTTTTACTTTTTATTTTAGGTTAGTGTCAGTGTAGTGTAGTGTTTTTAGGGTACAGTCACATGGGCAGAGGTTCACAGCAAGTTTGCCGCTGGAAGTTTGAGCTGCAGCGCAAAATTTGCCCCATCTCAAACTTGCAGCACTCACTGTAAACCTCCGCCCATGTGAGTGTACCCTGTACATTCACATTGGGGGGAGGGGGCAAACATCCAGCTGTTGCAAACTCCGAGCATGCCCTTTGGCTGTCCGTGCATGCTGGGAGTTGTAGTTTTGCAACAGCTGGAGGAACACTGGTTTGGAAACACTAAGTTAAGTAATAAACTTTCAAGTGTTTTGCAACCAAACTTAGTGTTTCCAAACCAGTGTGCCTCCAGCTGTTGCAAAACTACAACTCCCAGCATGCATGGTCTGTCAGTGCATGCTGGGAGTTATAGTTTTGCAACAATTGCAACAGCTGGAGGCACTGAGGTAGGAAACGGACAATGTTTCCCAACTAGTGTGCCTCCAGATGTTGCAAAACTACAACTCCCAGCATGCCCAGACTGCCAAGGCATGCTGGAAGTTGTAGTTCGGCAATATCTGAAGGATCAGATGTTGCCGAACTACAACTTCCAGCATGCTTGGGCAGTCTGGGCATGCTGGGAGTTGTAGTTTTGCAACATCTGGAGGTCCACAGTTTGGAGACCACTGTATAATGGTCTCCAATCTGTGCTCTTCCAGATGTTAGAGAACTACAACTCCCAGCATGCCTGGACAGACTGAGCATGCTGAGATTTGTAGTTTTGCAACATCTGGAAGAGCACAGATTGGAGACCATTATACAGTGGTCTCCAAACTGTGGACCTCCAGATGTTGCAAAACTACAACTCCCAGCATGCCCAGAAAGCCAAAGGCTGTCTGGGCATGCTGGGAGTTGCAGTTTTGAAACTCTCAGAGGCAGCAGTGAGATCGCTTTACGGCGATCTCACTGCTGCCAATGAAGATGCCGCCCTGCTGCCGGAAACTCACCTCCGGGACGCAGCGCAGCCGGGACCGCACGGAGGACGTCGGGACCGCACGGAGGACGCCGGGACCGCTCGGGACACAACTCCGACGGGTAAGTGACGCCGGGGGACGGGACAGGGACACTTAGCAGAGCGGTGTGTGTCCCGATCCCCGTGATCGGAACTCACACACCGCGCTGCTAAGTATTCTGATAGCGAAACGCTGCTATCAGCTAGTCAGATTTGACCAGCTGATAGCAGCGATCGCTGGGGGGGGGTGGGGGATGAAACCCCCCGTGGTCGCACGGTAAGATGGCTGGCTATCAGTGATTGCCACCATCTTTCCGGGCGCTGCGGGATGCCGCGAGTAGCGGCAGTAATGTCCATGACGTACCTGTATGTCATGGGTCGGGAACACCTTGCCACCCATGACGTACAGGTATGTCATAGGTCGGGAAGGGGTTAAAGGGGTTCTCCGGTGCTTAGACATCTTATACCCTATCCAAAGGATAGGGGATAAGATGCCTGATCGCGGGGGTCCCGTCGCTGGGGACCCCTGTGATCTTGCACGCCACAACCCAGTTAAAATCAGTCCCCGCAGCGTGTTCGCTCCGGGTCTGATTACTGGCGACCACAGGGCCGACAGCATGTGACGTCACGCCTGCGCCCCCGTGTGACATCATGCTCCGCCCCTCAATGCAAGCCTACGGGAGGGGGCGTGATAGAGAACACGCTCCAGGGGCTGATTTTAACTGGGGTGCGGCGTGCAAGATCACGGGGGTCCCCAGCGACGGGACCCCCGCGCGATCAGGCATCTTATCCCCTATCCTTTGGATAGGGGATAAGATGTCTAAGCGCCGGAGAACCCCTTTAACTAACAGAAAAGTTAAAGGAGTAAGCTCAGGGCATATTTAAGAATATATATATATTTTAAAAAGAATAAAACATTTTTTTAAACTAGTCATAAAAAAATATGTAAATTGGGAATCGTTTAAATCGTACTGACCTAAGAATCAAATTAGCAAAAGTGCATTTTCTTTTCAGTTTCACCTCACAAATAATCATTTTTTCCAGTTTTATAGAATATTTTATGGGAATGAAGGATTTCATTATCACTTACAGTGGATCCTGCAAAATACATGTCTGTGTCTATTAACGGGGGAGGAAAAAATTAAAGATGCAAAAATTATAACTGGCTACATCATTAACCTGTTAAGTACCAAGGGAGTACCTGTATGCCCTGAGTCCGCTCCCTTTCTATAATGCGGGGCCACAGCCGGGACCAGTAACTAATAGCGCGCGGCACTGATCGCGGTGCCACGCACTATTAACCCTTTAGACGAGGCGTTCAAAGTTGATTGCCACATCTGAAGTGAAACTAAACTACCACCGGCTAGCTCAGTGGGCTGTTCGGAACCGCCGTAGTAAAATCGCGGCATCCCGAACAGCTGTAGGACACAAGGAGGGTCCCCCTACCTGCCTCCTGGTGTCCGATCGCTGAATGACTGCTCAGTGCCTGAGATCCGGGCATGAGCAGTCAAGCAGCAGAATCATTGATCAATGTTATCCTATGGGATAACAAAGATCAATGTAAAAGATCAGTGTGTGCAGTCTTATAGTCTCCTATGGGATAACAGTGATCAATGTAAAAGATCAATGTGTGCAGTGTTATAGTCCCCTGTGGGATAACAATGATCAGTGTAAAAGATCAGTGTGTGCAGTGTTATAGTCTCCTATGGGAGCTATAACATTGCAAAAAAAAGTGGAAAAAAAAAGTAAATAAAGGTAATTTAACCCCTTCCATAATAAAAATTTGAATCGCCCCTTTTCCCATAAAAAAAAGTGTAAATAAAAACAAACATATGTGATATCGCCGTGTGCGGAAACATCCAAATTATAAAAATATATCATTAATTAAACCGCACGGTCAATGGCGTAAGCGCAAGAAAATTCTAAAGTCAAAAATAGCGTATTTTTGTTCACTTTTTATATCATGAAGAAATTTATAAAAAGCGAACAAAAAGTCCAATCAATACAAATGGTACCGCTAAAAACTTCAGATCATGGCGCAAAAGATAAGCCATCATACCGCCCTGTACGCGGAAAAACAAAAATGTTATAGGGGTCAGAAGATGACAATTTTAAACGTATAAATTTTCCTGCATGTAGTTATGATTTTTTCCAGAAGTACGACAAAATCAAATTGGGTGGTCTTTGAACTGTTGCCTTTAAATAGCCAGGACCCAGCAGGGAAGGGGCTGGCTGACTGAAAGGTAGCCAGGGAAATAAGTAGCTGCTCATTAATATCAGCTGAGGTTTTGCTGTTTGAGAAACCAGCAGTGGAGCAAAGGCAAGAGCCCTCCCAGTACCCACCTCTAAACAAGCCCTCCACATACGGGAGCAACATATTTGTGAAGGGATTAAGCATGAAGGGCACGGAGAAGGGCAGGAGCGCGTACATCTATAGCTGGAACCCAGGACCGTTCCTCTGGTCCATAGCCTTTCCAGTGGATTAGATACTGGAGGCCGCCCCTGGACACATGGGAGTCAAGGATACTGCAGACCTCATAATCCGACCCAGTCAAGGAGGTAGTGAGGTGTAGAGAACAACAACTTTAACCCCTTAAAAATTTTCATTTTTGCTATTTAAATTTTCTTCCTTATTGTTATTGATTTAAAATAAGTAATGTCATTACAAAGTACAATTGGTGATGCAAAAAACAAGTCATATGTGTCTATAGGGGGGAAATTACGTGTTATGATTTTTAGAAGATAAAAATCATAAGTTTAATTTCCCCCCTATAGACCCATATAAGGGCTTGTTTTTTGCATCACCAATTGTACTTTGTAATGACATTACTTATTTTAAAACATAATTGGCTGCAAAACAAAAAAAATAAAAATTTGTGGGGTGAAATAAAAAAAATGCAAATTAGCAAATTTTTAGGGCTTCCGTTTCTACGCACTGCAATTTTCGGTAAAAATTACACCTTATCTTTATTCTGTAGGTCCATACAGTTACATGGATACACAATTTATGTAGGTTTTATTTATTTTACTACTTTAAAAAAAAAATTATAACTACATGCACCATGTAAAATTGTCATCTTTTGACCCCTATAACTTTTATTTTTCCGTGTTCGGGGCGGTTTTTGCGCCGTGGTCTGTAGTTTTTATCGGTACCATTTTTGTTTTGATGGGACTTTTTGATGGCTTTTTGTTAATATTTTTATGGTATATGAACTTTTTTTTAGCCCTCACAGGGAGCTACAACATGCAATCTTTTGATTGCATACACTGATCAATGCTATGCCATAGCATATCATTAATCAGTGTTATCAGCGCTCTGCTGCTCCAACCTGCTAAGCAGGCATGAAGCAGTAGATCGCCAATCGGACGACAAGGAGGTAGGTGAGGACCCTCCCGCCGTCCAGTAAGCTGATCGGGACATCACAATTTTGTCTCAATAGTCCAGATCAGCTCAGCTGAGCTGCAGCGGAACTTTTGGTTTCGTTTTAGATGCTGTTATCAACTTTGATCGTGGCGTCTAAAGTGTTAATGCCGGGCATCGGCACAATTGGCCGTGCCCCGGCATTAACCTTGGGTCCCGGCTGCTGATAGCAGTCGGGACCCATGGGGTTTGAAGCGTTCAATGCTCGGGAGAACGGTTTAGACCCCGGTAATGGGACTCAGGACGTACAGGTACGCCCTGAGTCCTTTAGTGGTTAAGAATAAAATGTGGAAGACCTTGGAAGTCCGCATGGAGGGCGCGAGGTAAGTCCATAGGAAACCGGGTTAACCTGTCAAAGTACGTGGTAGGGCAAAATATACAGGGGAGCCATTTTTTGGGGTAGAAGTGCAGGGAATCAAGTTGTGGGGGAACAACCATACCCTCTCCCCGATCTTCAAGGAGGGTGTCACTAATTGCCTTACAGTCAGTCTGGAGCTTCTGCTACATGGACCTCTAGAGCGATCCTTGGATTTTAGTATATGTGCTGTCGAAGTGACTTCAATAAGATTCTGCTGCACTGTGCACACAATGGAATTTACAGATTAGACTTGTCCAGATAGACTTGTGTATTCTTTCTGCAGATTCCGCTCGGAAATGCATTACAGTATACGAGACGCAGCATTTCTGAGCCGTCCTATCGGCTATCGGAGCATTCTAATCTGCGGAATGTCGCCCGTGTTTTCTGGGAGTTTTTTCTGCACTTTTTCAGCCATTTGAACCCGGCCTTAGTGTTCTTAGTGCCAAGGAGAAAGGAGACACATAATAAAATGGGGAGAAGAAGAAGAGAGCCCACCAAGCCTGTCCTAGAGATAAACATTTGTTTGTTTTTAACCTCTCTTGCTCTGGACAGTTCCTGACACGGACAGAGGTGTCAGCAGAGAGCACTGTGGTCAGACTGAAAAGAACTAGACAACTTTCTCTGCAGCATACAGCAGCTGATAAGTACTGGAAGGCTAAAGATGATTTTGAATAACTTTTTAGCACCAGTTGATTAAAAAAACAATTTCCATCGGAGTCCATACAAAAGTTATTACAACCGGTAACTGAGCAGAAACTGTTACTGCTCTCTGCATTAAGTGGTTACTACTCACCTAGGCAGTTACCTGTAGGAATGTCCTCCATATACTGCTCATCACCGCTCACATCTGTCTCTTCTTTTATGTCTGTAGTATTAATATAGATCAGATCTATCCCTGTAGGAATGTCCTCCTTATACTGCTCATCACTGCTCACATCTGTCTCTTCTTCTTCCTTTATGTCTGTAGCATTAAAATAGATTAGATCTTTCTCTGTTTGAATGTTCACCTTATACTGCTCATCACCACTCAAATCTGTCTTTTCTTCTTCCCTTATGTCTGTAGCATTAATATAGATGATCTCTTTCCCTGTAGGAATGTCCTCCTTATTCTGCTCATCACCGCTCACATGTGTCTCTGGAGCATTAATATTGTTCGGATCTTCTGCCTAAATCATAACATGTGGAAGAAATATAGTAAAAGTCATCAGACAGTAGTAGAAGTCACGTGGGATGTTATATATGAGCAGGAGATGAGGAGTCATGGAGGGTGAGGGGACTGACCACAAGAGCTTCACAGCCCTTCTACAGATCATAGGGAATATCTCCATCTACCTGATCATCCTGTGGAAGAAGAGGACGGGGACACCTCTCTGGTGCTGTTCTCTTACTGGATCTGACTGTAGGGAACACATACAGAGACTGAATTCATTCTTTATATACAAATAATGAGAGGACGTGTGTATATAGTCATGTCTATTACCTGGTGATGTGAGGGGCTGCTGATCCTCCATCATGACCTGATCCTTGTACTGATCCTTGTGTCCTTCTACATACTCCCACTCCTCCATGGAGAAATAGACCGCCACGTCCTGACACCTTATAGGAACCTGACACATAATGATACAGTCATCACCCCGACCCCTCCAGTGGTGTTACTGTATAATGTCCCAGCATTCCCAGCAGTGTCACCTCTCCAGTCATCACCAGACCCCTCCATTACTGTATAATGTCCCAGCAGTGTCACCTCTCCAGTCATCACCAGACCCCTCCATTACTGTATAATGTCCCAGCAGTGTCACCTCTCCAGTCATCACCAGACCCCTCCATTACTGTATAATGTCCCAGCAGTGTCACCTCTCCAGTCATCACCAGACCCCTCCATTACTGTATAATGTCCCAGCAGTGTCACCTCTCCAGTCATCACCAGACCCCTCCATTACTGTATAATGTCCCAGCAGTGTCACCTCTCCAGTCATCACCAGACCCCTCCATTACTGTACAATGTCCCAGCAGTGTCACTTCTCCAGTCATCACCAGACCCCTCCATTACTGTATAATGTCCCAGCATTCCCAGCAGTGTCACCTCTCCAGTCATCACCAGACCCCTCCATTACTGTATAATGTCCCAGCAGTGTCACCTCTCCAGTCATCACCAGACCCCTCCATTACTGTACAATGTCCCAGCAGTGTCACCTCTCCAGTCATCACCAGACCCCTCCATTACTGTATAATGTCCCAGCAGTGTCACCTCTCCAGTCATCACCAGACCCCTCCATTACTGTATAATGTCCCAGCAGTGTCACCTCTCCAGTCATCACCAGACCCCTCCATTACTGTATAATGTCCCAGCAGTGTCACCTCTCCAGTCATCACCAGACCCCTCCATTACTGTATAATGTCCCAGCAGTGTCACCTCTCCAGTCATCACCAGACCCCTCCATTACTGTATAATGTCCCAGCAGTGTCACCTCTCCAGTCATCACCAGACCCCTCCATTACTGTATAATGTCCCAGCAGTGTCAACTCTCCAGTCATCACCAGACCCCTCCATTACTGTATAATGTCCCAGTGTCACCTCTCCAGTCATCACCAGACCCCTCCATTACTGTATAATGTCTCAGCAGTGTCACCTCTCCAGTCATCACCAGACCCCTCCATTACTGTATAATGTCCCAGCAGTGTCACCTCTCCAGTCATCACCAGACCCCTCCATTACTGTATAATGTCCCAGCAGTGTCACCTCTCAATTCATCACCAGACCCCTCCATTACTGTATAATGTCCCAGCAGTGTCACCTCTCCAGTCATCACCAGACCCCTCCATTACTGTATAATGTCCCAGCAGGGTCACCTCTCCAGTCAGCAGCTCCATCATCTTGTTGATGAGTTCTAGAATCTTCTGTTCATCCATTTCCTCATGTATCAGGGAGTGAGGTGGGAGCCCTGGGATTGGGCTCAGGGTTCTTCCCCGACAGCGCCCACTAGAGGACTTCTTCACTACTATGTAATTCTGTGTACGAAGAGACACATTAATATCACATTCCCATACATTCCCAGAATCCCTCACCTCTCCAGTCATATCCATCTGTTATTCCATAGATAAGAATGAGGTCATGTGACATCACTCCCAGAATCCCTCACCTCTCCAGTCATATCCATCTGTTATTCCATAGACAAGAATGAGGTCATGTGACATCACTCCCAGAATCCCTCACCTCTCCAGTCATATCCATTTGTTATTACATAGATAAGAATGAGGTCATGTGACATCACTCCCAGAATCCCTCACCTCTCCAGTCATATCCATCTGTTATTACATAGATAAGAATGAGGTCATGTGACATCACTCCCAGAATCCCTCACCTCTCCAGTCATATTCATCTGTTATTACATAGATAAGAATGAGGTCATGTGACATCACTACCAGAATCCCTCACCTCTCCAGTCATATCCATCTGTTATTACACACATAAGAATGAGGTCATGTGACATCACTCCCAGAATCCCCCACCTCTCCAGTCATATCCATCTGTTATTACATAGATAAGAATGAGGTAATGTGACATCACTCCCAGAATCCCTCACCTCTCCAGTCATATCCATCTGTAATTACACAGATAAGAATGAGGTCATGTGACATCACTCCCAGAATCCCTAACCTCTCTGGTCATATCCATCTGTTATTACATAGATAAGAATGAGGTCATGTGACATCACTCCCAGAATCCCTCACCTCTCCAGTCATATCCATCTTTTATTACATAGATAAGAATGAGGTCATGTGACATCACTCCCAGAATCCCTCACCTCTCCAGTAAGCCGGAAGAGTATCTGTAGGGTGAGGTTTATGATCCTGTCGGCCATCTTGTTCCTGTCTCTCTCCATGGTTGATGGGTCATCCAGGAGAATTCTCTTATATAGAAGATATCAGCAGAGGATCCTGGATTGGAGAAACCTGAAGGGAAGAAGAGGAGACGATGATAAACCGCACCAGATTCTATGGAGAAATAAAATCCATTTCCTGGAGATAATCTGGGGAAACATCTGAGGAGACATTATAGTCACAATCATGGAGGCTGTAAACCTAGTCAGGGATCCATCATAGTCTGGGGCGGAGTCATGGGGGATGGGTAGAATATGGAGACAGGAATCCAATGCTGTCTTGTTCTTACTGACGTGTCTATTGGGGGGGTTAGGTTTTTTGGCTTTTTAACTATATTTTTTCCTGGGAGCTTTCGCTTTCTATTTCCTGCATTCTACACAGGATCCGGCCCGTTGTCTTCTCCGAGCTCCAGGAACAGGACCTCACTTTCTCTGTTGGACGGTGATCACATGGGGGATGAGAAGGGATTAATGGACATTTTCGATTAAAATCAATATTGGTAATCGCTGTCGATGATTTCCTTTACTGATAAATCGCGCACTGATTAGTTGTTGCAGAAATCCTCAAAAGTAGAGCGCAGCATACCACGGTGACATCATCATTACGGATGACCATTCGGGCCGTACGGCTGGGCTTATGATCTAGAAGAAATGCCAAGTCAGGGTTAATGACAATCTCCTGGTTTCGGAAGGTGTCTCCACTCCCCCTCAATGTCCTCTATCTCACCAGGATACAGAGCACGATCATAATCCTGGAGTTACGGGAGACGGTCGGGGGCGATGACTTTCATCAGGACTTGATCATTGGATATAACGGTCATATTGGGTAAACGGCGCTGACATCTGTCCTGTATTATAACAGCGTTTACCACATTGTCCTCCTCAGTTACTGACGCGGTCACATGACACATTTCTGCGCTTTTCGTACTCGGATTCACATAAAGTGTTGGTGGGATCATAGGTGAATGGATCCGCGTCACACTGGGAATTATTGTCCCGGAATGTTACATAATTGTCCTGAAATGGGGCAGAAAGCCAATCTGGTCTCCAGGGTTGGTACCACACTATGTCGGGAGTTTGAATCCTGACGTGGATGTTGTCCCTCCAGGTACCCATGTTATGGACCCTTTTCATCGTTGTTTGTGGTAACAAAGGGGAAGGAACAGAGGGGCCCGAGCAGAGAAGGCTGAGGGAGAATCCTCTGAGGAGAGACCATATGTTACCACTGTGCCTCGTGTACAGGCTGTGCGGCTGTAAAGAAGGAGCTAGAAGCAGCCACAAGGACCACAGTGGCGGCCATCTTAGATTGCTGTATGGAAGAAATGGCTAATACCCAGAGAAGAAATTAACCAGATGACAGGATGGGCGGGGAGGTGACCTGCAGCCCTTCACTATACAAACACGCCTCCTTCCATAGACCTGGTCAAATCGCCCGCTTGCTGCAAACTGCTGGGCCCCCATACAGGAGATTGCAGGGGATCCCAGCAGTTGGACCCCCGCAATCTATATCTTATCCCCTATACTTTGGATAGGGGATGTTATTTTTCACTGCACTAGTCCTTTATGGGTTAATAGTATCCCCAATAATCCTGATCTGATGGTGACCGCACACACATACCTGTATCTGTAGAGGAGCTGTGTGCTTACAGGACCTGCGATGATGTCACCGTCATGTGATCAGTCACATGGAGGAGGAGTCACATGATCAGGGGCTGCTGCTCTGAGAGATCTCCACATACAACAGCAGTGACTGCTCCACCAGGACATGCTCTGTATCTGCTACATGCTGGAGGTGTAGGACCTGTGATGATGTCACAATCATGTGACCAGTAACATTTTGAGGCAAAGATTAGCAGTAAATAAGTGACTATGGCTGAAGGACCTGTGGGGAGGATCATGTGACAGGAGTGGGCGGGGCTGAGCAGTGCAGGATAGAAGAGATTGTGATTGAAGGACCTGTGATAATGGTCATGTGACAGTAGAGTCCTGCATACACTGAGCAGATGAGCCTAGAGCAGCAGCCCCTGATCATGTGACTCCTCCATGTGACTGATCACATGACGGTGACATCATCGCAGGTCCTGTAAGTACACGGCTCCTCTACAGATACAGGTATGTGTGTTCTCTCCCTGTCAGGATTCCCTTACGTCCCCCCAGCAGCACAGATGGTATATTCCTCCCCCCCCCGCACACTGGTATGACCCATGCATTGTACTGACAATAAAACCTTACAAGGGTTAATCGCACCCCCTCCCCTATATAGAGGCGATCCCCTCATCCTCTGATTTCTGTATTTTTTGTGGTTTTTACTTTAATATTATTTTATCTTTGCTCCTGGTGAGAGAAGGGTTAATATATTGTCTTGTTTCTGCTGCTGTTTGTGTTATTCCGCCATCTTTACTCATTTCCTATATCTCCGCCCAGTTGGCCCCCAGCTAGAAGCCCCGCCCTCCTGTCTTAGTGGCCCTATTCCTGTTATGTCTTTACCTCTAATATGTCAGGTTCTTCTTCTCCTTCTGGTTCTCTCCCCGCGGTGTCCACATGTCTCCCCGGCCGCCGCCATCTTGTAGAAGGAGGTTTATGGAGAACTGGGCCGACTCCTCTGTGGATCCAGGCTCTGCCGACACGCCCCCTCCCATAGACATGAATGGAGGGGGTGGGGCTGTGACATCATGAGGGGTGTGACTGTGACATCACGAGGGGGTGTGGCTGTGACATCACGAGGGGGTGTGGCTGTGACATCACGAGGGTGTGTGGCTGTGACATCACAAGGGGGTGTGGCTGAGACATCCCGCCTTATGCTTCCCCCCCCCCTTGTTTCCCTTCACCCTCTATCCTCCCTTTTCCTTCTCTTTTCTTTACGTTTACCTTCTTGTCTTTCTTTTCGTGTTCTCGGTGTTTATTCTTCTGTATTTTGTTTTTTGCCGCCAAAGATTCTGAAAGATTTTCTGGTAATTTCCGAGGACGTTGTCATAGAGGAGAACTCATCCGAAATCATTGTGACTATAATGTCTCCTCAGATGTTTCCCCAGATTATCTCCAGGAAATGGATTTTATTTCTCCATAGAATCTGGTGCGGTTTATCATCGTCTCCTCTTCTTCCCTTCAGGTTTCTCCAATCCAGGATCCTCTGCTGATATCTTCTATATAAGAGAATTCTCCTGGATGACCCATCAACCATGGAGAGAGACAGGAACAAGATGGCCGACAGGATCATAAACCTCACCCTACAGATACTCTTCCGGCTTACTGGAGAGGTGAGGGATTCTGGGAGTGATGTCACATGACCTCATTCTTATCTATGTAATAACAGATGGATATGACTGGAGAGGTGAGGGATTCTGGGAGTGATGTCACATGACCTCATTCTTATCTATGTAATAACAGATGGATATGACTGGAGAGGTGAGGGATTCTGGGAGTGATGTCACATGACCTCATTCTTATCTATGTAATAGCAGATGGATATGACTGGAGAGGTGAGGGATTCTGGGAGTGATGTCACATGACCTCATTCTTATCTATGTAATAACAGATGGATATGACTGGAGAGGTGAGGGATTCTGGGAGTGATGTCACATGACCTCATTCTTATCTATGGAATAACAGATGGATATGACTGGAGAGGTGAGGGATTCTGGGAGTGATGTCACATGACCTCATTCTTATCTATGTAATAACAGATGGATATGACTGGAGAGGTGAGGGATTCTGGGAGTGATGTCACATGACCTCATTCTTATCTATGTAATAACAGATGGATATGACTGGAGAGATGAGGGATTCTGGGAGTGATGTCACATGACCTCATTCTTATCTATGGAATAACAGATGGATATGACTGGAGAGGTGAGGGATTCTGGGAATGTATGTAGTGATATTAATGTGTCTCTCCATACACAGGATTACACAGTAGTGAAGAAGTCCTCTAGTGGGCGCTGTCGGGCCCCTGTGTGTGAAGGATGGGGAAGAACCCTGAGCCCAATCCCGGGGCCCCCACCTCACTCCCTGATACATGAGGAAATGGATGAACAGAAGATCAGAGAACTCATCAACAAGATGATGGAGCTGCTGACTGGAGAGGTGACACTGCTGGGAATGCTGGGACATTATACAGTAATGGAGGGGTCTGGTGATGACTGGAGAGGTGACACTGCTGGGACATTATACAGTAATGGAGGGGTCTGGTGATGGCTGGAGAGGTGACACTGCTGGGAATGCTGGGACATTATACAGTAATGGAGGGGTCTGGTGACTAGAGAGGTGACACTGTTGGGACATTATACAGTAATGGAGGGGTCTGGTGATGACTGGAGAGGTGGGAATGCTGGGACATTATATAGTAATGGAGGGGTCTGGTGATGACTGGAGAGGTGACACTGCTGGGAATGCTGAGACATTATACAGTAATGGAGGGGTCTGGTGATGACTGGAGAGGTGACACTGCTGGGACATTATACAGTAATGGAGGGATCTGGTGATGACTGGAGAGGTGACACTGCTGGGACATTATACAGTAATGGAGGGGTCTGGTGATGACTGGAGAGGTGACACTGCTGGGAATGCTGGGACATTATACAGTAATGGAGGGGTCTGGTGATGACTGGAGAGGTGACCCTGATGGGACATTATACAGTAATGGAGGGGTCTGGTGATGACTGGAGAGGTGACACTGCTGGGACATTATACAGTAATGGAGGGGTCTGGTGATGACTGGAGAGGTGACACTGCTGGGACATTATACAGTAATGGAGGGGTCTGGTGATGACTGGAGAGGTGACACTGCTGGGACATTATACAGTAATGGAGGGGTCTGGTGATGACTGGAGAGGTGACACTGCTAGGACATTATACAGTAATGGAGGGGTCTGGTGATGACTGGAGAGGTGACCCTGCTGGGACATTATACAGTAATGGAGGGGTCTGGTGATGACTGGAGAGGTGACACTGCTGGGACATTATACAGTAATGGAGGGGTCTGGTGATGACTGGAGAGGTGACCCTGCTGGGACATTGTACAGTAATGGAGGGGTCTGGTGATGACTGGAGAGGTGACACTGCTGGGACATTATACAGTAATGGAGGGGTCTGGTGATGACTGGAGAGGTGACACTGCTGGGACATTATACAGTAATGGAGGGGTCTGGTGATGACTGGAGAGGTGACACTGCTGGGACATTATACAGTAATGGAGGGGTCTGGTGATGACTGGAGAGGTGACCCTGCTGGGACATTATACAGTAATGGAGGGGTCTGGTGATGACTGGAGAGGTGACACTGCTGGGACATTATACAGTAATGGAGGGGTCTGGTGATGACTGGAGAGGTGACCCTGCTGGGACATTATACAGTAATGGAGGGGTCTGGTGATGACTGAAGAGGTGACCCTGCTGGGACATTATACAGTAATGGAGGGGTCTGGTGATGACTGGAGAGGTGACCCTGCTGGGACATTATACAGTAATGGAGGGGTCTGGTGATGACTGGAGAGGTGACCCTGCTGGGACATTATACAGTAATGGAGGGGTCTGGTGATGACTGGAGAGGTGACACTGCTGGGACATTATATAGTAATGGAGGGGTCTGGTGATGACTGGAGAGGTGACACTGCTGGGAGATTATACAGTAATGGAGGGGTCTGGTGATGACTGGAGAGGTGACACTGCTGGGACATTATACAGTAATGGAGGGGTCTGGTGATGAATGGAGAGGTGACACTGCTGGGATATTATACAGTAATGGAGGGGTCTGGTGATGACTGGAGAGGTGACACTGCTGGGAATGCTGGGACATTATACAGTAATGGAGGGGTCTGGTGATGACTGGAGAGGTGACACTGCTGGGACATTATACAGTAATGGAGGGGTCTGGTGATGACTGGAGAGGTGACACTGCTGGGAATGCTGGGACATTATACAGTAATGGAGGGGTCTGGTGATGACTGGAGAGGTGACACTGCTGGGACATTATACAGTAATGGAGGGGTCTGGTGATGACTGAAGAGGTGACACTGCTGGGACATTATACAGTAATGGAGGGGTCTGGTGATGACTGGAGAGGTGACACTGCTGGGACATTATACAGTAATGGAGGGGTCTGGCGATGACTGGAGAGGTGACACTGCTGGGACATTATACAGTAATGGAGGGGTCTGGCGATGACTGGAGAGGTGACACTGCTGGGACATTATACAGTAATGGAGGGGTCTGGCGATGACTGGAGAGGTGACACTGCTGGGACATTATACAGTAATGGAGGGGTCTGGTGATGACTGGAGAGGTGACACTGCTGGGACATTATACAGTAATGGAGGGGTTCTGTGATGACTGGAGAGGTGACACTGCTGGGACATTATACAGTAATGGAGGGGTCTGGTGATGACTGGAGAGGTGACACTGCTGGGACATTATACAGTAATGGAGGGGTCTGGTGATGACTGGAGAGGTGACACTGCTGGGACATTATACAGTAATGGAGGGGTCTGGTGATGACTGGAGAGGTGACACTGCTGGGACATTATACAGTAATGGAGGGGTCTGGTGATGACTGGAGAGGTGACCCTGCTGGGACATTATACAGTAATGGAGGGGTCTGGTGATGACTGGAGAGGTGACACTGCTGGGAATGCTGGGACATTATACAGTAATGGAGGGGTCTGGTGATGACTGGAGAGGTGACACTGCTGGGAATGCTGGGACATTATACAGTAATGGAGGGGTCTGGTGATGACTGGAGAGGTGACACTGCTGGGAATGCTGGGACATTATACAGTAATGGAGGGGTCTGGTGATGACTAGAGAGGTGACACTGCTGGGAATGCTGGGACATTATACAGTAACACCACTGGAGGGGTCGGGGTGATGACTGTATCATTATGTGTCAGGTTCCTATAAGGTGTCAGGACGTGGCGGTCTATTTCTCCATGGAGGAGTGGGAGTATGTAGAAGGACACAAGGATCAGTACAAGGATCAGGTGATGATGGAGGATCAGCAGCCCCTCCCATCACCAGGTAATAGACATGACTATATACACACGTCCTCTCATTATTTGTATGTAAAGAATGAATTCAGTCTCTGTATGTGTTCCCTACAGTCAGATCCAGTAAGAGAACAGCACCAGAGAGGTGTCCCCGTCCTCTTCTTCCACAGGATGATCAGGTAGGTGGAGATATTCCCTATGATCTGTAGAAGGGCTGTGAAGCTCTTGTGGTCAGTCCCCTCACCCTCCATGACTCCTCATCTCCTGCTCATCTATAATATCCCACATGACTTCTCCTACTGTCTGATGACTTTTACAATATTCCTTCCACATCTTATGCATCAGGAAGAAGAGACAGATGTGGGCAGTTATGAGCAGTATAAGAAGGACATTCCTACAGGAAAAGATTTAATTTATAATAATACTACAGATGTAAAGGAAGAAGAGGAGACAGATGTGAGCGGTGATGAGCAGTATAAGGAGGACATTCCAACAGGGGAAGATCTGATCTATACTAATGCTCCAGACACAATAGTAAAAGTAGAAGAAGAGACAGATGTGAGCGGTATTGAGCAGTATGAGGACATTTCTACAGGTAATCGCTCATGTGAGTATCCTACATTATAGTTCTTCTCCACCAATCCTTAGTATAAACACTTCTGCGGCCTCCTCCCCTTCTGCTCTGTAGGTGTAGCCTATGTATCCTTATGTCCTGTACAATTTTTAGGGACTTTCATCCTTCTTCTGATGACTGGGTTATGCTGATCCATCACTTGGGTGTTCATAGATACGTTTTACTTTAAAGTTTTTGTCTGCTAAAGTTTTTTGATTAAAGACATCTAAACAGTATAGAGCACCATGGAAATAAGGGAGCAGAGACACCTGTCAAAAACTGGGAACAAGGAGGAGCTATACACAGAAAAGAGGAAGGGGAAACATGATAGAGAAGGCAGAGGATGGAGAAGACAGGCGGTAGAAAGGTATATACGATAGGGTGGGCAGAGGGAGGAGAAGACAGGCGGTAGAAAGGTATATACGATAGGGTAGGAGGAGGATGGAGAAGACAGACGGTAGAAAGGTATATACAATAGGGTAGGAGGAGGATGGAGAAGACAGGCGGTAGAAAGGTATATACGATAGGGTAGGCAGAGGATGGAGAAGACAGGCGGTAGAAAGGTATATACGATAGGGTAGGAGGAGGATGGGGAAGACAGGCGGTAGAAAGGTATATACGATAGGGTAGGAGGAGGATGGGGAAGACAGGCGGTAGAAAGGTATATACGATAGGGTGGGCAGAGGGAGGAGAAGACAGGCGGTAGAAAGGTATATACGATAGGGTAGGAGGAGGATGGGGAAGACAGGCGGTAGAAAGGTATATACGATAGGGTAGGAGGAGGATGGAGAAGACATGAGGTAGAAAGGTATATACGATAGGGTAGGAGGAGGATGGAGAAGACAGACGGTAGAAAGGTATATACGATAGGGTAGGCGGAGGATGGGGAAGACAGGAGGTATAAAGGTATATACGATAGGGTAGGCAGAGGATGGAGAAGACAGGCGGTAGAAAGGTATATACGATAGGGTAGGAGGAGGATGGAGAAGACAGGCGGTAGAAAGGTATATATGATAGGGTAGGCGGAGGATGGAGAAGACGGGCGGTAGAAAGGTATATACGATTGGGTAGGAGGAGGATGGAGAAGACGGGCGGTAGAAAGGTATATACGATAGGGAGGGCAGAGGATGGAGAAGACAGGCGGTAGAAAGGTATATACGATAGGGTAGGCGGAGGATGGAGAAGACAGGCGGTAGAAAGGTATATACGATAGGGTAGGAGGAGGATGGAGAAGACAGACGGTAGAAAGGTATATACGATAGGGTAGGCAGAGGATAGAGAAGACAGATGGTAGAAAGGTACGGTATATACAGTAGGGTAGGCAGAGGATGGAGAAGACAGGCGGTAGAAAGGTATATACGATAGGGTAGGTGGAGGATGGAGAAGACAGGCGGTAGAAAGGTATATACTATAGGGTAGGCGGAGGATGGAGAAGACAGAAGGTAGAAAGGTATATACGATAGGGAGGGCAGAGGATGGAGAAGACAGGCGGTAGAAATGTATATACGATAGGGTAGGAGGAGGATGGAGAAGACAGGCGGTAGAAAGGTATATATGATAGGGTAGGCGGAGGATGGGGAAGACAGGCGGTAGAAAGGTATATACGATAGGGTAGGAGGAGGATGGAGAAGACAGGCGGTAGAAAGGTATATACGATAGGGTAGGAGGAGGATGGAGAAGACAGACGGTAGAAAGGTATATACGATAGGATAGGCAGAGGATGGGGAAGACAGGCGGTAGAAAGGTATACATGATAGGGTAGGCAGAGGATGGAGAAGACAGGAGGTAGAAAGGTGTATACGATAGGGTAGGCAGAGGATGGAGAAGACAGGCGGTAGAAAGGTATATACGATAGGGTAGGCAGAGGGAGGAGAAGACAGGAGGTAGAAAGGTATATACGATAGGGTAGGAGGAGGATGGGGAAGACAGGCGGTAGAAAGGTATATACGATAGGGTAGGCGGAGGATGGAGAAGACAGGCGGTAGAAAGGTATATACGATAGGGTAGGCAGAGGGAGGGGAAGACAGGTGGTAGAAAGGTATATACGATAGGATAGGCAGAGGATGGGGAAGACAGGCGGTAGAAAGGTATATACGATAGGGTAGGCAGAGGATGGAGAAGACAGGCGGTAGAAAGGTATATACGATAGGGTAGGAGGAGGATGGAGAAGACAGGCGGTAGAAAGGTATATACGATAGGGTAGGAGGAGGGAGAAGACAGACGGTAGAAAGGTATATACGATAGGGTAGGAGGAGGATGGGGAAGACAGGCGGTAGAAAGGTATATACGATAGGGTAGGAGGAGGATGGAGAAGACAGGCGGTAGAAAGGTATATACGATAGGGTAGGCGGAGGATGGAGAAGACAGGAGGTAGAAAGGTATATACGATAGGGTAGGAGGAGGATGGGGAAGACAGGCGGTAGAAAGGTATATACGATAGGGTAGGCAGAGGATGGAGAAGACAGGCGGTAGAAAGGTATATACGATAGGGTAGGAGGAGGATGGAGAAGACAGGCGGTAGAAAGGTATATACGATAGGATAGGAGGAGGATGGGGAAGACAGGCGGTAGAAAGGTATATACGATAGGGTAGGCGGAGGATGGAGAAGACAGGCGGTAGAAAGGTATATACGATAGGGTAGGCAGAGGGAGGGGAAGACAGGTGGTAGAAAGGTATATACGATAGGATAGGCAGAGGATGGAGAAGACAGGCGGTAGAAAGGTATATACGATAGGGTAGGAGGAGGATGGGGAAGACAGGCGGTAGAAAGGTATATACGATAGGGTAGGCGGAGGATGGGGAAGACAGGAGGTAGAAAGGTATATACGATAGGGTAGACAGAGGATGGAGAAGACAGGAGGTAGAAAGGTATATACGATAGGGTAGGAGGAGGATGGAGAAGACAGGAGGTAGAAAGGTATATACTATAGGGTAGGTGGAGGATGGAGAAGACAGGAGGTAGAAAGGTATATACTATAGGGTAGGAGGAGGATGGAGAAGACAGGAGGTAGAAAGGTATATACCATAGGATAGGATAGGCAGAGGATGGGGAAGACGGGCGATAGAAAGGTATATACGATAGGGTAGGAGGAGGATGGAGAAGACAGGCGGTAGAAAGGTATATACATAGTTAGTATGGTTGAAAAAAGACATACATCCATCAAGTCCAACCAAGGAATTGAAGAGACGGGTGTAATGGGATAATGGGAAGGGATGTAGTTTTATAATTCTGCATAAGCATTAATGTTATTTTGTTCCAGGAATGTATCTAATCCTGTTTTAAAGCTGTTAATTGTTCCTGCTGTGACCAGTTCCTGAGGTAGACCGTTCCATAAATTCACAGTCCTCACGGTAAAGAAGGCGTGTCGCCCCTTGAGACTAAACCTTTTCTTCTCCAGACGGAGGGAGTGCCCCCTCGTCCTTTGGGGGGGTTTAACCTGGAACAGTTTTTCTCCATATTTTTTGTATGGGCCATTTATATACTTATATACGTTTATCATATCCCCCCTTAAACGTCTCTTCTCAAGACTAAACAATTGTAACTCCTTTAATCGCTCCTCATAGCTAAGATGTTCCATGCCCCATATTAGTTTAGTCGCGCGTCTCTGCACCCTTTCCAGCTCCACAGTGTCCCTTTTATGAACAGGCGACCAAAACTGAACAGCATATTCCAGGTGAGGCCGTACCAATGCTTTATAAAGGGGGAGTATTATGTCCCTGTCCCTTGAGTCCATGCCTCTTTTTATACATGACAATATCCTGCCGGCTTTGGAAGCAGCAGCCTGACATTGTGCTATTCTGTAGTCTGTGATCTACAAGTCACCCAGATCCTTCTCTACCAGTGACTCTGTAGGAGGAGGAGGATGGAGAAGACGGGCGGTAGAAAGGTATATACGATAGGGTAGGCAGAGGATGGAGAAGACAGGCGGTAGAAAGGTATATACAATAGGGTAGGCGGAGGATGGAGAAGACAGGCGGTAGAAAGGTATATACGATAGGGTAGGCAGAGGATGGAGAAGACAGGCGGTAGAAAGGTATATACAATAGGGTAGGCGGAGGATGGAGAAGACAGGCGGTAGAAAGGTATATACGATAGGGTAGGCAGAGGATGGAGAAGACAGACGGTAGAAAGGTATATACGATAGGGTAGGCAGAGGATGGGGAAGACAGGCGGTAGAAAGGTATATACGATAGGGTAGGCAGAGGATGGGGAAGACAGGCGGTAGAAAGGTATATACGATAGGGTAGGCGGAGGATGGAGAAGACAGGCGGTAGAAAGGTATATACGATAGGGTAGGCAGAGGATGGAGAAGACAGGCAGTAGAAAGGTATATACGATCGGGTAGGAGGAGGATGGAGAAGACAGGCGGTAGAAAGGTATATACGATAGGGTAGGAGGAGGATGGAGAAGACAGGCGGTAGAAAGGTATATGCGATAGGGTAGGAGGAGGATGGAGAAGACAGGCGGTAGAAAGGTATATACGATAGGGTAGGCGGAGGAGGGAGAAGACAGGCGGTAGAAAGGTATATACGATAGGGTAGGAGGAGGATGGAGAAGACAGGTGGTAGAAAGGTATATACGATAGGGTAGGCGGAGGATGGGGAAGACAGGCGGTAGAAAGGTATATACGATAGGGTAGGCAGAGGATGGAGAAGACAAGCGGTAGAAAGGTATATACGATAGGGTAGGCGGAGGATGGGGAAGACAGGCGGTAGAAAGGTATATACGATAGGGTAGGAAGAGGATGGGGAAGACAGGCGGTAGAAAGGTATATACGATAGGGTAGGCAGAGGATGGAGAAGACAGGCGGTAGAAAGGTATATACGATAGGGTAGGTGGAGGATGGGGAAGACAGGCGGTAGAAAGGTATATACGATAGGGTAGGAGGAGGATGGAGAAGACAGACGGTAGAAAGGTATATACGATAGGGCTTCATAACAGAAAGTGAAGTGCTGGCACTGCTCTCCCTCTATATATTCTCCCTTAAGTAGTCTATATGCGCACTCTAGCTAGCAGCGTATCTTCATGTGGTGGTGCTCATGTACTGCGATAGTGATAAGATAAATGCAAATCCATATAGTTAAGAAGAAAGTACAGGCAACTCACCACGTTGTAGTAACTTCGTGTTTATTACTGGGACATGCAGGTAAAGCGGCTCCACGCCACACCGGGATGCCGAACACTAGTGCGTTAACCGATTAACCGATTAATCGGTTAACGCACTAGTGTTCGGCATCCCGGTGTGGCGTGGAGCCGCTTTACCTGCATGTCCCAGTAATAAACACGAAGTTACTACAACGTGGTGAGTTGCCTGTACTTTCTTCTTAACTATATGTATATACGATAGGGTAGGTGGAGGATGGAGAAGACAGGCGGTAGAAAGGTATATACGATAGGGTAGGAGGAGGATGGAGAAGACAGACGGTAGAAAGGTATATACGATAGGGTAGGCAGAGGATGGAGAAGACAGGCGGTAGAAAGGTATATACGATAGGGTAGGAGGAGGATGGAGAAGACAGGCGGTAGAAAGGTATATACGATAGGGTAGGCGGAGGAGGGAGAAGACAGGAGGTAGAAAGGTATATACGATAGGGTAGGAGGAGGATGGAGAAGACAGGCGGTAGAAAGGTATATACGATAGGGTAGGAGGAGGATGGAGAAGACAGGAGGTAGAAAGGTATATACGATAGGGTAGGAGGAGGATGGAGAAGACAGGAGGTAGAAAGGTATATACGATAGGGTAGGAGGAGGATGGAGAAGACAGGCGGTAGAAAGGTATATACGATAGGGTAGGAGGAGGATGGAGAAGATGGGCAAATCATTGGATTTGTAGTGTAGTGTTTCGAACGTGCTGGACTTTGTAGTGCTACCAATGTTGTTGACACAATGCACAATCAGACCAGATCACAATGATCGTTGGATGGTGAATGTTCCATTATGTCAAATTTGGCCATTTTCGTCTGTTTTATTCTCTGCAGATTCTTGTAGCAGGAGATCAGAGGAGAATCTTATATCTTCAGATTATAAAGCAGATGATGATATCACACAAGATACATATGAAGAACATTCCATTATCCCAGATACACCCTCAGCCCTTCACAGCCAAGATCTCTCATCTCATCCTTATATACAGGTCCTGTCTTCTCAGTCATCACAGGATGTTCAGCAAAATAAGGAGATCTTATTATCATGTTTTACTCAGAAAACAGATGTTGTCCAACATCAGAGAAGTCACACAGGGGAGAAGCCAGTTTCATGTTCAGAATGTGGAAAATGTTTTACTCGGAAATCCTATCTTACTGAACATGCAAGAATTCATACTGGAGAGAAGCCATTTTCATGTTCAGAATGTGGGAAATGTTTTACTCGGAAATCATATCTTACTGAACATGGAAGATTTCATACCGGAGAGAAGTTATTTTCATGTTCACAATGTGAAAAGTGTTTTACTCAGAACTCAGATCTTGTTAGACATCAAAGAACTCACACAGGGGAGAAGCCATTTTCATGTTCAGACTGTGGGAAATGTTTTACTCACAAATCAAATCTTGTAAAACATCAAAAAAACTCACTCAGCACTGAAGCGATTTCCATGTTCTGAATGTGGGAAAAGTTTTTCAGAGAAAACAGATCTTGTTCAGCATCAAAGAAATCACACAGGGGAAAAGCCATTTTCATGTTTAGAATGCGGGAAATGTTTTACTCGAAAACCATATCTCACTGAACATGAAAGAACTCACACAGGGGAGAAGCTTTTTTCTTGTTCAGAATGTGGGAAACATTTTACTCAGAAATCCAGTCTTGGTCGACATAAAATAACTCACACAGGAGAGAAGCCATTTTCATGCTCAGAATGTGGAAATTGTTTTACTAAGAAATCCAGTCTTGTTTATCATAAAAGATCTCACACAGGGGAGAAACT
The DNA here is from genome assembly GCF_029499605.1 of Hyla sarda. Taxonomy (NCBI): domain Eukaryota; kingdom Metazoa; phylum Chordata; class Amphibia; order Anura; family Hylidae; genus Hyla; species Hyla sarda. The sequence goes on from NW_026607572.1 coordinate 288,737, forward strand.
ATTTTCATGCTCAGAGTGTGGGAAATGTTTTACCCGGAAAACACAGCTTATCAAACATCTAAGAATTCATGCAGGTGAGGAGACAATTCAGAGCAATAAATGATGCAGATAACACATCTATATATTAACCATGTACATAGGATATCTGACATTTATACATATATCATATACTGCATCTCCAAACTTGTTCCCAATTGTTAATAAAAGTTTTCTTTTAGAACGTAGTCACCGATCCAGCGATGTCATCACTATAGTTTACATGGTAGGAGAAGAGTGTGATATATGGTTGTGATTAGAGATGAGCGAGCTGAATTCGGCAAACACTGAACCAGCTCTAGTAGCAAGTGCCGTAATCTGTATCTAGCCTGTCGTTCTGTAGCATTTCATATATTTCCGCAAACACAGTCAGTACTCATTGTGCTGTCATTTCTGCCAGTCAAAAAGTGTGTTGAAGTTACACGTATCTAGCCTGTAGTGTAAATTCAAGTCTGTTGCATTTCATATTGTTCCACAAACACCTTCAGTCCTCATAATAGGAGAAGAGTGTGATATATGGTTGTGATATTCACTGCTCCTCATGGAGAAGTCCCAATGGACATACTCCATAACCCATCCAAACAGTGGTCTGTCCATTGGCAGTCAAGTTTCACCCTCTAAGCCAGTGTTTCCCAACCAGGGTGCCTCTAGATGTTGCAAAACTACAACTCCCAGCATTCCTGGACAGCCTTTGGCTGCCTTTGTGTAAGCTCTGCTGAGACAGTCTTAAAGGGATACTCCGATAGAAAAAAAAATTCAAATCAACTGGTGCCAAAAAGTTAAACAGGTTTGTAAATTACTTCTGTATGCTCCAGAGGAAGTTCTTTTCTTTTTGAATTACTTTTCTGCCTGATCACAGTGCTCTCTGACACCTCTGTCCATGTCAGGAACTGTCCAGAGTAGGAGCAAGTCCACACAGCGAACCTCTCTTGTTTCGGACAGTTCCTGTCATGGACAGAGGTGTTAGCAGAGAGCACTGTGTTCAGACAGAAAGGAACTACACAACTTCCTTTGCAATATACAGCAGCTCTAATAAGTACTGGAAGGATTAAGATTTTTTTAATAGAAGTAATTTAGAAATCTGTTGAACTTTCTTGAGCCAGTTGATATGAAAAAGAAAAAAATTTAGGCGGCGTTCATTAAATGTGTGCTCCCGCGGCACTGATCAGGTTAATTAGCTAAAGTCCCGGGGTGTCCGGTGGGAGACCACTCCCGCCCGACACCCCATTTGATTAACCCACTCAGTGATCGGGTGTGCAGTGGCGACATGTGCGCGACGGGATCGCTACAGGAGCAGCGGGTGTCTGGAGGCGTCCACGATGACGGGGGTAAGTGCCCTCCCCCTTACAAGTTGCAAAACTACAACTCCCAGCCTGTCCAGACAGCCATTTGCTGTCTGGGCATGCTGGGATTTGTAGTTTTGCAAGATCTGGAGGACAACAGTTTGGAAATCACTGTGCATCTTGCAAAACTCCAAACTGTGCCCTCCAGATCTTGCACAACTACCAGCATGCCCGGTAACAAGCAGCTGTCAGTATATGCTGGGAGTTGTAGCTTTGCAACAGCTGGAGGCACATTGGTGGGTAAACACTGAGTTAGTCTGTTACCTAATTCAGTGTTTTCCCACCAGTGTGCCTCCAGCTGTAGCAAAACTACAACTTCCAGCATGCACAGTCTGTCAGTTCATGTTTAGAGTTGTAGTTTTGCAACAGCTGGAGGTTTGTGCCCGTAAACACCCCCTCCCCCCCCCACAATGTGAATGTACAGGGTACATTCACACGGGCAGGGGTTTACAGTGAGTTTCCCAATGAAAGTTTGAGCTGTGGCAAATTTTCCAACGCAGCTCAAACTCAAAAACCAGCGGGAGACTCACTGTAAGCCCCCGTCTGTGTGAATGTACCATAAAAACACTACACTACCACAAAATAAAAAGTAAAACACTACATATACACCCTTACACAATTACAAAAAAAAAATGCATTTCCAAAACAGAGCCTCCAGCTGTTGCAAAACAACAACTCCAGGCATTGCCGGACAGCCATTGACTGTCCAGGCATGCTGGGAGTTTTGCAACATCTGGAGGCACCTTGTTTGAGAAACACTGGAATAGGTATTTTTTGGCGGCGGAGGCAAGAGTAACACTTGCATTCGTGTCCGCCCCTATGCAAATCCCTAATTTAGGCCTCAAATGTGCACTCTCACTTTGGAGCCCTGTCGTATTTCACGGCAACAGTTTAGTGCCACACATGGGGTATTTCCGTACTCGGCAGAAATGGCGTTACTAATTTTGTGGGGCTTTTCCTCCTTTTACCCCTTATGAAAATGAAAAATTGGGGTCTACACCAGCATGTTATTGTATATTTTTATTTTATTTTTTACACTAACATGCTGGTGTTGCCCCATACTTTTCATTTTCTCAAGAGGAAAAAGGAAAACTAGACCCCAAAAATTTGTAACGCAATACCCCATATGTGGACGTAAATGCTCTGCAGGTGCACAACAAGGCTCAGGAGTGAGAGCGCACTATGTACATTTGAGGCCTAAATTGGTGATTTGCACAGGGGTGGCTGATCGTTACAGCGGTTCTGACATAAACGCAAAAAAAAAAAAAAAATAAACACATGTGACCTGATTTTAGAAATTACACCCCTCAGGGAACGTAATAAGGGGTATAGTGAGACTTAACACCCCACAGGTGTTTGACAAATTTTTGTAAAAGTTGGACATGAAAATAAAAAATTAGATTTTTTTTCCCCACTAAAATGCTGGTGTTACCCCCAAATTTTTCATTTTCACAAGGGGTAATATTCAAAAAAAGCCGCCAAAAATTTGTAACCCCAATTCTTCTGAGTACATAAATACCCCACATGTGGATGTAAAGTGCTCTGCTGGCGAACTATAATGCTCAGAAGAGAAGGAGCGCCATTGGGCTTTCGGAGAGAGAATTTGGCTGGAATTGAAGGCTATGTGTGTTTACAAAGCCCCCCGTGGTGCCAGAATGGTGCCCCCCCCCCCCACGTGACCCCCATTTTAGAAAATACACCCCTCACATAATATAATAAGGAGTACATTGAGCATGTACGCCCCACAGGTGTCTTGGCAGATTTTTGAAACAGTGGTCCATGGAAATGAAATTTTTTTTTTTCCATTTGCACAGCCCACTGTTCCAAAGATATGTCAAACGCCAGTGGGGTGTAAATGCTCACTGCACCCCTTATTAAATTCTGTGAGGGGTGTAGTTTCCAAAATGGGGTCAGACTTCTATTCCAACCAAATTCTCTCTCCAAAAGCCCAATGTCGCTCCTTCTCTTCTGAGCATTGTAGTTCAACCCGCAGAGCACTTTACATCCACATATGGGGTATTTCCATCAGAAGAAACAGGTTTAAAATTTTGGGAGGCTTTTTCTCCTATTATCCCTTGTGAATATAAAAAAATTGAGGTAACACCAGCATTTTATTGAAAAAAATCTAATTTTTCATTTTCATGTCCAACTTTAGTGGAAATTTGTCAAACACCTGTGGGTTGTTAATGCTCAATGTACCCCTTGTTACGTTCCTTGAGGGCTGTAGTTTCCAAAATAGTAAAACATTTTTGCTGTTCTGGCAGCATAGGGGCTTCCTAAATGCGACATGCCCCCAAAAACCATTTCAGCAAAATTTGCTTTCCAAAATCCAAATGTGACTCCTTCTCTTCTGAGCATTGTAGTGCGCCCACAGTGCACTTGACGTCCACACATGGGGTTACAAATTTTGTGGGGCATTATCTCCTTTTACCCCTTTTAAAAATTAAAAAAACTGGGTCTACAAGAAATGTTAGTGTAAAATTTTAAGATTTTAAATTTTCTCCTTCAATTTGCTGCTATTCCTGTGAAACACCTAAAGGGTTAATAAACTTTCTGAATATCATTTTGAATACTTTTAGGAGTGTAGTTTATATAATGGGGTCAATTATGAGGTATTTCTCACAGAAAGGTCTTTCAAATACACTTCAAACTGAACTGGTCCCTGAAAAATTCTTTTATAATTTTCGTTAACAATTGGAAAATTGCTGATGAACTTTGAAGCCTCTAATGTCTTCAAAAAGTCCGGCAGACTAATGGTCTAATAGGAAGATTCAATCAGATGCCCATAGCAACCAATCACATCTCAACCAATGACTCATCACTATGGCAAAATAAAACCTGAACTGTGATTGGTTAATATGGGTAATAGCAATACATCTCCACTATTATGTGTGTGTGTGTATGTGTATATATATATATATATATATATATATATATATATATATATATATATTTTTTTTTTTTGTAAGGATTCCATCTTGGGGATTAGCTCTAGGATCGTCCTGGTCACTTGCCACGGGACACGTTATCTCACAATAACTCGCCAGACAACCGTTCTGCATACAAGTCGGGCTCCTCGCCAGCTTTATTTACACAGGTTGCAGGTAAAACATAACAAAAATAAAGCCCTAGACCGTCTGGTCACTGACTACACATATCAGCATGCCCTGACTACTATCTGTTGAGCTACCATCAGCCAGCATAAAACATGTGCCCCTGCAACCTGTTACTCACAGTTCACACTGTCACTTGGGGCCACTCACAGATTCCAGCTGTGTGCTTCCTCAACAAGGTCCGTGTGTCTCCCCCTACAGCGATGTGCTGTTTCCCAGGGAGAGCCCCAACTATTCTGTTTCCTTTCCTTTTAAATACTTTCCCTTCCTGATACCTCATTAATCAGGCCACAGGTGGAGCATTCAGCAGAGTTAGCAAGGGAAATACACCCTTTCCTTGCCACAATATATATATATATATATATATATATATATATATATATATACCCGTATTTATTGGGGTATACCACGCACCCGCCTTTAACACGCACCCTCATTTTTCCAAGGAACTTTTGGTAAAAATGAGGGTGCGTGTGTGTGCAGGTGTACCTCGATAAACTGTTTCTGGCAGCTTCTGCAGTTCAATGATTTAAAGCAAGCGCTTTAAATCATTGACGTGCAGAGGCTTCTGTGGGGCCAGAGTGCCGCTGCTCTATTCCCTCCCCGTCCCCGGTTTTATAGTTAAATATCCCACCGCCGCCCCGGACCAATTCCCTCCCCGTCCCCGGTTTTATAGTTAAATATTCGGCTGCCGCCACTGCCCAATTCCCTCCCCGTCCCCGGTTTTATAGTTACATGTGCCCCGGGGGCTGCGGCCCTTCATGCTCCGGCGGTCTCCTCATCTGTCACTGTGCGCCGCGTAATGACGAGTGACGTTGTGTTGAGGACGGTGGCAGGATATTTAACTATAAAACCGGCGACGGGGGGGATATTGGGCAGTGGGACTCTGGCCAGGCAGAAGCTGCTGCAGTTCAATGATTTAAAGCGCCTGCGGGGTCACAAACAGTCTTTCGGCCTATAACACGCAGATAGACTTTAGGCTAAAAAATTTTACATTAAAAAAGGTATGTTATACGCCGATAAATACAGTATAGAAATTTATATATATATGAATACACAGGAAATTTATGTTCAGAAGTAAAAAGCGTGTATTCTACCGAACATGTCACTATTACTAAGAGCCTAAATTGTATACACATACAGCTCAGCTACATGTACATTACACATATACAGCTCTACTGTGTACACATACAGCTCAGCTACATGTACATTACACATATACAGATCTACTGTGTACACATACAGCTCAGCTACATGCACATTACACATATATAGCACTACTGGGTACACATACAGCTCAGCTACATGTACATTACACATATACAGATCTACTGTGTACACATACAGCTCAGCTACATGCACATTACACATATATAGCACTACTGGGTACACATACAGCTCAGCTACATGTACATTACACATATACAGCTCTACTGTGTACACATACAGCTCAGCTACATGTACATTACACATATACAGCTCTACTGTGTACACATACAGCTCAGCTACATGTACATTACACATATACAGCACTACTGTGTACACATACAGCTCAGCTACATGTACATTACACATATACAGCTCTACTGTGTACACATACAGCTCAGCTACATGTACATTACACATATACAGCTCTACTGTGTACACATACAGCTCAGCTACATGTACATTACACATATACAGCTCTACTGTGTACACATACAGCTCAGCTACATGCACATTACACATAAACAGCACTACTGTGTACACATACAGCTCAGCTACATGTACATTACACATATACAGCTCTACTGTGTACACATACAGCCCAGCTACATGTACATTACACATATACAGCTCTACTGTGTACACATACAGCTCAGCTACATGTACATTACACATATACAGCTCTACTGTGTACACATACAGCTCAGCTACATGTACATTACACATATACAGCTCTACTGTGTACACATACAGCTCAGCTACATGTACATTACACATATACAGCTCTACTGTGTACACATACAGCTCAGCTACATGTACATTACACATATACAGCTCTACTGTGTACACATACAGCTCAGCTACATGTACATTACACATATACAGCTCTACTGTGTACACATACAGCTCAGCTACATGTACATTACACATATACAGCTCTACTGTGTACACATACAGCTCAGCTACATGCACATTACACATAAACAGCACTACTGTGTACACATACAGCTCAGCTACATGTACATTACACATATACAGCTCTACTGTGTACACATACAGCCCAGCTACATGTACATTACACATATACAGCTCTACTGTGTACACATACAGCTCAGCTACATGTACATTACACATATACAGCTCTACTGTGTACACATACAGCTCAGCTACATGTACATTACATATATACAGCTCTACTGTGTACACATACAGCTCAGCTACATGTACATTACACATATACAGCTCTACTGTGTACACATACAGCTCAGCTACATGTACATTACATATATACAGCTCTACTGTGTACACATACAGCTCAGCTACATGTACATTACACATATACAGCTCTACTGTGTACACATACAGCTCAGCTACATGTACATTACACATATACAGCTCTACTGTGTACACATACAGCTCAGCTACATGTACATTACACATATACAGATCTACTGTGTACACATACAGCTCAGCTACATGCACATTACACATATATAGCACTACTGGGTACACATACAGCTCAGCTACATGTACATTACACATATACAGATCTACTGTGTACACATACAGCTCAGCTACATGCACATTACACATATATAGCTCTACTGTGTACACATACAGCTCAGCTACATGCACATTACACATATACAGCTCTACTGTGTACACATACAGCTCAGCTACATGTACATTACACATATACAGCTCTACTGTGTACACATACAGCTCAGCTACATGTACATTACACATATACAGCTCTACTGTGTACATACAGCTCAGCTACACGTACATTACACATATACAGCACTACTGTGTACACATACAGCTCAGCTACATGTACATTACACATATACAGCTCTACTGTGTACACATACAGCTCAGCTACATGTACATTACACATATACAGCTCTACTGTGTACACATACAGCTCAGCTACACGTACATTACACATATACAGCACTACCGTGTACACATACAGCCCAGCTACATGCACATTACACATATACAGCTCTACCGTGTACACATACAGCTCAGCTACATGTACATTACACATATACAGCTCTAACGTGTACACATACAGCTCAGCTACATGTACATTACACATATACAGCTCTACTGTGTACACGTACAGCTCAGCTACATGTACATTACACATATACAGCTCTAACGTGTACACATACAGCTCAGCTACATGTACATTACACATATACAGCTCTACTGTGTACACATACAGCTCAGCTACATGCACATTACACATATACAGCTCTACTGTGTACACATACATCTCAGCTACATGCACATTACACATATACAGCTCTGCTGTGTACACATACAGCTCAGCTACATGTACATTACACACATACAGCTCTACTGTGTACACATACAGCTCAGCTACATGTACATTACACACATACAGCTCTACTGTGTACACATACAGCTCAGCTACATGTACATTACACATATACAGCTCTACTGTGTACACATACAGCTCAGCTACATGAACATTACACATATACAGCTCTACTGTGTACACATACAGCTCAGCTACATGTACATTACACATATACAGCTCTACTGTGTACACATACAGCTCAGCTACATGTACATTACACACATACAGCTCTACTGTGTACACATACAGCTCAGCTACATGTACATTACACATATACAGCTCTACTGTGTACACATACAGCTCAGCTACATGCACATTACACATATACAGCACTACTGTGTACACATACAGCTCAGCTACATGTACATTACACATATACAGCTATACTGTGTACACATACAGCTCAGCTACATGTACATTACACATATACAGCTATACTGTGTACACATACAGCTCAGCTACATGTACATTACACATATACAGCACTACTGTGTACACATACAGCTCAGCTACATGTACATTACACATATACAGCTCTACTGTGTACACATACAGCTCAGCTACATGCACATTACACATATACAGCTCTACTGTGTACACATACAGCTCAGCTACATGCACATTACACATATACAGCTCTACTGTGTACACATACAGCTCAGCTACATGTACATTACACATATACCGCTCTACTGTGTACACCTACAGCTCAACTACATGTACATTACACATATACAGCACTACTGTGTACACATACAGCTCAGCTACATGTACATTACACATATACAGCTCTACTGTGTACACATACAGCTCAGCTACATGCACATTACACATATGCAGCTCTACTGTGTACACATACAGCTCAGCTACATGTACATTACACATATACAGCTCTACTGTGTATACATACAGCTCAGCTACATGTACATTACACACATACAGCTCTACTGTGTACACATACAGCTCAGCTACATGCACATTACACACAGCTCTACTGTGTACACATACAGCTCAGCTACATGTACATTACACATATACAGCTCTACTGTGTACACATACAGCTCAGCTACATGTACATTACACATATACAGCTCTACTGTGTATACATACAGCTCAGCTACATGTACATTACACATATACAGCTCTACTGTGTACACATACAGCTCAGCTACATGTACATTACACATATACAGCTCTACTGTGTACACATACAGCTCAGCTACATGCACATTACACACAGCTCTACTGTGTACACATACAGCTCAGCTACATGTACATTACACATATATAGCTCTACTGTGTACACATACAGCTCAGCTACATGCACATTACACATATACAGCTCTACTGTGTACACATACAGCTCAGCTACATGTACATTACACATATACAGCTCTACTGTGTATACATACAGCTCAGCTACATGTACATTACACATATACAGCTCTACTGTGTACACATACAGCTCAGCTACATGTACATTACACATATACAGCTCTACTGTGTGCACATATAGCTCAGCTACATGTACATTACACATATACAGCTCTACTGTGTACACATACAGCTCAGCTACATGTACATTACACATATACAGCTCTACTGTGTATACATACAGCTCAGCTACATGTACATTACACATATACAGCTCTACTGTGTACACATACAGCTCAGCTACATGTACATTACACATATACAGCTCTACTGTGTACACATACAGCTCAGCTACATGCACATTACACATATACAGCTCTACTGTGTACACATACAGCTCAGCTACATGCACGTTACACATATACAGATCTACTGTGTACACATACAGCTCAGCTACATGTACGTTACACATATACAGCTCTACTGTGTACACATACAACTCAGCTACATGCACATTACACATATACAGCTCTACTGTGTACACATACAGCTCAGCTACATGCACATTACACATATACAGCTCTACTGTGTACACATACAGCTCAGCTACATGTACATTACACATATACAGCTCTACTGTGTACACATACAGCTCAGCTACATGTACATTACACATATACAGCTCTACTGTGTACACATACAGCTCAGCTACATGCACATTACACATATACAGCTCTACTGTGTACACATACAGCTCAGCTACATGCACATTACACATATACAGCACTACTGTGTACACATACAGCTCAGCTACATGTACATTACACATATACAGCTCTACTGTGTACACACACAGCTCAGCTACATGTACATTACACATATACAGCTCTACTGTGTACACATACAGCTCAGCTACATGCACATTACACATATACAGCTCTACAGTGTACACATACAGCTCAGCTACATGTACATTACACATATACAGCTCTACTGTGTACACATACAGCTCAGCTACATGTACATTACACATATACAGCTCTACTGTGTACACATACAGCTCAGCTACATGTACATTACACATATACAGCTCTACTGTGTACACATACAGCTCAGCTACATGTACATTACACATATATACAGCTCTACTGTGTACACATACAGCTCAGCTACATGCACATTACACATATACAGCTCTACTGTGTACACATACAGCTCAGCTACATGCACATTACACATATACAGCTCTACTGTGTACACATACAGCTCAGCTACATGTACATTACACATATACAGCTCTACTGTGTACACATACAGCTCAGCTACATGTACATTACACATATACAGCTCTACTGTGTACACATACAGCTCAGCTACATGTACATTACACATATACAGCTCTACTGTGTACACATACAACTCAGCTACATGTACATTACACATATACAGCACTACTGTGTACACATACAGCTCAGCTACATGTACATTACACACAGCTCTACTGTGTACACATACAGCTCAGCTACATGTACATTACACATATACAGCTCTACTGTGTACACATACAGCTCAGCTACATGTACATTACACATATACAGCTCTACTGTGTACACATACAACTCAGCTACATGTACATTACACATATACAGCACTACTGTGTACACATACAGCTCAGCTACATGTACATTACACACAGCTCTACTGTGTACACATACAGCTCAGCTACATGTACATTACACATATACAGCTCTACTGTGTACACATACAGCTCAGCTACATGTACATTACACATATACAGCTCTACTGTGTACACATACAGCTCAGCTACATGTACATTACACATATACAGCTCTACTGTGTACACATACAGCTCTACTGTGTACACATACAGCTCAGCTACATGTACATTACACATATACAGCACTACTGTGTACACATACAGCTCAGCAACATGCACATTACACATATACAGCTCTACTGTGTACACATACAGCTCAGCTACATGCACGTTACACATATACAGATCTACTGTGTACACATACAGCTCAGCTACATGCACATTACACATATACAGCTCTACTGTGTACACATACAGCTCAGCTACATGTACATTACACATATACAGCTCTACTGTGTACACATACAGCTCAGCTACATGTACATTACACATATACAGCTCTACTGTGTACACATATACAGCTCAGCTACATGTACATTACACATTACACTGTGTACACATACAGCTCAGCTACATGCACATTACACATATACAGCTCTACTGTGTACACATACAGCTCAGCTACACGTACATTACACATATACAGCTCTACTGTGTACACATACAGCTCAGCTACATGTACATTACACATATACAGCTCTACTGTGTACACATACAGCTCAGCTACATGTACATTACACATATACAGCTCAGCTACATGTACATTACACATATACAGCTCTACTGTGTACACATACAGCTCAGCTACATGTACATTACACATATACAGCTCTACTGTGTACACATACAGCTCAGCTACATGTACATTACACATATACAGCTCTACTGTGTACACATACAGCTCAGCTACATGTACATTACACATATACAGCACTACTGTGTACACATACAGCTCAGCTACATGTACATTACACATATACAGCTCTACTGTGTACACATACAGCTCAGCTACATGCACATTACACATATACAGCTCTACTGTGTACACATACAGCTCAGCTACATGTACATTACACATATACAGCTCTACTGTGTACACATACAGCTCAGCTACATGCACATTACACATATACAGCTCTACTGTGTACACATACAGCTCCGCTACATGTACATTACACATATACAGCTCTACTGTGTACACATACAGCTCAGCTACATGTACATTACACATATACAGCACTACTGTGTACACATACAGCTCAGCTACATGTACATTACACATATACAGCTCCACTGTGTACACATACAGCTCAGCTACATGTACATTACACATATACAGCTCTACTGTGTACACATACAGCTCAGCTACATGTACATTACATATACAGCACTACTGTGTACACATACAGCTCAGCTACATGTACATTACACATATACAGCTCTACTGTGTACACATACAGCTCAGCTACATGTACATTACACATATACAGCTCTACTGTGTACACATACAGCTCAGCTACATGCACATTACACATATACAGCTCTACTGTGTACACATACAGCTCAGCTACATGTACATTACACATATACAGCTCTACTGTGTACACATACAGCTCAGCTACATGCACATTACACACAGCTCTGCTGCAGACATATATAACACACACATACACAGCTCTGCACCACGCACATCACACACACACAGCTCTGCTGCATACACATAACTTCAGCTCATCCAGCAGCGATCACAACCAGCACAGCAGAGTCCTGCATACACTGAGCAGATGAGCCTAGAGCAGCAGCCCCTGATCATGTGACTCCTCCTCCTCCATGTGACTGATCACATGACGGTGACATCATTGCAGGTCCTGTAAGTACACGGCTCCTCTACAGATACAGGTAGGTGTGTTCTCTCCCTGTCAGGATTATTGGGGATGTTTATTATTAACCCCTTATAGCAGTTGTGTGGTGTATAGGGGACAAGTGTCTGACCGCTGGGCCCCCCGATCTCCTGTAGGGGGCCCCACTTTCCTTGTGCTCGGAGATGACCGCCTCCATGTATGTCTATGGGAGAGGCTGCAGTATATGATCGCTGTATCTCCTCCTCTCCCATAGACATACATGGTGTGTGCTGTGCTTCCTGCCGGGGACGACACCTTCTTCCCTGCAGAGAGTCAGGGCCCCGTGGAGGAGATGGTGGGGGCCCCAGCGGTCGGACACATAATTCCTTTACACTGTACATTTACACCGTGCGCCCCCTACAGGACTTTGAGGTGAGCTCAGGAGCTATAAGCAGCCAGGACTCACCCTAATGGGTCATCACCATTAACCCTTTAGATTCCATGATCAAAGTCGATTTTGGGATCTAAAATTAAAACAAGACAGCAATCGCCAATGGCAACTGATCATACGCTAGAAAATATAAATACAGCAAAACAGTCGTATAGTGATCAATGTATCAAAACTTTATTGACATGAATGCACACAAACATTTAAAAGACATTAAAATACAAGTATGAAACAAGAAAAGGAAATATACACATTAGAGATCGACCGATTATTGGTTTGGGCGATATTCACGATTTTGGATGTTATCAGCAATTACCTTGCCGCTAATCCCCCGCACCGCCCCCACCGCACCCCCCACCACCGCGCCGCACCCCCCACCACCGTACCGTGCCACACTGCACCCCCCACCACCTCACCGTGCCACACTGCACCCCCCACCACCGTACCGTGCGACACTGCACCCCCACCACCTCACCGTGCCACACCATGCCGCACCCCCCACCGCACCTGCCCAGCCAGAGACTGCCGCCGCCGCTGACCCATTGCCTCCCCCATCCCTAGTTTTATAATTACCTGTTCCCGGGGTCCGCGCTATTTCTGGCTCCTGCGCGTCCTTTGTTACGCTGTGTGCTGCGCAGTGCAATGACCAGTGACGTCAACGCGACATCACTGTCATTGCGCACAGTGACAGCTCAGGAGGACGCCGCAGGAGCCAGAAGAAGTGTGGACCCCGGGAACAGGTAATTATAAAACCGGGGATGGGGGAAGTAACGGGACAGCGGCGGTATATTATACCCCTTTTCCCATTTTTGTAATAAAATAATGTAGGTGGGCGTGGCTTAGACATGGCGCTGTAAGGACGTGTCTCCAGGGAGCTCCGTACCTGTGGTTGTTTACCTGATCTCCAGCCTATACTGCCCCCCAGGGGATGTCTGGATGGTGAAGGTATCAGGTCACTTACCCGCCCATCCTGTCACCTGATCAATCTCTTTTCTGCGGGTATCGACCACTTCTTCAGGGGCCACGATCCTGAGCGGCCTCCAGATGGTAATCTAAGATGGCCGCCACTGTTGTTATGGTTACACAGCCAGACACACGAGGCCCAGTGGTCTCTCCTCAGAGGATTCTCCCTCAGCCTCCTCTGTATTTATCAGCCATTAGTACATACATGTGACATGTGATCATTATTCCTCATGTGTATGTGATTTCCATTGGACACGGCCATATTGAATCCCTCTATTTGTACATGGAGCAGATTATATTTGGAAGGAAGGATTGTCCGGCACCAGGTATGCTCTAAAAGATTGCTTTTATTCATGCCATAGCAAGGAAACAGAAATCACAGGACTATGGTAATCTGACGCGTTTCGCTCTCTCTTGAGCTTAAACGTAGACTACGTTTCTACGTTTAAGCTCAAGAGAGAGCGAAACGCGTCAGATTACCATAGTCCTGTGATGTCTGTTTCCTTGCTATGGCATGAATAAAAGCAATCTTTTAGAGTATACCTGGTGCCGGACAATCCTTCCTTCTATACGCTGTTGAAGCCGGGGCGGGACCGGCGGGTCCGTGACAGCACAGGTGTGTCGGAGATTCGGCTCCGGAGGTGAGCGGACACCACTGCATTTGGCAGATTATATTTGGGACGTATTCATTGTCCTAATTCTCGGATGTAGTTACCATCAAGGTGATATGTTGGATTTGGTTCATCACAAAGACTTTGACTGAAAGTTCTGAACATTATAAATGGAGTCCGGACCCCCCAGTGCTGGGTTCTACCATAATCCATTTATATAACTGATTGATTAATTGTAATGAGGGGGGGGGGGGGATTTGTGGGGCTAATTGTATGGATATAAAATAATAACGTGATATCATTGAGTCCTCCATGTTGGATTCCATTAGACTGTCTGTCACACGTTCCTGCAGGACTTGTAGTCTCTTGTTTGTGTCTCGTTGTTGTAATGTTTCCGCCATGTTTGGTCTGAGTGAAGGTCTTTACACCCCTGAGGGGAGGCACAATGGTTTGTTTGTGTCTCGTTGTTGTAATGTTTCCGCCATGTTTGCTCTGAGTGAAGGTCTTTACACCCCTGAGGGGAGGCACAATGGTTTGTTTGTGTCTCGTTGTTGTAATGTTTCCGCCATGTTTGCTCTGAGTGAAGGTCTTTACACCCCTGAGGGGAGGCACAATGGTTTGTTTGTGTCTCGTTGTTGTAATGTTTCCGCCATGTTTGCTCTGAGTGAAGGTCTTTACACCCCTGAGGGGAGGCACAATGGTTTGTTTGTGTCTCGTTGTTGTAATGTTTCCGCCATGTTTGCTCTGAGTGAAGGTCTTTACACCCCCTGAGGGGAGGCACAATGGTTTGTTTGTGTCTCGTTGTTGTAATGTTTCCGCCATGTTTGCTCTGAGTGAAGGTCTTTACACCCCCTGAGGGGAGGCACAATGGTTTTTGTGTCTCGTTGTTGTAATGTTTCCGCCATGTTTGCTCTGAGTGAAGGTCTTTACACCCCCTGAGGGGAGGCACAATGGTTTGTTTGTGTCTCGTTGTTGTAATGTTTCCTCCATGTTTGCTCTGAGTGAAGGTCTTTACACCCCTGAGGGGAGGCACAATGGTTTGTTTGTGTCTCGTTGTTGTAATGTTTCCGCCATGTTTGCTCTGAGTGAAGGTCTTTACACCCCTGCGGGGAGGCACAATGGTTTGTTTGTGTCTCGTTGTTGTAATGTTTCCGCCATGTTTGCTCTGAGTGAAGGTCTTTACACCCCTGAGGGGAGGTACAATGGTTTGTTCGCAGTGGGATACATACAATGAAGGAATATCAGGTCTAGATGTCCTCAGTCCACTATGAGAGAAGGTGAGATGAGGTAAAGCCGCTCACAATAAGCATATACGTATGTATATAATAGAAGGTGATAATGTGAGGAAATCCTTGGGATTAGTAGGAGGCAGAAGGTCTCGATCCTGTGTGGAAATATCCCAGATGGATGATCCCTTTATCAGTGATTCCAGTGCGGTGTCACCAAATCTCTTATATGTGTAACTGTTTATTGTCTGGAGTCCTGATATTTGGCGCCCTCCAGTGGTCGGGGTAAACACCTAGATGGCAGCAGAATAACTGACTATAGTTAAAACAGGATGGTAAGAGAAGGTGTGTGACATAGGACAGTGACCTCCTGACCTCCGACCATGATAGGTCACATCTACTGGATGATGAAGAGTCCTCAGACACTTTGTCCACCATTTCCCTCTTCTCACCACTCGCGGCTTCTGGTATTACCTGGATAACATGGAGGGTGGATTCCTGTCTCCATATTCTACCCATCCCCCATGACTCCGCCCCAGACTAAGATGGATCCCCTGACTAGGTTTACAGCCTCCGTGATTGTGACTATAATGTCTCCTCAGATGTTTCCCCAGATTATCTCCAGGAAATGGATTTTATTTCTCCATAGAATCTGGTGCGGTTTATCATCGTCTCCTCTTCTTCCCTTCAGGTTTCTCCAATCCAGGATCCTCTACTGATATCTTCTATATAAGAGAATTCTCCTGGATGACCCATCAACCATGGAGAGAGACAGGAACAAGATGGCCGACAGGATCATAAACCTCACCCTACAGATACTCTTCTGGCTTACTGGAGAGGTGAGGGATTCTGGGAGTGATGTCACATGACCTCATTCTTATCTATGTAATAACAGATGGATATGACTGGAGAGGTGAGGGATTCTGGGAGTGATGTCACATGACCTCATTCTTATCTGTGTAATAACAGATGGATATGACTGGAGAGGTGAGGGATTCTGGGAGTGATGTCACATGACCTCATTCTTATTTATGTAATAACAGATGGATATGACTGGAGAGGTGAGGGATTCTGGGAGTGATGCCACATGACCTCATTCTTATCTATGTAATAACAGATGGATATGACTGGAGAGGTGAGGGATTCTGGGAGTGATGTCACATGACCTCATTCTTATCTATGTTATAACAGATGGATATGACTGGAGAGGTGAGGGATTCTGGGAGTGATGTCACATGACCTCATTCTTATTTATGTAATAACAGATGGATATGACTGGAGAGGTGAGGGATTCTGGGAATGTCTGTAGTGATATTAATGTGTCTCTCCATACATAGGATTACACAGTAGTGAAGAAGTCCTCTAGTGGGCGCTGTCGGGCTCCTGTGTGTGAAGGATGGGGAAGAACCCTTAACCCAATCCCGGGGCCCCCACCTCACTCCCTGATACATGAGGAAATGGATGAACAGAAGATCCGAGAACTCATCAACAAGATGATGGAGCTGCTGACTGGAGAGGTGACCCTGCTGGGACATTATACAGTAATGGAGGGGTCTGGTGATGACTGGAGAGGTGACACTGCTGGGACATTATACAGTAATGGAGGGGTCTGGTGATGACTGGAGAGGTGACACTGCTGGGACATTATACAGTAATGGAGGGGTCTGGTGATGACTGGAGAGGTGACCCTGCTGGACATTATACAGTAATGGAGGGGTCTGGTGATGACTGGAGAGGTGACACTGCTGGGACATTATATAGTAATGGAGGGGTCTGGTGTTGACTGGAGAGGTGACACTGCTGGGACATTATACAGTAATGGAGGGGTCTGGTGATGACTGGAGAGGTGACACTGCTGGGACATTATACAGTAATGGAGGGGTCTGGTGATGACTGGAGAGGTGACACTGCTGGGACATTATACAGTAATGGAGGGGTCTGGTGATGACTAGAGAGGTGACACTGCTGGGACATTATACAGTAATGGAGGGGTCTGGTGATGACTGGAGAGGTGACCCTGCTGGGACATTATACAGTAATGGAGGGGTCTGGAGATGACTGGAGAGGTGACCCTGCTGAGACATTATACAGTAATGGAGGGGTCTGGTGATGACTGGAGAGGTGACACTGCTGGGACATTATACTGTAATGGAGGGGTCTGGTGATGACTGGAGAGGTGACACTGCTGGGACATTATACTGTAATGGAGGGGTCTGGTGATGACTGGAGAGGTGGGAATGCTGGGACATTATACAGTAATGGAGGGGTCTGGTGATGACTGGAGAGGTGACACTGCTGGGACATTATACAGTAATGGAGGGGTCTGGTGATGACTGGAGAGGTGACACTGCTGGGACATTATACAGTAATGGAGGGGTCTGGTGATGACTGGAGAGGTGACACTGCTGGGACATTATACAGTAATGGAGGGGTCTGGTGATGACTGGAGAGGTGACACTGCTGGGACATTATACAGTAATGGAGGGGTCTGGTGATGACTGGAGAGGTGACACTGCTGGGAATGCTGGGACATTATACAGTAATGGAGGGGTCTGGTGATGACTGGAGAGGTGACACTGCTGGGACATTATATAGTAATGGAGGGGTCTGGTGATGACTGGAGAGGTGACCCTGCTTGGACATTATACAGTAATGGAGGGGTCTGGTGATGACTGGAGAGGTGACACTGCTGGGACATTATACTGTAATGGAGGGGTCTGGTGATGACTGGAGAGGTGACACTGCTGGGACATTATACAGTAATGGAGGGGTCTGGTGATGACTGGAGAGGTGACACTGCTGGGACATTATACAGTAATGGAGGGGTCTGGTGATGACTGGAGAGGTGACCCTGCTGGACATTATACAGTAATGGAGGGGTCTGGTGATGACTGGAGAGGTGACACTGCTGGGACATTATATAGTAATGGAGGGGTCTGGTGATGACTGGAGAGGTGACACTGCTGGGACATTATACAGTAATGGAGGGGTCTGGTGATGACTGGAGAGGTGACACTGCTGGGACATTATACAGTAATGGAGGGGTCTGGTGATGACTGGAGAGGTGACACTGCTGGGACATTATACAGTAATGGAGGGGTCTGGTGATGACTAGAGAGGTGACACTGCTGGGACATTATACAGTAATGGAGGGGTCTGGTGATGACTGGAGAGGTGACCCTGCTGGGACATTATACAGTAATGGAGGGGTCTGGAGATGACTGGAGAGGTGACCCTGCTGAGACATTATACAGTAATGGAGGGGTCTGGTGATGACTGGAGAGGTGACACTGCTGGGACATTATACTGTAATGGAGGGGTCTGGTGATGACTGGAGAGGTGACACTGCTGGGACATTATACTGTAATGGAGGGGTCTGGTGATGACTGGAGAGGTGACACTGCTGGGACATTATACAGTAATGGAGGGGTCTGGTGATGACTGGAGAGGTGACACTGCTGGGACATTATACAGTAATGGAGGGGTCTGGTGATGACTGGAGAGGTGACACTGCTGGGACATTATACAGTAATGGAGGGGTCTGGTGATGACTGGAGAGGTGACACTGCTGGGAATGCTGGGACATTATACAGTAATGGAGGGGTCTGGTGATGACTGGAGAGGTGACACTGCTGGGACATTATATAGTAATGGAGGGGTCTGGTGATGACTGGAGAGGTGACACTGCTGGGAATGCTGGGACATTATACAGTAATGGAGGGGTCTGGTGATGACTGGAGAGGTGACACTGCTGGGACATTATACAATAATGGAGGGGTCTGGTGATGACTGGAGAGGTGACACTGCTGGGACATTATACAGTAATGGAGGGGTCTGGTGATGACTGGAGAGGTGACACTGCTGGGACATTATACAGTAATGGAGGGGTCTGGTGATGACTGGAGAGGTGACACTGCTGGGACATTATACAGTAATGGAGGGGTCTGGTGATGACTGGAGAGGTGACACTGCTGGGAATGCTGGGACATTATACAGTAATGGAGGGGTCTGGTGATGACTGGAGAGGTGACACTGCTGGGACATTATACAATAATGGAGGGGTCTGGTGATGACTGGAGAGGTGACACTGCTGGGACATTATACAGTAATGGAGGGGTCTGGTGATGACTGGAGAGGTGACACTGCTGGGACATTATACAGTAATGGAGGGGTCTGGTGATGACTGGAGAGGTGACCCTGCTGGGACATTATACAGTAATGGAGGGGTCTGGTGATGACTGGAGAGGTGACACTGCTGGGACATTATACAGTAATGGAGGAGTCTGGTGATGACTGGAGAGGTGACACTGCTGGGAATGCTGGGACATTATACAGTAATGGAGGGGTCTGGTGATGACTGGAGAGGTGACCCTGCTGGGACATTATACAGTAATGGAGGGGTCTGGTGATGACTGGAGAGGTGACACTGCTGGGACATTATACAGTAATGGAGGGGTCTGGTGATGACTGGAGAGGTGACACTGCTGGGACATTATACAGTAATGGAGGGGTCTGGTGATGACTGGAGAGGTGACACTGCTGGGACATTATACAATAATGGAGGGGTCTGGTGATGACTGGAGAGGTGACACTGCTGGGACATTATACAGTAATGGAGGGGTCTGGTGATGACTGGAGAGGTGACACTGCTGGGACATTATACAGTAATGGAGGGGTCTGGTGATGACTGGAGAGGTGACCCTGCTGGGACATTATACAGTAATGGAGGGGTCTGGTGATGACTGGAGAGGTGACACTGCTGGGACATTATACAGTTATGGAGGGGTCTGGTGATGACTGGAGAGGTGACACTGCTGGGACATTATACAGTTATGGAGGGGTCTGGTGATGACTGGAGAGGTGACACTGCTGGGACATTATACAGTAATGGAGGGGTCTGGTGATGACTGGAGAGGTGACACTGCTGGGACATTATACAGTAATGGAGGGGTCTGGTGATGACTGGAGAGGTGACACTGCTGGGACATTATACAGTAATGGAGGGGTCTGGTGATGACTGGAGAGGTGACACTGCTGGGAATGCTGGGACATTATACAGTAATGGAGGGGTCTGGTGATGACTGGAGAGGTGACCCTGCTGGGACATTATACAGTAATGGAGGGGTCTGGTGATGACTGGAGAGGTGACACTGCTGGGACATTATACAGTAATGGAGGGGTCTGGTGATGACTGGAGAGGTGACACTGCTGGGAATGCTGGGACATTATACAGTAATGGAGGGGTCTGGTGATGACTGGAGAGGTGACACTGCTGGGACATTATACAGTAATGGAGGGGTCTGGTGATTATTAGAGAGGTGACACTGCTGGGACATTATACAGTAATGGAGGGGTCTGGTGATGATTAGAGAGGTGACACTGCTGGGACATTATACAGTAATGGAGGTATCTGGTGATGACTGGAAAGGTGACACTGCTGGGACATTATACAGTAATGGAGGGGTCTGGTGATGACTGGAGAGGTGACTCTGCTGGGACATTATACAGTAATGGAGGGGTCTGGTGATGACTGGAGAGGTGACACTGCTGGGACATTATACAGTAATGGAGGGGTCTGGCGATGACTGGAGAGGTGACACTGCTGGGACATTATACAGTAATGGAGGGGTCTGGTGATGACTAGAGAGGTGACACTGCTGGGACATTATACAGTAATGGAGGGGTCTGGTGATGACTGGAGAGGTGACACTGCTGGGACATTATACAGTAATGGAGGGGTCTGGTGATGACTGGAGAGGTGACACTGCTGGGACATTATACAGTAATGGAGGGGTCTGGTGATGACTGGAGAGGTGACACTGCTGGGACATTATACAGTAATGAAGGGGTCTGGTGATGACTGGAGAGGTGACTCTGCTGGGACATTATACAGTAATGGAGGGGTCTGGTGATGACTGGAGAGGTGACACTGCTGGGACATTATACAGTAATGGAGGGGTCTGGTGATGACTGGAGAGGTGACACTGCTGGGACATTATACAGTAATGGAGGGGTCTGGTGATGACTGGAGAGGTGACACTGCTGGGACATTATACAGTAATGGAGGGGTCTGGTGATGACTGGAGAGGTGACACTGCTGGGACATTATACAGTAATGGAGGGGTCTGGTGATGACTGGAGAGGTGACACTGCTGGGACATTATACAGTAATGGAGGGGTCTGGTGATGATTAGAGAGGTGACACTGTTGGGACATTATACAGTAATGGAGGGGTCTGGTGATGACTGGAGAGGTGACACTGCTGGGACATTATACAGTAATGGAGGGGTCTGGTGATGACTGGAGAGGTGACACTGCTTGGAATGCTGGGACATTATACAGTAATGGAGGGGTCTGGTGATGACTGGAGAGGTGACACTGCTGGGACATTATACAGTAATGGAGGGGTCTGGCGATGACTGGAGAGGTGACACTGCTGGGACATTATACAGTAATGGAGGGGTCTGGTGATGACTAGAGAGGTGACACTGCTGGGACATTATACAGTAATGGAGGGGTCTGGTGATGACTGGAGAGGTGACACTGCTGGGACATTATACAGTAATGGAGGGGTCTGGTGATGACTGGAGAGGTGACACTGCTGGGACATTATACAGTAATGGAGGGGTCTGGTGATGACTGGAGAGGTGACACTGCTGGGACATTATACAGTATTGAAGGGGTCTGGTGATGACTGGAGAGGTGACTCTGCTGGGACATTATACAGTAATGGAGGGGTCTGGTGATGACTGGAGAGGTGACACTGCTGGGACATTATACAGTAATGGAGGGGTCTGGTGATGACTGGAGAGGTGACACTGCTGGGACATTATACAGTAATGGAGGGGTCTGGTGATGACTGGAGAGGTGACACTGCTGGGACATTATACAGTAATGGAGGGGTCTGGTGATGACTGGAGAGGTGACACTGCTGGGACATTATACAGTAATGGAGGGGTCTGGTGATGATTAGAGAGGTGACACTGTTGGGACATTATACAGTAATGGAGGGGTCTGGTGATGACTGGAGAGGTGACACTGCTGGGACATTATACAGTAATGGAGGGGTCTGGTGATGACTGGAGAGGTGACACTGCTTGGAATGCTGGGACATTATACAGTAATGGAGGGGTCTGGTGATGACTGGAGAGGTGACACTGCTGGGACATTATACAGTAATGGAGGGGTCTGGTGATGACTGGAGAGGTGACACTGCTGGGAATGCTGGGACATTATACAGTAATGGAGGGGTCTGGTGATGACTGGAGAGGTGACACTGCTGGGAATGCTGGGACATTATACAGTAATGGAGGGGTCTGGTGATGACTGGAGAGGTGACACTGCTGGGAATGCTGGGACATTATACAGTAATGGAGGGGTCTGGTGATGACTGGAGAGGTGACACTGCTGGGACATTATACAGTAATGGAGGGGTCTGGTGATGACTGGAGAGGTGACACTGCTGGGACATTATACAGTAATGGAGGGGTCTGGTGATGACTGGAGAGGTGACACTGCTGGGAATGCTGGGACATTATACAGTAACACCACTGGAGGGGTCGGGGTGATGACTGTATCATTGTGTGTCAGGTTCCTATAAGGTGTCAGGACGTGGCGGTCTATTTCTCCATGGAGGAGTGGGAGTATGTAGAAGGACACAAGGATCAGTACAAGGATCAGGTCATGATGGAGGATCAGCAGCCCCTCACATCACCAGGTAATAGACATGACTATATACACACGTCCTCTCATTATTTGTATGTAAAGAATGAATTCAGTCTCTGTATGTGTTTCCTACAGTCAGATCCAGTAAGAGAACAGCACCAGAGAGGTGTCCCCGTCCTCTTCTCCCACAGGATGATCAGGTAGATGGAGATATTCCCTATGATCTGTAGAAGGGCTGTGAAGCTCTTGTGGTCAGTCCCCTCACCCTCCATGACTCCTCATCTCCTGCTCATCTATAACATCCCACGTGACTTCTCCTACTGTCTGATGACTTTTACTATATTTCTTCCATATCTTATGAATCAGGGAGAAGATCTGAATAATATTAATGCTCCAGAGACAGATGTGAGCAGTGATGAGCAGTGTAAGAAGGACATTCCTACAGGGAAAGAAAATGCTACAGACGTAAAGGAAGAAGAAGAGACAGATGTGAGCGGTGATGAGCAGTATAAGGAGGACATTCCCACAGGGAAAGAACTGATCTATATTAATGCTACAGACATGAAGGAAGAAGAGACAGATGTGAGCAGTGATGAGCAGTATAAGGAGGACATTCCTACAAAGAAAGATCTGATCTATGTTAATGCTACAGACATAAAGGAAGAAGAAGAGACAGATGTGAGCGGTGATGAGCAGTATAAGGAGGACATTCCTACAGGTAACCGCTCAGGTGAGTAGTAACTACTTAATACAGAGAAGAGTCACAGATTCTACTTAGTCACCGGCTGCAGTAATCACAGAAAAATGAATGCCCATATATGTTACTCACTAGGTCATCCAGATTCTATACAGGTCTTTTTTATTTGGCTTCTGTATTTGCCTCACAATTCCTTCTGTTCTGCTGCTCACTTATTCTGACATGCACTACTCAAAAAGATCAGCCGAGATGACGGACAAGGGTCCCTTCACCTGCCTCCGCCGCTCTCCCGGTGTCTTCTGCTCTGGTCTGACATCGAACATAGCAGAAGATGACCGATAATACTGATCAGTGCTATGCCCTATGCAGAGCACTGAACAGTATTAGCAATCTAATGATTGCTATAGATATTACCCTATGGAGATTAAAAAAGTGTAAAATAAATGTAAAAAAATAAGTTTAAAAAAAGTGTAAAAATAAAAATGTGAATAAAGATTTAAATCACCCCTTTTCCCCATTTTAATAAAAAAAAAGCTTAAAAAATGATAAATGCTAAACATATTTGGTATCACCACATGTGTAAATGTCTGAACTATAAAATATAATGTTAATGATCTCCTACGGTGAACAGCATAAAGGTAAAAACAAAAGTCCAAAATTTCAGAAAAATTAGAAAGTTAGAGGTGGTCAACAAGAGTCAATTTTAACCCCTTAAGGACTGAGCCCTTTTTCACAATTCTAACCACTGTCACTTTAAGCATTAATAATTCTAAGACGCTTTTACCGATTATTCTGATTCTGAGATTGTTTTTTCATGACATATTCTACTTTATTTTGGTGGTAAATTTTCGGCGTTACTTGCATCCTTTCTTGGTGAAAAATCCCCAAATTTCATGAAAATTTTAACATTTTGCATTTCTCTAAGTTTGAAGCTCTCTGCTTGTAAGGAAAATGGACATTCCAAATAAATTATATATTGATTCACAAATACAATATGTCTACTATATGTTGGCCTCATAAAATGGACATATTTTAGCTTTTTGAAAAAATTTGAGGGCTTCAAAATAGAGCAGCAATTTTCAAAAATTTCATGAAAATTGCAAAATCTGAAGGGACAGATGTTACAGAACTACAACTCCCAGCATGTCTGGGCAGTCTAGGCATGCTGAGAGTTGTAGTTTGGCAACATCTGGAGGGCTACTGTTTGGGCACCACTGTAACAGTGGTCACCAAACTGTGACCCTCCAGATGTTGCAAAACTACAACTCCCAGCATGCTCAGACAGCCTTTGGCTTGCTGGGAGTTGCAGTCCGGCCTTCCTAGTCGTTGCCACAGTAAAGATCACATTACTTTCACTTTCATTTCTCCCCCCCACCGTCGATTCCCTACCTGAGCCGTGATCTCTGGTGGATGTCTGCGATGATCGCCGGGCCCCACGCATCTGGTCCTCAGGTAAAGGCCTCCATCTTCTCCCCCCCTGTTCTGCCCGACATCCAGGGGTGGGCAGAACGGGGGGTTTCCATGGCAACCCCCTGTCCTACGCTGCCATTGGTCAGAACTCAGTTCTGACTAATGGCAGGGGATAGGAGGAGATCGCAGCACTGCAACCTCACTCCTATCCCTTAGGATGATCTGGGCTGTCACTGAAAACTCCGATCATCCCTATTTTTCGGGTGATCGGGTGAATTGACATGCGATTTTCTCCAATCGCCGACATGGGGGGGTCTCAGGAACCCCCTGGGCGATGTGCCGGGGTGCCTGCTGAATGATTTCCGCAGGCATCCGGCTCCGGTCCCCAACCGGCTAGCGGTGGGGACCGGATTTCCCACGGGCGTATGGATATGCCCTCGGTCCTTAAGGACTCGGAATGCAGGGCGTATCCATACGCCCTGTGTCCTGAAGAGGTTAAATACACTGATAATGTAAAAAAAAAAAGTAGAAATTTTTTAAAACCAGCACAATGATAGAAAAGTATGTAACCATGGGGATCATCTTAATCATATTGACCCAGAGAATAAAGAAAACGTCATTTTTACCATAAATTGTACAGTGTGAAAACGTGTTATTTTTGTTTAAATTTCCTTACACAAAAAAACATTTTTTTGGGTTCACCATACATTTTAGGGTAAAATGAGTGATGTCATTGTAAAGTACAACTAGTCACGCAAAAAAAAAGCCTCATGTGGGTCTGTGGATGTAAATATAAAAGAGTTATGGAGGGAGATTTATCAAGGGATTTAAGCAGCTTTTTTTGCTTATAAAAGTTGTGCGTGCGCCTAAACAATTTTTGTCGGTAAGCAAAAAAATACCAGTCTGCCCTATTAAAGCAATTTTAAGTTCCAGTATTTATCATTGCAAAAGTCGCACGTAAGCAAATAAAAGTCGCAAACCCCTTCAAAAGGTCACAAGTGTAAGCAAGGTCAGACCAGGCTTACAAACTTGTCTATGACAGCATTTTCAAAAAGTCGCGGGACGAGCGGGTAGGAGCTGACAGGAGGGTGACAAGCTGTGACGCAACACTACTACAACTCCCAGCATGTACTTACTGTAAAGACATGTTGGGAATTGTAGTTGTGCGGCACTTGGGGAGTGTGTCAGATGGGCGGACAGATGGCAAGCTTGTCACCCGCCTGCGCCGCATGACTACAACTCCCAGCATGTCTTTACTGTTAGGGCATGCTGGGAGTTGTAGTCATGCAGTGGGGGGCAGGTGACAAGCTTGTCACCCGCTTGCACATCTCCCCCGAGCCCTGCTGCATGGCTACAACTCCCATTATGTCCTTACCGTCAGGGCATGCTGGGAGTTGTAGTCACGTGGGAAATGTGCAGGTGGGTTACAATAAATGTACTAACCTATTTTCCTTTTTTTTTTTTTTCACTCTCATTTCAGATCCGTGAATCCTGTGGACTACCACGATGACCAGTGTGTTTTTTTGTTTTTTTTGTTTAATAAAATGGTAAAAGAGGGCTTTTGAGGGAGTGTTTTTTGGAATAAAAATTTTTTAAACATGTTTTTTTTTTACTTAATTTACTTGACAGGCTCAGTACTGGAAGCCGTCTTATGGACTGAGTCCATTACTAATCCGGGACTTAGCACCCCACAGGTGCCGGGGAGAGCCAGTACGTACAGGCCCCGGCGCATCAAAAAGGGTGCTCCTGGGCCTAGGCGGTAACAGGCTGGCGTAATTTAGGCTGGGGAGGGCCAGAAACAATGGTCCTCGCCCACCCTGGTAACGTCAGGCTGTTGCTGCTTGGTTGGTATCTGGCTGTGAATAAAAATATCGGCAAACCTATGCGTTTTTTTCCCCATAAATAATTAAATAAAAAAAGGGAAACGCATAGGGTTCCCTGTATTTTTATTCTCAGCCAGATACCAACCAAACAGCAACAGCCTGATGTTATCAGGGTGGGCGAGGACCATTGTTACTGGCCCTCCCCAGCCTAAATAACGCCAGCCTGTTACCGCCTAGGCCCAGGAGCGCCATTTTTGATGCTCCGGGGCCTGTTGGTATTGGCTCTTCCCAGCACCCCTGTGGTGGTGGGTAC
This sequence comes from Hyla sarda, assembly GCF_029499605.1. Classification (NCBI taxonomy): domain Eukaryota; kingdom Metazoa; phylum Chordata; class Amphibia; order Anura; family Hylidae; genus Hyla; species Hyla sarda. Next base: position 316,873 of record NW_026607572.1, read on the forward strand.
TGGGGTAATAATTGGGGGATGTGCTAGATGTTTTTGGGGCTAATGCTAAGCCCCGACATAGTAATGGACTCCGTATAAGACGGCTTCCACTACTAAGCCTGTAAAGTAAATAAAATTAAAAAAACACATTTAAAAAACTTTTATTTAACCCCCCCCCCCCCCCACAAGCTCTCGTTACAAAATGTTAATATTAAACAAAATAAGCTGGTCATCAAATCTGAAGTAGCCCACAGGATAGACGAATTTGAAATGAAAAGAAAAAATAAACAAACAAATAATGGGTTAGTATATTTAGGAGGGGGGGGGGGGAAGTGTTACCATTTTTTTTAATAAACACATTTTTTTGCTTATGTGTGCTAAGAAAATGGTATTCCAAAGTAATTCTATTGGTTTTTGCTTATGTGAGCCAAATGTATCAACCCCCTGTGATAGTATAATAAATATGTCACACGTAAGCCGAACCAATGCAAAAAATAAAATGCCTACAGAACTCGCTTACCAAAGCAACGATGATAAATGTCCCCTATGGAAACGCAAAAAATAATGGGCCTGGTTCCTAAGGTGTTAAATTCCTTGTTTGCGCTGTTGTGTTTATTGTCCCTGTTGTCTCCATCTTATATAGTCAGCAGGATTTCCATGTATACGACTAGAGGAATAATTTGGGATATTTCCCAGCACTTCTGTATTGCTGGGGGCTCTGAACCGCCTCGGCTGTCGTCTGATTTGTGCCCTATGGATTGTTCATTGCTGCTGGATGGGAGTGTGATGGGGTCCAGGAGTGGGGTGTATGTGACCTGAAGACCCTATATTATGTCTACATTAACTATTTATTATCCAGAGGACGGGGAGAAGGTTCCATGATGTCACATGCTGCACTTATAATGTTCTACTAAAAAGACTATAAATATGAGCACAGTTATTAATAAAATCTGTGTTATTCTCTGCAGATTCTTGTACCAGGAGATCAGAGGAGAATCTTATATCTTCAGATTATAAAGCAGATGATGATATCACACAAGATACATATGAAGAACATTCCATTATCCCAGATACACCCTCAGCCCTTCACAGCCAAGATCTGTCATCTCATCCTTATATACAGGTCCTGTCTTCTCAGTCATCACAGGATGTTCAGCAAAATAAAGGTCATAGAAGGAGTGTTGGACATGTAAGAAATCATACAGGAAAGAAACCATATTCATGCTCAGAATGTGGGAAATGTTTTACTGAGAAATCAAGTCTTGTTAGACATAAAAGAACTCACACAGGAGAGAAACCATTTTCATGCTCAGAATGTGGGAAATGTTTTACTCAGAAATCACAGCTTGTTCAACATAAAAGATCTCACACAGGAGAGAAGCCATTTTCATGTCCAGAATGTGGGAAATGTTTTACTAAGAAATCACAGCTTGTTCAACATAAAAGAACTCACACAGGGGAGAAGCCATATTCATGTTCAGAATGTGGAAAATGTTTTCCTGGGAAAAAAAATCTTGTTCAACATCAAAGAACTCACACAGGAGAGAAGCCATTTTCATGCTCAGAATGTGGAAAATGTTTTACTCAGCAAACAAGTCTTCTTAGACATCAAATAACTCACACAGGGGATAACTCATTTTCATGCTCAGAATGTGGAAAATGTTTTCCTTGGAAAACATATCTTGTTCAACATCAAAGAACTCACACAGGGGAGAAGCCATATTCATGTTCAGAATGTGAGAAATGTTTTACTATTAAAGCAAATCTTGCTGTACATCAAAGAACTCACACAGGGGAGAAACCATTTTCATGTTCAGAATGTAGAAAGTGTTTTACTGACACATCAGGTCTTCTTAAACATCAAAGAACTCACACAGGGGAGAAGCCATTTTCATGTTTAGAATGTGGGAAATGTTTTACTCGGAAATCAGCTCTTCTTCAGCATCAAAGAATTCACACAGAAAAGAAGCCAATTCAGAGCTGTAAATGATGCAGATAACACATCTATATATTAACCCCTTAACAACGCAGGACATAAATGTACATCCTGGTGAGGTGGTACTTAACGGACCAGGTCGTACAATTTACGTCCTATACATAACTGCAACGTAAATGTAGGACGTTCATGCACGGCTGGTCCCAGCTGCTGATAGTAGTCAGGGACCCGTCGGTAATGGCCAACATCCGCGATTGTGCGGATGTTCGCCATTAACCCCTTAAATTGCGGTCACTAAAATGGATGATCGGATTGTCCGCAGCGCTGCTGCAGCGATCTGATCATTCAGAATGGCAGACGAAGGTCCCCTGACCTGTCTCCACTGCCTTCCATGGGTCTTCTGCTCTGGTCTGCGATTGAGCAGACAATACAAGAAGATCACCGATAACACTGATCAGTGCAATGCCCTATGCATAGCAATGAACAGTATTAGCAATCCTATGATTGCTATGAATAGTCCCCTATGGGGACTATTAAAGTGTAAAAATAAAAGTAAAAAAAAAGGGAAAATCCCCCTCCCCCAATAAAAATGTAAATTGTCCCATTTTCCCTTTTTCACCCCCCAAAAAGTAAAATAAATAAATAATTTATATACATATTTGGTATCGCCGCGTGCGTAAATATCCGAACTATTAAAATAAAATGTTAATGATACCGTACGGTAAAAAAAAAGTACAAAATTGCTGCTTTTTTTATAACATTTTATTTAAAAAAAAAAAATGTCAAAAAAAAGTATTAAGTCTTAAGCAAATATGGTATCAATAAAAAGTGCAGATCACGGCGCAAAAAATGAGACCACATACCGCCGCTTATACGGAAAAATGAAAAAGTTATAGGTCTTCAAAATAGGGGGATTTTAAACGTACTAATTTAGTTAAATAGTTTGCTTTTTTTTTTTTTAGCGCAACAGTAATAGAAAAGTATAGAATCATGGGGATCATTTTAATCGTATTGACCCAAAGAATAAAGAACACGTCATTTTTACTGTAAATTGTACGGCGTGAAAACGAAGTTATGATTTTTTGAAGGCGAGGAGGAAAAAACGAATACGTAAAAATAAAATTGTCTGAGTCCTTAAGGCCCAAATGGGCTGAGTCCTTAAGGGGTTAACCATGTACATAGGATATCTGACATTTATACATATATAATATACTGCATCTCCAAACTTGTTACCAATTGTTAATAAAAGTTTTCTTTCTTATATGATTTATTATTCTTATATTCATCTCCGCACACTGGACTTATAATAAATGTAATATTGTCCCTGACGTTGTATATAGGGAATGTAACGCGTCGGTGTTGTCCCCGCCCCCTTCTCATTATGATTATAGAGACTTTAACTCAAGGCATCAGACAGGATCCGCGCGTCTCCCTTGAAGATCGTCTCTTCTGAACATAAGACGCTGCAGATACTTTCATTTATCACAAACCCTAGACCAGCGTTTCCCGTCTTGACGTCTATTTTCGGTCTCGGATCTTAAAGGGGAACTCTAGTGGAACAAAAAAAGGTTTTCAAATCAACTGGTGCAAGAAAGTTAAACAGATTTGTAAATCAGGGAAAAAAAGGGGAGGTACCAAATGCCTCTAGACTAATACCATAAAATGGTACATGATGATGGAATTACAGAAAAAATAAATCGGACTGTTCTTCACTTTAAATGATGTACAAATTTAATATAAATTAATATAAAATATTACAAATAAGACATAAAATAAATAATGCAAATCTAATACATAAATGTCTCCTACCACAGGGCCCTTGTGGGGAGGTATGATATTTAAATACAAAACATATATTAAAAGATGTTAAAATATAGCATGTGGATTATATTCTACCGCTATCCCAATATATTGCAAACCGACATAGTGTACTTTTGTGCGGTACACTCCGTTCTCATGTGATCTAGAACAGTTCACAAAGTGATATAGTTACCAACTCCTAATAGTAGTTTTGGCTGGAGTTGAAAACTACTATTAGGAGTTGGTAACTATATCACTTTGTGAACTGTTCTAGATCACATGAGAACGGAGTGTACCACATAAAAGTACACTATGTCGGTTTGCAATATATTGGGATAGCGGTAGAATATAATCCACATGCTATATTTTAACATCTTTTAATATATGTTTTGTATTTAAATATCATACCTCCCCACAAGGGCCCTGTGGTAGGAGACATTTATGTATTAGATTTGCATTATTTATTTTATGTCTTATTTGTAATATTTTATATTAATTTATATTAAATTTGTACATCATTTAAAGTGAAGAACAGTCCGATTTATTTTTTCTGTAATTACATCATCATGTACCATGTTATGGTATTAGTCTAGAGGCATTTGGTACCCCCCCTTTTTTTCCCTTATATATTATTTTGTACTAGTATTTTATTTGGTGTAAATACTTTCCATTTAGCCTCGATTAATTTATATTGTGAGCTACACATACCCTATTTTTTAGATTTGTAAATCACTTCTATTTAAAAATCATAACCCTTCAATTACTTATTAGCTGCTGTATACTACAGAGAAATTTGTGAAGTTCTTTTCTGTCTGACCACACTGCTCTCTTCTGACACCTCTGTCCGTGTCAGGAACTGTCCAGAGCAGGAAAGGTTTTCTATGGGGATAAGATTCTAATCTGGACAGTTCCTGATATGAACAGGGATGTTAGCAGAGAGCACTGTGGTCAGACAGAAAATAAATTCACAAATTTCTCTGTTTTATATAGCAGCTAATAAGTACTGGAAGGATTAAGATTTTTTTTAATAGAAGTAATTTACAAATCTGTTTAACTTTCAGGCACCAGTTGATTTGAAAATATTTGTTTTCTACTTATTTCCACCGGAGTTCCCCTTTAAAATCCATTTTTCTATTGTCGTCAATATCTCAGCGTCCCCCCGGGTTCAGTAAACATCGGTGTAATTCTTTTCCTTTTCTTTGTCCTCCCCGGGGTATAAAATCCCTAGAGATCTGATCACATCTGGTACAAGATCTCTTTACTTCACACTTTGCGCCATTATTACACGGATTGAAGACCCAGTTACACGCTCGTAAATTCCCATATATGTCGTGGATTGGAAGGAAAAAGGTTCTTAAATCTTATATTTACCAATAATATTTTATATTTTTACAGTCCGTCCCTATCATAGTACGGAATTGTTATTTTTCTTCTATCCGATGGTTATTTAGTCATTTTGTTATGATTCAGAAGAGACCACGTGTCCCGTATAGACGCTCACCCTGAAGACATTAGACGGCGGTTTTGTGTTTCCGGATTTACACACTTATTATAAAGCTTTTCCTTCGTCTGGATTATTAGAGCTCGTTCGCTCTTCTTTTTCTCATCCTCCCCTTTATATTCCTCCTCATATAGATATGTAATGGATGTGTGTGTGTATATATATATATATATATATATATATATATATATATAATATATATATTACTATTTGACAATGCCCATCCCCCCCCCCCCCCACCGAGAAGAGGAATTTCCTGTTACCTTGGACAACTCCTTGAAGCCCTCCAAAAATCTAACAGTGGGTATACCTTATAATGGTATACCAGAGCTAAAAACACCTCCCTAGTGAGGGCAGGAACTTATGTTAAGTGCAATGGTTATATAAGCTTGGACAACCGCCTAATAAAGGAAAACTATGAAATATTTGAAACTGACATAACTCTGTTTGATTTACTTTGGTGTATACCTTCTGATAACGAATTTGGTCAGGAGTACGATATTTACTAGGTCACTGATAAAATCCATATCAGTTTTGGCGCCCAAACAAGGACCGTGGGTTATGATACCATGAGGCAGTCACCCAATATACAAGTCATTAAGATTGGACCATAGACATGGAACAGACGGGAGCTGCTCACCTCTTCAAGAGTACGGTAGGACAATTTCTTGTACCTAGCCAAAGTACCACTGTCTCCCCCTCTGGTTTATCTTGGTGCCTTAAGTCGACTGTCTCATGGCCAACAAAAAACAGGTAACATAAATTCTTGCCCAGAGTCATTCACCTGTACCTGTCATAATGTAACTATCTGCTATCGGAGTCTCTGTGAAATGTGAGTGAGTGAATAAGCAGGATCTTGGGTCTCTGGGGGGATTGAATTGTTTCGGAGTAACCTGATGATCATCCATAGAGAGGATATCAGTGGAGTTTGGCGCAGGACGCCGATTAACTGGGACTGTTTCTTCAGGGAATTGAATTCTGGGGTAAACTGATAATCGCTCCTCCAGAAGTCTGTCTGTGAGAGAAGATATCAGAGGATACTGTCATAAGTAGACACTGAAGGCGTGTCTAGGACGGGACTCTCCAAAAATAACATAATCCCAGGGACACGTCCTGTTGGGTCTATAATATTCTGACATATCAATTGCCATACCTATATTCATATACTTTTGCTAAATGCTGTAGCTAGAAATATTGCAAAGAACTTCGCTTTCCTTAATTCAAAACATTTCAGCTCGCTTTTGGCCTTAATCAAGATAAGAACCGCGGGATACAGATTAATGACAACAAGTTAGGATTTGAAGTCTAAACATTTGAACTTTTAAGGAAGGATGGAAAAACCTCAAGAGGGAGACGTTGAATTATGCTTCGAGTGCTAAAATTTGCTGCGCCATGCTCAAATGACCAATCAGTATATAATACGATGATTTGGAGGAGTTTATTCCTCCCCTATATCAACTGTAAAAACGAACGTGATTTCCTGTTTTAATAAAGAGAACGCTCATTGGGGGCTCTGTGGAACAGCTCCTGGTCTTCCTGCTGATTTAAGAGGTTTTATACCACAAATTCTGTCTGGTGTATATTTTCTTGCAAAGAACTTAGCAAAGAATAACAGTACGGTCAATGACATTTAAAAGCCTCTCCTTGGCCGATCCTTGACAGTTGGTGCCCTGCTCGGATGGTGACGAGGTTCATGCATATCTGTTCCCTGGATCACACTCGAGGAAAGAGCCAAATCTGGGGGAGCGACAGCTTTAACCATCCAGAGGAATCTGGAACTGCTCAAAATTAAGGGCTTGATCACCCCTACGGTACATGGCAAGGCTCCTTTCACACTATAGAAGTTCACCCGTTATATACACACGTTAGAAAAGCTATATTAAACGTTCGGTAAACAACCCCATTCAACTCTATGGTGTTTTTATATTCCACGTTATGACCCGTTATAGCCCCTCATTAATAACGGACGTTATTTCTAACGGGAGAAAAAACGTGACATGCACTCATTTTCTGCCCATCACAAGAAACGTGTAAATTAACGTCCGTTATTTTTTAACATTGAAGTCTATGGCCGACGTACGTTAGTAAATACACCTCTTAATGGCCATTATTATAACAGATGTTATTTTTACTGAGCATGCTCAGAAGAGGTGACATCAGCAGACTGCTGCAGTGCTGAGGGACTGCTACTACTCCCATCATGAAACAGACTTGTTTCCATGATAGGAGTAGTAATTCCCCACTGCTGAAGTCTGCCGGTGGCTTGGGAGGTTACATTAGTGTTTGTACTACAACCCCCATCATGGAACAGAGTCTGTTCCATGTTGGTGGTAGTAGTACAAGGGCTGAGGGATTGATCGCCCTGGGTCTCACATCTGACACCCGATCTGATCAGAAGTTATTGAGCAGGGGAGCGGGTGGCATGGTCCGCAACCCTGCGATCACAATGTATTTTTTACTTTCATTTTTAAATTCCCCGTGGGGATCCCTGAATGGCCGGTACAGAGGAGCCATTCAGGGCACCTGCAGGGTTTTTAAAATGGACAATGTGAGGGGACATATGTATATTAAAAGTGTTGTGGGGGGGGGGGGGCATAGAGCGCTATATATCTAGCCCCCCAGCGCATTAATAAAAATGTATATATGTATATATCTATACCCAAGCCAGAGCATAATGTGACCCAGTCGGCACATTTGTCTTAATTTTCCATTGCAGCGCTATATGTGACAAGTATATCTATCACAACGCATCCAGCAGCCGCCGGCCAGATGATCCTGATTGATATACTATTCATTCATAGCGCCGGAGGCTGCATATGTATATAAATGTGCTGGGGGGGCAGACATATAGCGTTATCTGCCCCTCACAGCACATCTATATACATATGCAGCCGCCGCTCTATGAATGAAAAGTATATCTGTCAGCATCATCGGCCGGGTGGCTGCTGGCTGCGTATATCTATTAGCAGCGCATAGTGCCGACAGCTGTCTCCTGACACTATGCCCTGCTAATAGAAATACTTTCCATTAATAGCGCTGCAGGGGTATATGTATATAGATGTGCTCGGGGAGGCAGACATATAGCGTTATCTGCCCCCCCACAGCGCTTCTATATACATATGCAGCTGCAGCGCTATGTATGAAAAGTATTTTGGGCGGCCGATGCTGCTGCTAGAATGCTTTTCACATATAGCGCTGCTGTGGCATAGGTATATAGAAGCGCTGCGCTGCGAGGCTACATTATACATGCGCTGCGGGGGGTATTTATTTGATGCGCTGGCGGGGGTATATATCTAATGCACTGCTGGGGGCTAGATATATAGGCTATATGTCTGTCCCCCTCCTGCAGCGCTATATATCTTGCCCCCACAGCGCTTTTAATATACTGCTGAGAACCCTGATTGGCTCCTCGGTACCGGCCATTCAGGGCTCCCCACAGGGGATTTAAAGATGAAGCCCGCTCCCCTGCTTAATAATTTCAGATCGCATCAGGTCTCAGAAGTGAAACCCGGTGCGATCAATCCCTCAGCCCCTGTACTACAACCCCCATCATGGAACAGACTCTGTTCCATGATGGGGGTGTTAGTACAAACACTAATGTAGCCTCCCCAGCTGTCTGCAGACTGCCGCAGCCAGTGAATTACTACTCCCATTATGGAAACAAGTCTGGTCCATGATGGGAGTAGTAGTTCCGGCTGTGGGAGTCTGTAGGCAGAGGTGTTTGGCCATACATGAGGGATAACGGGTCTTAACGGATGAATATTTATTCAGCTATTCGCACCCGTTAGTTCATCCGTTATTAAACGTCAGTTTTTTACACAGAAAACGTTTAATAACGGGTGAACTTCATAGTGTGAAAGAAGTCGAAGTCTACTGGTTTTATAAGACTGTAGATTATCAGTGTTTATTTGAGCGGATCTGAGAAGCCAAACAGATGGTTTTGTCGCGCCCCTACATTAACCCTATGATGGCGGGGAATCTTTCCACTGTGTCATCTAATTTATTTATAAATTATAGCCGTTCGTCATTGACTGTAACTGGTTAAAAACTTTTAACTTAGTATGATAGATGTATATGTGTGTATATATAAATTTTATATACTGTATATGTAAAATGCCCATTTAGGATGAGGACTCAATACTTCGCTGTTACTTGTCCACTCCTCCCCCATCTGCTCTCTCCCTCCTCGCCCCCACCATCGTGTAAAGCCTTTTGAACAAAGAAGTCCGTGAAAGGCATAGTAGGGGGGTGGGAACTTGCTAATTACAGAGGTAATATAACCAAGTGAAGGACTGAATAAAGGCAGAGAAGCATTTGAAACCGACATGGCTCTGTTTGATTTACTTTGGTATACTTCGGTATATAAATTCTGTATACGGATTTGGCCGGGAGTAAGATAGCTACAAGAGCACTGATAAAATCTATATCAGGTGGCGCTGCACAGTGGGGCCTGAGTTTAGGCCTCATGTGCAAGTCGCAATACCCAGAGCAGACGGATTGAACAAAGGCGGACGCAGACGGAATTTGATCAACCCCAGGCATACGATAGGACATTCTAGTACCTAGCCAAAAGTACCTATGTCTACCCTTTGTTTTATCTTGCTGCTTTAGTCGACTTGCTCGTGACCTACCAGAGACAGACAGGTAAAATTCTCACCTAGAGCCAAATACCCATGTACCTGTCATAAAATTACTACTGCCCGAGTGTGTATGAAGTGTGAGTGAGTGGATAAGCAGGATCCTGTTGGGGAGAGGAGTTGATTGAGTTGCCTGGGGGAATTGCATTGTTTGGGGTATGATGTCTCTTGGGGGATTTCCAGGGACTCCCAAAAGTTACAGATTCTCGGGACTCTTTCCTTGGTCGCCTTGGAGGATTGAGTTGTTTGGGGTGAGCTGATGATCCGAAGAGAGGGTATCAGTGGAGTTTTGGCGCAGGACGCCGATTAAACGGGCCTATGTCCCTTGGGGGTATTTACTTTTGGGGTAGACTGCCATCTAGGACAGTGTGTCTTAAAATAACATATTTCCAGGGACTCCCCAAAAATAACATATCCTCGGGACCTTGCCCCATTATAACTGATTGTATATGTGTTATATTTCATTTTTAATGTGTCCATGGATTATTGTTAAATTAGCTAATTCAGACGAAGAGGGGGGGGGGGAACTTCCCTTCTAAAACTAGATCTAATGTATTAGAATTTTAAAGATATCTCCTAAAAAAAGGGGGTTAAGAGGGGTTTTAGTTGGCAACAGCTAGAGGCCCACCAGGGAAGGGGGGCTTGTGGGCTATGAGACAGAGGGGGCTATGGAGTTTGCAGATGTAACCTGACCTCACTGATAGAATTGCTGACAGGAAGTAGGGGAAGGGAATTGCACAGAGTTGTATAGAGAAAAAATGAAGTTTTGATGGAAAACGTGGTGAGTTCACAATGGAATTGATGATTTATAGATATTAAGGTAGTTGCAAGTTTGAAATATATTGATGGTTGATAGGATAAGAAGGTTTATATATATAGCAGGGTAATATACAGTGATATACAACCGTGTGATTCTTGAGAACATTTGCGATTTGACTTAGTTATATTGTAGTCATCTGAATGGATATAGATAGGCAGAAGTTGTTGGCTGAAAGTATGATGAAAATTTTTAGGTAATGAAATTAACACTAATGTACAGACATAAATTTTTTATAAACTGGTGATAGGATAGTGAGAATTATCATATATTCAATGAAGAGAGCCTTTGTATTAGGGTGGGAGGATGAAAAATGGAGATTGATTGAGGGGGGGGGGAGGGAGTGTGAAAATAGAACTGTCTGTATAATGCTATCATTATGGAGCTAAGAATCCCTTATGGAGTGACACCCTAAAATCACAACCCCAGACATTGTTAAGATCTTACCTTTCTTCATCCCATGCTCTCTCTCTCTCTCTCTCTTTCTGGAGATAGCTATGAGGCTGCTAGTCTCTGCCACATGCTTACTCCGGATGGGGGGCAGCCATGTTACCACCCCCAGAAGTGAAGTTCCTCCCCCAGCAGCCATTTTAGCTTTCCCAATTAGTTCCCACCTCCACTCGCAGGCAGCCATTTTAACACACCTAGTCTAGTGAAGCATGTATGATAAATTAGGAATACATGGAGTGTGACCAGTGAATGGTTTCAGGTGAAGTTGTGTATGTACATGTTTATGTCATAATGAACCTATTTGATGATATTTTATTAATCTCTTAATAAGTTTGTTTTCGTAGGAGTGAAGATGGATAAAAATAAAAAGGGAAAGAAATTTATAAGGAAATGCAAGTAATGGTTTCATTATATATAGGAGTAACGAGAGAAGTGTGGCCAAGGAGAATAAAATAAAACGTAAACTAAATTAAAAAGTGATCACTATTTAATTAATAAATATTACCTTAACCCCTTAAGGACACAGCCCTTTTTCAACTTAAGGACTGAGCCCTTTTTTCGCAATTCTGACCACCGTCGCTTTACGAATTAGTAACTTGAAAACGCTTTTAACGAATATTCTAATTCTGAGATTGTTTTTTCGTGACATATTCTACCTTCTTTCGGCGTTACTTGCATCCTTTTTTGGTAAAAAATCCCCAAATTTTATGAAAATTTAGAAAATTTGGCATTTTTCTAACTTTGAAGCTCTCTACTTGTAAGGAAAATGGATATTCCCAATACATTTTATTTTTATTCACAAATACAATATGTCCGCTTTATGTTAGCATCATAAAATGAACATATTTTTGCTTTTTGAAAAAATGAGATAGTTTCAAAGTAGAGAAGCAATTTTCAAAAATTTCATGAAAATTGCTAAATCTGAAGGGACAGATGTTACAGAACTACAACTCGCAGCATGCCTGGGCAGTCAAGGCATGCTGAGAGTTGCAGTTTGGCAACATCTGGAGGGCTACCGTTTGGGCACCACTGTAACAGTGGTCTCAAAACTGTGACCCTCCAGATGTTGCAAAACTACAACTCCTAGCATGCCCATGTCTGGGCATGCTGGGAGTTGCAGTTTGGCCTTCCTAGTGGTTGCCACAGTAAAGATCACTTTCCTTTCACTTTCCTTCCCCCCCCCTCTCCCCCAACGTGGTTTCCCAACCTGAGCCAGGATCTTTGCAGTCTCCAGGGACGATAAGCGGTTCCCAGGCATCTTCTCCTCCAGGTACCAGCCTCCATCTTCTCCCCATGTTCCCCTCGACATCCAGGGGTGGGCAGAATGGGGGGTTGTGATGGCAACCCACTGTCCTGCTCTGCCATTGGTCAGAATCAGTTCTGACCAATGGCAGGGGACAGGAGGAGATCGCATCACTGCGACCTCACTTCTAGGCTTCAGGATGATCGGGGCTGTCACTGACAGCTCTGATCATCCCTATTTTCCGGGTGATCGGGTCACCAGAGACCCGGTCAGCCCGGAATAGCAGAAAATCGCATGTCTGAATTGACATGCGATTTTCTGCGATTGCCGACATGGGGGGTCTCAGGACCCCCCTGGGCGATGTGCCGGGATGCCTGCTCAAGTAAAAGCTGGATTTGAGTCTATAATACCCCAGATTTCCATAAACAAGAATGTAGATTGGATTAACTATATCTATTATAATCAGCAGAAATTTATAAATTTCTCAGTGGATGCTCTTAAAGGTCAGGCCGAACAACTAAGTGCCACTATGACATTCCAAAATCGTATGGTATTAGATATGGTGTTAGTGGAAAAAGGGGGAGTATGTAAAATGTTTGGGGAAACCTGTTGTACCAACACAGGACCCAATGGTAAAGTAACCATAGCCATAAAGAAATTAGAAGACCTATTGATTGAACTTTTAAAAGAATTCTGGAATCTCAG